>NW_024063173.1:1597500-1930000 GCF_006381635.1 Hibiscus syriacus
TTTCAAAAACAAAATAAACGTAAAGGTATTTTTACCTTTTTTCTGATTCGGTTTCTTTGCGTATGCTTTGCTTCGTGCATGTTTTTTTTCTCGAAAAGTGTTCGGCCGATGAGTTTTTAGGGGAGGGGCCGAGACTTTGATCTTAGATCTACCCTCCCTCGAGGCATATCTTGTAAAACCGATTTGATTTTCAGTTCGAGAAGGTAAAGAGCTCTTTGAAAATCTATTTTTTTTGGTGTGCCACCGCCGATGAACGGCGGCCCGCCGATGAACGGCGGCCGGCGCCGATCTACAGCGGTCGGTGAGGCAGTGGCCACCGTGCTCTGGGTTTGCAGTGGTTGTGTTCTTCAAAATTGAAGAACACCTTGAATGATTTCAGAGAAAAGCATGGAGACCGTTTTACATTCATTTTGGTGTGGGGGAGAAAAATAAAATTTGTTTGTGGATATTGACTTAAATACTCGGCCCATTAACCTGAGTTGGATCCGCGCGTCAACCTGACCCATCAAGGGGAGATCTGTGTGTTTCTCTTTAAAATAGGGTAAACAACTCTTTTGGTCCCCCGTCGTTTTTAAAGCATAATTTTGACCCCAAATTGAATTTACACCTTAACATTACTTTGCATTTTGCCCCCTTAATTTTGGTTTTATTTTAATTTGATCCCCTACTATTATTATATATTATATTTTCATTATTATTTTATTCCTTTATATATACATATCTCATATATGTCCTTTTTCTATATATATATATATATATATAGATATATATATATAAATACTATTACAATTTGATTATTTATTTACTATATATGTGTGTATATATTATATTTTATTTTAATTATTTCTTTTATATCTTATTTATTTGTATTTATTTTATATATTTATTATTTTCGTTTTTATTCATTATTATTATATATTTTATTTTTAGATCTTTTGTCTTTATTATTATATATATATTTTTTATTATTATACTTACACACACCTACCTAGCCCCACATTTGTCTCCATTCACTAATTTTTTTCCTCTCCCCCACTTTCGGTGAAATGATGGGAGGGAGTTGTTTAAATGTGTTATTATTATATATATATATATATATATATATATATTCTATTTTAATAATGCTTTGATGTGAGGTATATATATATATTTATATTTTTTCTTTTTTTAAACATTACTATATATATACGTATTATTTATTACTATTATTTTTGTTAGTCTTTACTTATGTATATATGTACATATTCTTATATAATTTATTTTTCTATTTTATCTATTGTATATACACATATGTGTTCCTTTTTTTTATTTTTGTTATAACTATTATCATTCTTTGTATTTGTTTTTTTTTTACTTCATCCTTATTATTATCATTGTTATTATCATGGACTTTTTATTTATTTTATTTATCTAACATCTTATTTTGATCTTTTAAGGGTACACTTTTAAATTTATTAGAGATAAGTAATTTGGATCGTTACTTTATATTTTAATTTAAACTTTCAATTTTTCTTAATTTAAGACAACTGGAAATTACGTAGTACCGAAAGGGCAGTTCAAGGGTGCTAATCCTTCCTTGACTGTAATCAACTCCCGAATCCGACACATCTTTGGTAAGACGTAGATCAGGTAAGAAATAAGGTATCCGGTCAACCTATTTATTTTTAAATAAATGATCGATGGCGACTCTAATCCACATTTTTCAAGTCGAAGCCCAATCTCGAGGCCCAACCAAAAGACGGTTGCGACAGCTTGGCGAATCCGTTGGGGACAGGTAAGTGAGTCTGGCTAAGGTAATTTCAGTTGTCTTTTTAACAAAAAGGGTAAGTTTAAATTTTAAGGTAACATTTCGATCCTTTTTTATTTACTTTTGATTATATTTTCGAGTAAATAGTTGGACTAATCGTTTTCTCATGATTTCAGCCTTCAAAGTTTTTTTTCATCTAAGGCTCTATACCCGAGCTCTAAACCCTATTTTAAGTGGGGGTAAAAGCGACGCCTTCGTGTGAATTTATTCACCGTGCGGGCCTAGCAAGTAGCCTTCGGGATTCATATACCTTATGTCTTCGTGTGAATTTATTCACCGTGCAGGCATAAGGGAATGTGTCCTCTCGAGTTTAACTTAGTCCACACAAGCCTGTGATGGGTTTAGGACTAAGGGTCTGGCAAGCCCAAGGGCACCGGCAAGGAGAACTCCATTACCCTTTTTTAGAACCTAAACCCAGAGACTACAAGGAGTTAGGGCCCACCTCAAAACCTCGTTTTAAACCCTAGGATGCTGAAATTATTTTCTGCTTTACTTTCTGTTCAAAACATGTGAACTAGAAATTTATGCGGTTAGGACTTGTTCAAAATCAACTTGCGGGATAGAGATCATGTCCGGGTAGGAATAATAAGCATGTGGGGTAGATATCATGTGGGGTAGGACTTTTATTTTCATGATTGCTTTTATTATTATCTTTACCTTACTAACTCTTTTCATTTTTTTTTCTCTCTTTTAATTTATTTCCATCATATGCATCATTCAAAAGAGGTGTTGATCCACCAAAAAACGTGTTCATTAACCATAAATAATCTGCATTAATAGACAAAGGTGTTGTAATACAGGAGATTAAAAACCCCGAGGTACGACTATGGTCCGAGAAGGCTCAGAAAGAAAAGGGAGACTGTCTTCAAGGAAGTTATGTGTCAGAGCTTGTTAGCTATGCCTCTATCAGCCTAAAATAGAACAATGTACAATAACTTCGAGACATCTGGGACAGTTGGAAGAATGATCGAAAATAGAAGTTCAGTCAGCAGTATAGTGACATTGCACTTTTGCTTCATGTTAAGACCGGTGATCCCTTAATCAGAGCCTTGGTTCAACTCTGGAACCCGGGATACAGTTGTTTCACTTTTAACCAAAAGGACATGGTACCTACCATCGAGGAGTATACTACACTATTGCACTGTGAAAGCATTAAACTGGAGCGAGCCTACATCAAACACATCAAGAGTCAGCCTTTCAAGAACATACTAGCCAAGATTGCAGGGGTTGATGAAAAGTGGGTGACTGACCGACTCCAAAACAAAGGTAACGGGCAAGGAATTGAGTGGATCCACATAAGAAAACTAATGAATGACCACCCTGATGAATGGAAGACTATAGATCTTTTTTGCACTAGGTCTGTACGGTGTTATTATCTTTCCGAAGACCTTGGGGTGCATCGATGTAGTCGTAGTAGAACTATTTGAACAACTTCCAAGGCGAGTCAACCCAGCGCTGACCATCTTAGCCGAGACCTTTCGGTCTCTTAATCATTGCAGAAGAACTGGTGGAGGAAGGTTCATTGGATGTGTTCAGCTCCTTCAAGTCTGGATTCACAGCCACTTCTGGAAGACTAATGGGGTTGCTTACCACCGATTCAGCACAACCTATTCACCATTGGGAGAGTTTATCACTATGAAATGGCATGAAGATGCTTCGAAGGAAGAATAGATGAAGGTCTTCACTCATCTTCAGGATCGGGATATTACTTGGAGAGCCCCCTAGTTGTTCCTCTGTGACGTTCTTTTCTGATTTGGGGATTTTGACACTATGACCTTACTTGGACTTTGGGGTACAGTTGGGTATGCTCCGTTGTTGGCACTTAGACAGTATGGGGCACGTCAGTTTATCCTAGCAACATACGGATTACGTACATCAGAGTTTGTGTATCACGGTGACAGTTATAAGAAGATGATCAAAGAGGCAGTCGAGTCATGGAAGAAAGTATCCCCGATAGATGTCGTGGCTGCCAGAGATATGCTTACTCCAGATTATATGGAGTGGCAAAGATTGAGAAAGAATGATAGCATCCTGATGCTAGACTGTGAAGACACCCGGACCATGGAGGAACATCTCAGGCCTGTCCCTTCTGAACTTGAGATAGTCAAGGCAGAGTTTGAAGCTATGAATAATGAGCTGAAACAGAGAGTTAAAGAACTTGAAGCTGAACGTTATTAATGGAAACTAGATGCCAATTCTCAGAAAGATAGAGCAGACAAACTGGAAAGGGAGCAGAAAAGAGTCTATTTTGAGCTTGAAGACCTGAGAAAGGGGTACCAAGATAAAGTCAAGGATAACTCCTGAGAATCCAATGCCTGAGAATCCAAATGGCTGATCTGGAGAAACGACATGAGAAAGATGGTAAAACAATAGCTTCAAAAAGCAAGCGAGTGAGCTTCATATAGTGCCCTTCGACGGGGTTTGTAATGGCGTTTCCGTTGGGAGCAAGCACAACAAAGGATGAAAGCCAGAGACGCAGTCATCCGAGATTTCTTGGATCAAGTACAGAAGGAAGCTCGCCATCTACGCGGCCTGGCAAGGGAAGCTGGAGTGGTCCAACAAGGCATACAACTAGTGACAGATGGAAACATAAGACATGTAAACCTGTTGGAAGTTGTTCGGGGTCTAGGATTTAGTCCGAATGTACCTTGATTGTTTTGTCTCTTACAAGATAAAACATTTTTTTAGAAATAAGGATTATTTATAATAATGGACATTTTTCTGGATCAATGCCTCGAACATTTCATGCATTTTTTTTCATTTTGCGTTGTGCATCTACATTTCATTTTTTCATAAACATGAAATTTCTTCATGGAGGATTCAATGAAGTGGTTTTAACCACATGACACATCATGGAAGGAAGATTGTAACATCAAAAGAAAAAATTGAAAACAATACAGTGAGAGCCTGATCAACTGATTGTAGGACAAAGCCTGCCAGGATGATCTAAGAAAAGAATCCCCATATCCTAAGAGCTACGATGTTGAAGCTGTTACCTGTTACCACATAAGAAGCCCCAAACATTCCTCTGAAAACTGTAAGGCGCTTGCCGAAGAAGGGGGTATGGCATATACCATTTGCACTTAGAGGATTGTTTTGTTTGAACACGTCTTTGATCTTTCATGTTTGCTTAATCTTTTAAATGATTGAATTTATGCTGCTTTCTAAGGTGGAGCAATTGAACAAATTTTAATCTTTAGTTCTTTGAATATTAAATGAATTAATGATTCTTTTAAATCTTCAAAAATTATAGATTTTTGACATATGGAAAGATTAGACCTTTCTTACCCTGTCTCAAACCCCAGAATAAATACCTTGATTCTTTGCCCGGGGCATCTCGCGGGAGCCTGAACATGAGACATCTGGGAAAAAAGAAGAAGAATTCATTCGAAATAATTCTATAATACATTAATTACACTGTTTTTATGTGAATAGAATTAATCTTGAAAATCTATCCCCCTGGGGATACCTCTTCTGTGAAGATTTACATGTATGAAATGATGAACGACTTTCTTTCTTTATCCCTTCACAACAGGAGAAAAAATATATCCCTTGTGTCCCCTTTTGAGCATGTAGTATTTTTCTTCTGATTCAACCCTAACCAAGGATCACCCTCCACACTGGGGGCAAGGTGGAAGAAATATGCTCACATGAGCGAAGACATTGATTCAGATGAGATACCAAAAGGTGACCAATGCCAATGCGAAGATTCAATCAGAACAAAAGGGCAAAAACAAAAAGAAAAGAAGCAAAAAAGTAGGAAAAAAAAGAAAGAACAAAAATCAAAAAGAAAAAGGGACAAAAAAGCACATGCAAAGATTCAATAAAGACAAATGGTACATCAAGCTTCAAACTATGAGATTGATCAAGCACAATCATTCCCGAATCACTGAATCACTTCACTCGAAGATCATAGAGCATCAAGAGAGAGAGAGAGAAACATTTTGAGCAAGATTGAAAGTATCAGAATGAATTGATCCTTGGTTCAACACCCTGAAACACTTGTTTGAGCCTATTTATCCTTTTCTTTCATAACCATGAACCCTGACCTACATTACGTGCCTTAAAAGTCTCTTCTAATCATACATGGAATTCTAAACAAAAGAGAATATCTTCAGATTTCATCCCGCCCATCAGGATTAATCTTTGTTTGCAAAAAACAATGTAATTAATGCATTGTAGAGAAAAATAACAAATGGGGGTTCAAGACGTAAATCCTGAATAACGTCTTAAAACCAAAGGAGGATTCGAGTTGAAAACCTGAAAAGGCAGCTCGAATATAAAAATTGTGCAACTGAGGCGATCACACAAATTCCTTGATAAGGCATCGCACAATCCAAATGTGACTATGAAAGCTGGGAGTCGAGAACCTTCCAGTAGAGGAGCATGCAAGCTAACCCATCAAACCTTTTGAGCATCAAATGCCAAACCTTTGACCAAACACAATAACATGAGACCTTTTTATCCTTTCCTTACTTAACCATTTCCCAAAGATAGCTTTGATCTTGGCACGTGTCAAATAGCTATAATTCATTAAAGGATTAACAGTATAATTAATTCTTTGATATCCGATGAACTCTAGTTTATGATTTGTCTCAATTGTAAAACCGTGAAAGTGACAATATTTTTCAAAACTTTGGATCAAACATTTTTCAAAACTCTTTTAATTGATATTTTCATAACTTTGAAAATAAAAGAGAAAGAAAAACATTTTTTTTTCAAACAAGACAGTTTCTCTAGAGTGGATCTTGGTAAATGACATGTGACTTTTAGACACAAAACTCATGCTCATAATCAATGCTGAAGCAAGAAATGAGGAACATTTGGGGCATCTTCGGAGATTCAACATCAAATATTGGGGCATTTTTGGATATTGGGGCATCATTTGGGGATTCAACATCCTAATGCAAATTATCAGGCCTTTTTCAAGAGATAAAATATAACCAATTCATGTTACATGCATCTTATGCATACATTTTAGAGCATCATATTTATCATTTTCCACATACATAATTTTTTGCAGCTTTTAGAGTCAAGTTTCAACTTCAACGAAGGATACTCGATTCAAAAGCACCTTTAAAGATTCATGTTGGTTGCTTAACTCAGCAGCAAGAAGCCACACTTCGACCAACTCGACAGATTGAAAGTTTCTCTCGAAACAACACAATTTGCTAAAGAGTGGATTTCAACTTCACGACGAAAGATATCTAGCTTGAAACCAAACATCCACGATTTTAAATCCACGACGAAGGATATCGTTCCACTCAAGACAACACAAGTTCAACTTCACAACGAAGGGACTGCTGGTTGACAACAATAATTTTCCAATTTCGGAGCCAATTACAACTTCACAGCGAATGATATTGGACTCCAGACAACGCAAGTTCAACTTCACGACGAAGGGACCGCTGGTTGTCAATAAACAATTTCCCAATTTCAGAGCCAATTTCAACTTCACAGCAAAGGATATTGGACTCCAGATAACACAAGTTCAACTTCACAACGAAGGGACCGTTGGTTGTCAATAAACAACTTTCCAATTTCAGAGCCAATTTTAACTTCACAGCGAAGGATATTGGACTTCAGACAACGCAAGTTCAACTTCACGACGAAGGGACCGCTGGTTGTCAACAAACAAATTCTCAATTTCAGAGCCAATTTCAACTTCACAACGAAGGATATTGGACTCCAGACAACGCAAGTTCAATTTCACGACGAAGGGACCGCTGGTTGTCAATAAACAACTTCCCAATTTCAGAGCCAATTTTAACTTCACAACGAAGGATATTGGACTCCAGACAACGCAAGTTCAACTTCACAACGAAGGGAATGCTGGTTGTCAACAAACAACTTCTCAATTTCAGAGCCAATTTCAACTTCACAACGAAGGATATTGGACTCCAGACAACACAAGTTCAACTTCACGACGAAGGGACTGCTGGTTGTCAACAAACAACTTCTCAATTTCAGAGCCAATTTCAACTTCACAACGAAGAATATTGGACTCCAGACAACGCAAGTTCAACTTCACGACGAAGGGACCACTGGTTGTCAAACAATTTCCCAATTTCATAGCCAATTTCAACTTCACAGCGAAGGATATTGAACTTAAGACAACGTAAGTTCAACTTCACGACGAAGGGACCGCTGGTTGTCAATAAACAACTTCTCAATTTCAAAGCCAAATTCAACTTCACAACGAAGGATATTGGACTCCAGACAACGCAATTTCAACTTCACGACGAAGGGACCACTGGTTGTCAATAAACAATTCCTCAATTTCAGAGCCAATTTCAACTTCACAACGAAGGATATTGGACTCAAGACAACGCAAGTTCAACTTCACGATGAAGGGACCGCTGGTTGTCAATAAACAACTCCTCAATTTCAGAGCTAATTTTAACTTCTCAGCGAAGGATCTTGGACCCAAGACAACACAAGCTCAACTTCACGACGAAGGGGCGGCTGATTGTCAACAAAATTTCATTCAGAGTCAATTTCAACTTCACAGCGAAGGATATTAGACTCGAGAAAACACAAGTTCAACTTCACAACGAAAGGACGGCTGGTTGTCAACAAACAATTTCCCGGTTCCAGAGCCAATTTCAACTTCACGACGGAGGATATTGGACTCAGAAAAATGCTACTTACTTGAATTTCAACTTCACCACGAAGGATATCCAATTCCAGGCTCAACTTCACGACAAAGGGGCCACCCGCTGTTTCAACTTCACGACAAAGGGAATCGTGCACACAAGCATCATCCATCTTTAGATTGGATTTCAACTTCACGTCGAAGGATATCCAACTCAAAGAAGAAGTGTATGTCAACATAACTTTCCAGTTTCAGAGTCAATTTCAAATTCACAACGAAGGATATTGGTCTCGAAACAACATAACTTGCATTGGATTTCAACTTCACGACGAAGGATATCAAATTCTCAGGCTCAACTTCACGACGAAGGGGCCATATACAATTTCAACTTCACAAACAGATCGACCCAACTTCACGACGAATGAGTCATCTATAACACAGCAAAACAGATCGACCCAACTTCACGACGAATGAGTCATCTATAACACAGCAAAACCAAAGTCTTCATGTCAAGTTTCACCTTCACGACGAAGTATCTTGAGCCAGAAGACGATCCAGGAACTGCTGGTCAAAGCTTTGGGTTCGATTTCAACTTCACGACGAAGAATCTCATACTCAGAATTCTCTAGTTTCAACTCAACCTCACGACGGGAGAGTCATTTCGTGATTTAAATTGACAAACCAGTCCTGATATCGGGTTTCAACTCTACGACAGAGGGCGTTCGATATGGACGAAATTCGTGTCTTTTAATCTTTGCTCTATTTTCGTTACACAACAATGAGCAAATAGGAGTAGCTGAAGACACCTAATTTCGTCCCTTTTGATTAATATTATTTTTATAATTTACTTTTGATTAATATTATTTTTATAATATACATTATTGCAAACTATATCACATATTTATATTTTATTTTTATTTTTTTGTGTCAGGCTCAAGATCATATTATACGGGGCCCAACAGAATACCCTAGTCCAACCCAAATCCTAAATATGCACATGAGCTAGGGTTTCCAGCTAGCATTCCAAGCGGCGCTGCATCCATTGCCTTACGAGTCCTCGCTGCTCACGCTGCTCGGTCGAGTCCCTTGGTCAAGCATCCAAACATCACGGCAACAATCCACTGAGTCCACTGCCGGGTTTCTCGCCTCAACATCACCAACACACCAACAAACACAAGATATCAGTGTTTCATTTGGAATGAAACTCCTAGTTATTTCCACTATAAAAACATGTAACTAGGACACAGAATAGGGGGAGGACACGATTACACAGAGAGTTTACACAATGTAACCAGAGATTGCATATGAGAGAGGCATAAAAAATACAAAGAAGCAAGAGTAGATGGAGGGTTTGTAAACATTTCAAAAACGAAATAAACGTAAAGGTATTTTTACCTTTTTTCTGATTCGGTTTCTTTGCGTATGCTTTGCTTCGTGCATGTTTTTTTTTTCTCGAAAGGTGTTCGGCAGATTAGTGTTTAGGGGAGGGGCCGAGACTTTGATCTTAGATCTACCCTCCCCCGAGGCATATCTTGTAAAACTGATTTGATTTTCAGTTCAAGGAGGTAAAGAGCTCTTTGAAAATCTATTTTTTTTGGTGTGACATCGCTGATGAACGGCGGTCGGCGTCGATCTACGGCGGCCGGCGAGGCGGTGGCCACCGTGCTCTGGGTTTGCAGCGGTTGTGTTCTTCAAAAATGGAGAACACCTTGAATGATTTCAGAGAAAAGCATGGGGACCGTTTTTGATTCATTTTGGTGTGGGAGAGAAAAATAAAATCTGTTTGTGGAGATTGACTTAAATACTCGGCCCATTAACCCGAGTTGGATCCGCGCGTCAACCCGACCCATCAAGGGGAGATCCGCGTGTTTCTCTTTAGAATAGGGTAAACAACTCTTTTGGTCCCCCGTCGTTTTTAAAGCATAATTTTGACCCCAAATTGAATTTACACCTTAACATTTCTTTGCATTTTGCCCCCTTAATTTTGGTTTTATTTTAATTTGATCCCCTACTATTTTTCATTATTATTTTATTCCTTTATATATACATATCTCATATACTCCTTTATATATATATATATATATATATATATATATTTAAATACTATTACAATTTTGATTATTTTATTTTACTATATATATATGTTTATATATTTATTTATTTTTATTTTAATTATTTCTTTTATATCTTATGTATATTTCTATTTATTTTTTATATATTTAATATTTTCGTTTTTATTCATTATTATTATATTATATTTTTTATTTTTAGATCTTTTGTCTTTATTATTATTATATATATTATTTTATTATTATTATACTACTTACACACACCTACCTAGCCCCACATTTGTCTCCATTCACTAATTGTTTTTTCTTCTCCCCCACTTTCGGTGAAATGATGGGAGGGAGTTGTTTAAATGTTGTTATTATTATATATATATATATATATATATATATATATATATATATATATATTCTATTTTAATAATGCTTTGATGTGAGGTGTATATATATATTTATATTTTTTCTTTTTTTAAACATTACTATATATATACGTATTATTTATTACTATTATTTTTGTTAGTCTTTACTTATGTATATATGTACATATTCTTATATAATTTATTTTTCTATTTTATCTATTGTATATACACATATGTGTTCCTTTTTTTATTTTTGTTATAACTATTATCATTCTTTGTATTTGTTTTTTTTTTTTACTTCATCCTTATTATTATCATTGTTATTATCATGGACTTTTTATTTATTTTATTTATCTAACATCTTATTTTGATCTTATAAGGGTACACTTTTAAATTTATCAGAGGTAAGTAATTTGGATCGTTACTTTATATTTTAATTTAAACTTTCAATTTTTCTTAATTTAAGACAACTGGAAATTAAGTAGTACCGAAAGGGCAGTTCAAGGGTGCTAATCCTTCCTTGACTGTAACCGACTCCCGAATCCGACACATCTTTGGTAAGACGCAGATCAGGTAAGAAATAAGGTATCCGGTCAACCTATTTATTTTTAAATAAATGATCGGTGGCGACTCTAATCAACATTTTTCAAGTCGAAGCCCAATCCCGGGGCTCAACCGAAAGACGGTTACGACAGATATAATAAAATAAAATAAATAATTATAATTTAAAAATAATAAATAATAAAATAAATAATAATAAATAAAAAGGGAAAATAATAAAATAATAAATAATAGTAGTAAAGATAAAAAGAGGGTTTTTAAATTATTTAAAGAAGTATAATGAGATAAAAATTAAATAAACAAATAAATAAAATAAATAAATTTGGATAAAGAAAACTTATGGTGAAAGCAGCCTTAGACTTCAGCTTCGCCCCAAATTCCTCGAATCATCGAAACATATTTTTACTTCAAGATTCATGTCAGCTTACAAGGACAATTCTTCGCTGCCAACTCGGATTGTGTCGTTTCCACAATAACTTATTCCAATCTCAGTTTCCTCTTAGCAAACAATTTTGCTAAGTGTGTTCTCGGAAAGTTGAATATGCTTCAATAAGCAAATCCTTCTTCAAACGTTAACCATAACAATATCCAGACCAATGTCGAAATCGTTTTGATTTGAAAAGTAAGCTCAGAAAACAGAGAGAAAATCCGAAGCGATTTAAGTACCTTACAATTCTCAAGTTTGGAATTGAGCATTCCCTTTAGTATTCGGCATGAAAGAAAATTAGCTAAGCATGACTAAAGTCATACTTAGCATAATTGAAAAGTATGCGAAAAATAGAGAGAAAGCTAGAGAAAAAAAGAAGATTTTATTCTCAGATGAGAGAGATATCTCTATAGGCTTACCCTGATAGGGTATTTATAGCCTTAAAATTCCTAAAAACAAGCTAAAACATCTTAAATCCTAATTAAAACACTTAAAACTATTTAAACTAAAATACCTAAAATAATATTTAAAATAATATTCTAAATCCTAATTAAAAATACTAAAACCTATTTAAACTAAAATACCTAAAACAAAGATAAAATATAAAAATAATATCCTAAAACTTAATTAAAATACTAAAACCTATTTAAACTAAAATACCTAAAACAAATATAAAATATAATGTTTAAAATATTATCCTAAAACTTTGAGTTTAATCCAAATCCGAATTCTAGAAATGTGCGACCAATTCATTCGTGCTTCTAGAAACGTTGATTGGATCTTCTAGAAACTGACACGTCAGACCGTGTTATGCCCAGAGTCATGCCCATGTCTCCAGCCGTGACCAAATAATAAAAAAAATTGCAGAATGCCTTTCTTTTAGTGCAATTTCCAGAATTTTACGTCATGCACAAAAATTGAATTAAAATGAACAAATAAGCCATAAAAATCAATGATTAAGGAGTAATTTAAAAGTAAAATATTAATTAAATTAAGCATTTATCAAGGTAGGCATGGTCAAACCACGTTAATTATGGTTTTCTGTGCATGTCTTATTTTATGTTGATATCACTTTGGTTACTTTTTGCTTACAAATTCTAACAGTAGCAAATTGAGTTGTGGTCGTATCGTAACTTTTTTCAAGGCTACTTACACTGCAAACCGCATCAGTAACATAAAAACATAGCTATGTTGCGACTAACACCATAGCCATAACCGCGACGACGATCGTAACCACAATTTAGTACTATGAGGTAACTTTCAAGGAGCAGCATGTCTCATTCTTATATTTCCTAATAACTGTTTTTGCTATTGTTTGAGGTGTTTTTACAGTTTCGGAATGTTAGACTCTTTTATATATCATGGTCAAAAGGGAATCAAGAAGATGATTCAACTTGGAAAACTCAGTTAAAGATCAAATCGAGTGAAATAAGATCACTGAAGCTTCATGTTCTGATAATAGGTGCTTGACAAAATATCAAACCGAGAGAATACCACAACAATGTTTGTACACCAGTTTATTCGAATTCTTTCTAATCATAATTGAAAAATACTTTGACGCCTTCCATGGATGTAATAGACTGATTTCATACTTCAGAAAAGGATTTATACTAGTATGAAAATTCAAAATTATATTTACCATATAAATTAATATATAACTAACTTCAACAATTAAAACAAAATTATCTTCTTATAGTGCTTCCTTCATTTTCCATCAACGGTTTACACTGTAAACTCAGTCAAAAATATATTTGTAAGCTTCGCTCAAAAATCATATCTTTCACTAGTAATCCTTTTCACATTGTCATCGAAATTACTTCCCGCCAAAAGCTGACCAAAACATATTTCATGTACGAAAACTCCTCACTCCTCCTCAACCAAAATACCTTTACCATTTATATAAACATATATCAAGTTTTGTGGCACATCAATTCTTACTATAATAGAATTCATAGATGGACGACATTTGTTATCTGGAGCATTAATCAAAATTTCATCAAAATTTTGCAACATCCCAGGGACGAAGCAAACTTATTCTCATACACAAAAACTGAGAGCAATTTAGTGGTATGATGCATTGAGCTAATAAAAGCCTCTGATAGATGCAAGATATATTGTTCAAAGTTTTTCTTCGAAAATATGTTTTTAAAGGCTTTCCTAGAAGAGGATGAGAACCTAAGAAAGAAGATATTGTAATTTTTTATAAAAGGAAATGTTTGTTTTAGAGTTTGTTTGGAAACATTATTAGACCTTATGGAATAAAATCATAGCTAGGAGAGAAAAGAAAAAAATATAAGTTTCTTTTAGAATTTCCTGTTAAAAGTAATTTAACAACTTACGAAATAAGACGTCTGATCTCAACCCCACACATAAAACATTAAGAAATTAGGTTAATTGCACATTTAGTACCTAAACTACAATCTTTATATGTTAGAATGATTTCAAGATAACGCTTCTAAACAAATTTAAGTTATATTTAATTTTATACCAGTATTAAGAGGATTATAAGATCCAAAAAAATTTAGAGGGTCTCTTCCTCTCCCATTCATTTTTTTCCAAACCAAAAATTGGGTATTTTTTTACGAAAAATAGAACTGATAGAAGACCGCAACAATGTATGTAAACCTTTTTATTCAATTTCTTTCTAATCATGACTGAAAATTTTATTGACGCCTTTTGTGGATGTAATAAACTAATTTCATACTCCAAAAATATTTATACTAGTATGTGATAACTCCGTAAAAAGAATACTTTTAAGGTTTTTTTCACTTAAGTTATTGTTTTTCTAAAGGTTCCTATAAGTCATTTTAGATTCATGTAGTTGCATTTGTGGTATTTTTACTTTGTTAAGGTGTTATATGATGGGAAAGATGTAGTTGGTTAGTGATGTGCAGGAAACAATGAGCATAGGGAAAGCTGAGAATAATGGTGCGGCATCACATGTTGCTGAAGCAGACTGTAATGCCTTGGCATTTCTGGTGCAAAAAAAATACAAAGAGATATTTTCACAAGAGGACAGCTGTCAAAGCATGTGTCTACTGCTGATAACCGTCTGAAGGGGTTCACTACCACCTATGGAGATAAACATCAGGCATAAGAAATTAATTTGGGTTTATTATGCGTATTTTTGAGTGTAAAATTTCCAAAGAATATCCTTAGATATTTTATTTATAAGGACACCTCACAAGAGAGGGACAATATGGAAAATCATCATCTTCTCCATTTTCTCTACCTCCATTAACGCACAACAGCTTTTTTTTTCTTCTTTCTCCATTTTTATTGGTGTTCCTCCATTGGTGAAGCTCGAGGGAGTGGCGTAGCATCCAAGAGGAGCTCGCGCTATAGTCGTTCGTGGTGGCTTGAAATAAGTGTCGGTCGTGCACACCTAGTTCTTTCTTCTCCAACCTTTGCTTATTTTTAAAGCTACAAACTTTATTTGGGTTGTAAGGTCGAATGAACGATTTGATATACTCTATGGTTTGTTCGAACTCCACCATGAACTAAGCTATATTTGGTGGGGTTCATTCGATGGATGGTTGAAACTTTATTTTAATGGTTTATGAATGTTTATCTTTTGTTTTTACTTGTTTTGTTTATGTGTGCTTCATCTTCTAAGATTGTAGGAGGCATGAGAGTGTCCATTTCTTAGATGAAGACTAGATGTTCGAGAGAAATCTAGTCACTAATTCTTAAGTATTTGAGAGAAACTTAAGTATGATTAACATAAGCAATGGGGGTATAGTTAATCACTATAGCCTAATCCATTAGTACTTGAGAGAGACTAAGCTAGGATTTCAACAACTAAGAGGGGTAGTGCAACTTCAATAGTGTAGGTTGCCATACTTGAGACTAAGAAGAGATGTCGTGGCATTATATTCTGTTAGGTTCTTAGACTATAGATAGCAAGAACACATTTAGCAAAATTCGTCGAACAAGTAAAGCATTAGAAGACTAGATCAGGTAGAAAGATAAGTTTTTAGCTCCTTAAGTGACTCCCCACCATTCATTCCCGAAGTAGTTTCTCGTGTGAGGATTATCAAGCTATTCTATTTATTTTTTATTTTTACCATTTTACATTGCCTTGGCATTTTAATCATTTCTCATTATAAATTGTTATCTTTCCATGACACAATCATATTCCTTTACCATCATTCCATTCACCCTCACATCTCCATTGCTGAAGCATCATCAGTGTATATATCATTTATATACTTATATAAATTAGTGTAGTGTTGTGGTCAAACTCATAATTTCCACCAATCCCAGAGGACGATACTCACTTATCATTATATTACTTATTGTGATTATGTATACTTGCACATCATTTGTGTATAATTTTATAGTACTCACAACATGCAACAATATGACAAGTCAACATTCTATTTACCATATATATTAATATAAAACTAACTTCAACAATTAAAAGAAAATTATTTGCTTATAGTGCTTCATTCGTTTTCCATCAACGGTTTCCATCGCAAACTCAGTCGAAAATATATTTTTAAGCTTCGTTCGAACACCATATCTTCTACTGGTAATCCTTTTCACATTGTCATCAAAATTACTTCCTGCCAAAAGCTAACCAAAATGCTAGATAGAAATGTTGTTAGGGTCTTTCAGCAAGACTTTATGCATGCAAAACGTTGGACTGATTCCTTTAATACCAGCGATGCTCCAAGTAATTTCCCGTTCATGCCACTTCAAAACAGAAATAAGACTATTCATTTGTGACAATGTGAACTTTGCTGCAAGAATGATTGGAAGAGTCTAATCTTTCCCTAGGAACGCATATTTCAAATTCTCGATCAAAGGCTTTAGTTCAAGCTTAAGAGGTTCTTCAACAGACAATTTTGGTGCTTGAATAGGTTCTTCAATAGAATTCATAGATGGACAAAGAAATTTGTTATCTGGAGCATTAATCAAAATTTCAATAAAATTTTGCAACAACCTAGGGACGAAGCTAACTTATTCGCGTACTAAAAAACACAAAGCATTTAGTGGTATGATGGATTAAGCTAATAAAAACCTCTGGCTGGTGCAAGATTAATTGTTCAAGATTTTTCTTCGAAAATATGTTTTTTTAATGTTTTGCTAGAAGAGGATGGGAACCTAAGAAAGAAGATAGGGTATTTTTTGGTAAAACAAAATGTTTATTTTGGAGTTTGTTTGGAAATAATATTAGAACTTATGGAATAGAATAATAGTTGGGATAAAAAAGAAAAAATATAAGTTTCTTTTAGAATTTTTTGTTAAAAGTAATAGAGAGCTTAGGGAAGAAGACAGTTGATCTCAGACCTCACATACAACATTTAGAAATTGAATAAATTGCACATTTAGTACCTAAACTACAATCTTTATATGTTACAATGATTTCAAGATAATTCTTCCAAACAAATTTAAGTTATATTTAATTTTAAACTAGTTTTAAGAGGATTATAAAATCCAAAAAAATAGAGGGTCTTTTCCTTTCTCATTCATTTTCTCCCAAAGCGAAAATTTGGTTATATTTGATGAAAAATCAAACCGAGAGAATACCACAATAATGTTTGTACACATGTTTATTCAATTTTGTTCTAATCATAATTGAAAATTTTGTTGATGCCTTCCATGGATGTAAAAAAACTGATTTCATACATCAAAAAAAGATTTATACTAGTATGATACGTGAACATTCTATTTACCATATAAATTAATATAGAAATAACTTCAACAATTAAAAGAAAATTACATGCATATAGTGTTTCCTACGTTTTTCATCAATGGTTTCCACTGCAAACTCATTTGAAAATATATTTGAAAGCTTCTCTCCAAAACCATATCTTCCATCGGTAATCATTTTCACATTGTCATCGAAACTATTTCCCACCAAAAACTGACCTAAACTTATTTCAGGTACTAAAATTCCTCCTTCCTCCTCATCCAGAATATTGTCACCATTTTTATAAACATATATAAAGTTTTGTGGCACATCAATTGTTACCATAATAGAATTCATAGATAGACAATGACATTTGTTATCTGGCGTATTAATCAAAATTTCATCAAAATTTTGCAATATCCCAGAGACAAAGCAAACTTATTCGCATACTCAAAAACTGAGAACGATTTAGTGGGATGATGGATTGAGCTAATAAAAACCTCTAACCGATGCAAGATGAATTGTTCGAGTTTTTTTTCGAAAACATGTTTTTTAAGGTTTTTCTAGAAGAGGATAAGAACTTAAGAAAGAAGACTTGGTAATTTTTTGTAAAACGAAATTTATGTTTTGGAGTTTGCTTTGAAATAATATTAGAACTTTTAGAATTTTGTGTTAAAAGTAATAGGAGAGCCTAGGAAAGAAGACAATTGATCTCAACCCCTTGCATGTAACACTAATAAATTGGGTAAATTGTAGATTTAATACTTAAACTAAAATCTTTATATGTTAAAATGTTTTCAAGATAATGCTTACAAACAAATTTAAATTATATTTAGCTTTAAACCAGTTTTAAGAGGATCATAAAGTCCAAAATATTTTATAGGGTCTATTCCTCTCCCATTCATTTTCTTCCAATCCAAAAATTGTGTAATTTTTGACGAAAAATTGAATCGAGAGAAGACCTCTACAATGTATGTACAATTGTTTATTCAATTTCTTTCTAATCATAACTGAAATTTTTGTTGACGCCTTCCATCAATGTAATAGACTGATTTCATACATCAAAAAAATTATACTAGTATGACAATTCAACATTCTATTTATCGTATAAATTAATACAGAACTAATTTCAACAATTAAGAGAAAATTATCAGCTTTTAGTTCTACCTTTATTTTCCATCAACGGTTTCCACCGCAAACTCAAAAGAAAGTATATTTGTAAGCTTCACTCCAAACCTATATCTTCCATCGGTAATCCTTTTCATATTGTCATCGAAATTACTTCACGCCAAAAGCTGACCAAAACATATTTCATGTACTAAAACTCCTCCTTCCTCCTCAACTAGAATATCATCACCATTGTTATAAATATATATCAAGTTTTGTGGCAGATCAAGTGTTACCATAATAGAATTCATAGATGGACAACAACATTTGTTATTTGGAGGATTAATCAAAATTTCATCAAACATTTGCAACATCCCAGGTCTGGTGCAAGATGTATTGTTAGAGATTTTTTTCGTCAAAACATGGTTTTTAAGGTTTTGCTAGAAGAGGATGAGAACCTAAGAAAGAAGACACGATAATGTTTTGTAAAATGAAATGTTTGTTTTGGAGTTTGTTTGGAAATAATATTAAAACTTATGAAATAGAATTATAGCCGAGAGAAGAAAAGAAAAAATAGAAGTTTCGTTTAGAATTTTCTAATAAAAGTAATATGAGAGCTTAGGGAAGAAGATAACAAATCTCAGCCCTCTGTATACAACATTAATAAATTGGGTGAATTGCACATTTAGTACCTAAACTAAAGTCTTTATATGTTAGAATGATTTCAAGAAAATGCTTCCAAACAAATTTAAGTTATATTCAATTTTAAACCAATTTTAAGAGGATTATGATATCCAAAAAAAATTAGAAGTCTCTTACTCTCCCATTAATTTTATCCCAAATAAAAAATGGGGTAATTTTTGACGAAAAATAGAACCGAGAGAAACCCAGAGTGATTTAGTGGTACGATGGATTGAGATAATAAAATATTTTGGCGGGTGCAAGATGAATTGTTCGAAAATTTTCTTTGAAAACGTGTTTTTTAAGGTTTCACTAGAAGAGCATTTGAACCTATGAAAGAAGACACATTAATTTTGGTAAAATGAAATGTTCGTTTTGGAATTTGTTTGGAAATAATATTAGAACTTATGGAATATAATCATAGCTCGGAGAAAAAAGAAAAAAAAAACAGAATTTTCTTTTAGAATTTTCTGTTAGAAGATATAGGAGAGCTTAGGGAATAAGACAGGTGATATCAACCCCTCGCATTCAATAGTAATAAATTGGGTAAATTGCACATTTACTATCTAAATTACAATCTTTATATGTTAGAATGATTTCAAGATAATTCTTCCAAACAAATTGAAGTTATATTTATTTTAAACCAATTTTAAGAAGATTATAAAATCCAAAAAAGAATAGAGGGTCTCTTCCTCTCCCATTCATTTTATCCCAAATCAAAAATTGGGTAATTTTTGAAAAAAATCGAATCCAGAGAAGATCACAACAATTTATGTACACATGTTTATTCGATTTCTTTCTAATCATAACTGAAACTTTTGTTAACGCATTCCATGGATGTAATAGACTGGTTTCATATTTCAAAAAAAAAAGGTTGATACTAGTATTACAAGTCAACATTCTATTTACCATATAAATTAACATAAAACTAAATTGAAAAATTAAAAGAAAATTACCTGCTTATCGTGTTTCCTTCATTTCCATCAACGGTTTCCACCGCAAAATCAGTTGAAAATATATTTGTAAGCTTTACATGAAAGTCATATCTTCCATTAGTAATCCTTTTCTCATTGCCATCGAAATTAATTCCCACCAAAAGTTGACCAAAACATATTTCGAGTACTAAAACACATCCTTTCTCCACAACCAAAATAACGTCACCATTGTTATAAACATACTCAAGTTTTGTGGCACATTAATTGTTACCAAAATAGAATTCATAGATGGACAATGACATTTTGTTTTCTATAATATTAATCAAAATTTCATCAAAAATTTGCAACATTCTAGGGACGAAGTTAACTTATTCTCATACTCAAAAACTCAGAGCAATTTAGTGGTACGATGGATTGAGCTAATAAAAACCTCTGGTCTGTGCAAGATGAACCGTTCGAGATTTTTCTTCAAAAACATGTTTTTAAAGATTTTGCTAGAAGTGGATGGGAACCTAAGAAAGCAGACAAAGTAATTTTTGGTAAAACGAAATGTTTGTTTTGGAGTTTGTTTGGAAATAATATTAGAACTTATGGAATAGAATCATAGCTGGGAGAGGAAAGAAAAAAATAGAAGTTTCTTTTAGAAATTTATTTTAAAAGTAATATGAGAGCTTGGAGAAGAAAACACCTGATCTCAACCCCTCACATAATACATTAATAAATTATATAAATTGCACATTTAGTACATAAACTACAACCTTTATGTGTTACAATGATTTCAAGATAATGCTACCAAACAAATTTAAGTTATATTTAATTTTAAACCAGTTTTAATAGGATTATAAAATCCAAAAAAAAAATTAGAGGTTCTCTTCCTCTCCCATTAATTTTCTCCTAAACCGAAAATTGGATAATTTTTGATGAAAAAAAGAACTAAGAGAAAAACACAACAATGTATGTAGACATGTTTATTCGATTTCTTTCTAATCATAACTGAAAATTTTGTTAACGCCTTCCATTGATGTAATAGGTTGGTTTCATACTTCAAAAAACGATTTATACTAGTATGACAATTCAACATTCTATTTATTATATAAATTAATATAGAACTAACTTCAAAAATTCAAAGAAAATTACATTGTTTCCTTCGTTTCCCATTAATGATTTCCACCGCAAACTCAGTTGAAAATATATTTGTAAGCTTTGCTCGAAAACTATATCTTCCTCTGGTAATCCTTTTCACATTGTCATCAAAATTACGTCCATTCAAAAACTGACCAAAACATATTTTAGGTACTAAAACTCATATTTCCTCCTTAACCAGAATATCGTCACCATTGTTATAAGCATATATCAAGTTTTGTGGCACATCAATTACTACCATAACAGAATTCATAGATGGACAACGACATTTTTTATTTGTAGCATTAATCAAAATTTCATCAAAAATTTGAGACATCACAAGGACGAAGATAACTTATTCGCACACTCAAAAACCTAGAGCAATTTAGTAGTACAATGTATTGAGCTAATAAAAACATCTGACCAATGCAAGATGAATTGTTCGAGATTTTTCTTCGAAAACTTTTTTTAAGGTTTTTTCTAGAAGAGGATGGGAACCTATGAAAGTATATACGATAATTTTTTAAGATAATGGTGTGCCACAAAACTTGAAATATGTTTATAACAATGGTGACGGTATTCTGGTTGAGGAGGAATGAGGAGTTTTAGTACATGGAATATGTTTTGGTCAGCTTTTGATGGGAAGTAATTTTGATGACAATGTGAAATGGATTACCGGTGGAAGATAAGGTTTTCGAGCAAAGCTTACAAATATATCTTCGACTGAGTTTGTGGTGGAAACCGTTGATGGAAAACGAAGGAAGCACTATAAGCAGGTAATTTTCTTTTAATTTTTGAAATTAGTTTTATATTAATTTATATGGTAAATATAATGTTGAATTGTCATACTAGTATAAATCTTTTTCCGGAAGTATGGAATCAGTTTATTACATCCTGGAAGATGTCAACAAAATTTTCTATTATGATTAGGAAGAAATCGAATAAACAGATGTACATACATTGTTGTGGTTTTCTCAAGATTCAATTTTTCGTAAAAAAAACACCATTTTTGGTTTGGGAGAAAATGAACGGGAGAGGAAGAGACCCTTTAATTTTTTTTTTTTTTTTTGATTTTGTAATCCACTTAAAATTGGTTTAAAATTAAATATAACCTAAATTTGTTTGGAATCATTATCTTGAAATCATTGTAACATATTAAGATTGTAGTTTATGAACTAAATGTGCAATTTACCCAATTTATTAATGTTGTATGCAAGGGGCTGATATTCGATGTTGTAAAGCATCCACTTACTACTTGTAAATAATTCTTTTGGCACTTATCGATGTCAAAGACGAGATAAATTTGCTCAATGAATATAAAACGAATGTATTGATTTCTTGTTAAGAAATATAAAGTTTCCGTGTCATTGATGCTTAATTATATTTTTTCAAATGAAGAAGGTAAGAACTTGTGGTTCAAGTCAAAGAGAATCCGCTCAATGAATTTTAATTCATAGGTCTCCAGATTTGCCTATATTTGTTGCATTAGACTATACTGGGACTTGGAAAAGTACCACTTCCTTAATATTGTGAGCTTGATATCATACATTGGGTGCAGGTTGAAGATGCATAAACTATAATTAATCTAATAGAGGATATGGATTACATAGATGTTGCACTTCTCGAAAAGGTTGTCAATGTCATCAAAGAACTAAATAAGGCATTGGAAATTCGAGTTGACTTAGCTTCTTTCTAATCCCTATGATAAAGAAGGTGCAGTCATCTCTATAACTATTGGTGTTGGTGGCACCGATGCATCACCCATCAAAAGAGGCAACAACATCAAGCATCAGTGTCCGCCTACTTTATTCCCTGCAGACTTCATAGAACAATTCATGAATGGAAGGAAGAGGCTTAGTTGCAAGAATCCTGCCACATAAAACATCCAATTTGTTGTTTAATCCATTCAAAAATTGAAACACCCTTTGCTGGGCAAGGATTGTTTTGTAAAAAGAGACATCATTCAAAGTTTCACAATCATGAGCATCATAGAGATCAAGCTGCTGCTAGAGGCGAGTGAGAGTATTGTAATAAAGATTAACATTCATTTCTTCTTATTTGGGATTCGTAGCCCTACTTTCAATCCCAAAAGTTTCAGAGGACTAGAATAGGTTTCACGAATTGCATACCAAATATCATGTGTAGTAGCATAAAGGAGAAAATTCTCCCCAACAGCAGGAGCCATGGAATTGATCAACCAAGACATGATTATTCTATTTTCTCACACCCATTTGACATAGCCAGGTGCAATAGTGGTCGGTTGTTGAATATCGCCCGAAATATAACTTAGCTTTTTTTTCATGTAATGAAAAGTTTTACGGATTTTGACCATTGAAGATAAATATGGCCCAATAATTTTATGGCATGTAACAGCTGAATTCAACGATTCAGAAACATCATCATAACCAAAAGTAGGTTATGTGATTGAATAGACATCATTAGAGATGAATTGGTCATCGCCAGGTTTTTAGAAATCAAAACCTAAGTTGATACCATGAAAAAACTTAAAAATAGTTGTTTTACAATGTTTTCATCATTCATTAAAGTTTACACAGTATTTTAAAGACTTCTGCCTAGAATTTTACCCTGCTAGGAAACCTAACAACAATACAAAATATTTGAAATTTAAATTAGAGATAAGGTTAATCTAATATAAACTAACTAAGAGTAATAACAAATAAGAAACTGCCTAAGTATATCCACAACTCACAATTAGTATATTTTGATATTCCTCACAGAACTAAGACGACCGTCACACACAAGTAAATCGGGTGTCCTAATTATTTCTCGAGTGTTAAACAAATACATAAGCCTTATGAAATCTTATCTCATAATGTTCTCATGCTTAATCATATATGTTCAACCAAGTTCCCGTTATCAAAAAAACTTATTAATTATTCTCAATCACTATTAAACCTCCTCACTCGAGCCTTGCTCAATCCAGATTTTAATAGTTGGTTCTCACAACTAGCATACATACTCCTACCCGATTAGTGATACTGCATCTAGGATTATCGATACTCCTTTCAAGTATCAATATCCCAAAGTTAATGATACTTCCACCCGAGTATCAGTGCTACACCTTAAATGTAGATACTCTCCTCAAATATCGATATTAAACATAATTTGGGCATCTTTAAACTTTTACTAGATGTCTTAGGGGAATTCTAGTAGCCTTCCTCTTTAAAGAGCATTTATTCATTTTACTCTTACGAGTATTTCACAATCTTCTGTATACAAGATAAATCAAACATCTCATTATTCGAATATTTACTAAATAAATAACCCTAAGGGTATTTTGGTCATTTTAGTCAAAAAGGGCAATTTAGTCATTTCAACCCTTCATAAGGGCACTATAGTAATTCACTTCACTCATAAGTGTATCCGATGTTTAAGACTTATGGGAAGAGTACTTAATTAATTATCAGAATAATAACATTCTTCCCTATGCATTCTTAGGCTTTTCATATAACTTATTATGACCAAGAACATTTTAGTTATTTTACCCATTTGATGGTATTTCATGCTTTCTCTAAAGCTTAAAAAGTTATCACTAATGTCTTGCGACATTTCTTAGAGTTTTATGCTTTCAAAGGTGTTTTCAAATCATTATAAGGCAATATTCACAACTAGGGACAATTTTGTAACTTACTCACTCCCTACTCGAATAACACATCATACACACATACCGAACATACAAGGCATTACATCTATGAAAATCATGAGAGACTGCAAAGTTCGAGGGGTACTAACCTAGATCTCCATAATTTGGGCTTACTAAATTTAATTCCAAGCTTCTAGTCTTTTCCACGAACACTGATGCTCCTAGCTAAAATGTTGCCATTTCGCGTGGTTTTCTCTAACATGGCTCGTCAGTTTTCTATCACATTTTCCATCTCCTCTAATATGGCTCGTCGGTTTTCTCTGACATGTCACCGGTGACTCGGAGGTTCACCGCAACTTTTCACCGACTGATAATCAAGCTTCGAAGATCAGATCTTTTCGGTCCGACAGTCACGAATCTGGACTTGGTTTCTTCATCCATAGCTCCCAGCCCCGCATATCTAAAATTTTCTCCCAACTTCGACGAACATAAGCCTCCTTCTCCCGCCGCCTACACCCGTCCGATGAAGCTGCTACCACAGTATGTTGACCACAATACTAGGAGGGACATTTCCACCATTCGGATCTCCCAAACGCTAACCGGAACGCCGTGAACAAAGAGGTCCACTCCGCCAGTGTTTCTTTTTAGGCTTCCTTTACTTGCTTTGGTTTTTTGCTGTTATTTCCTTTGTTGCTTCCGGTGGGCTCACGAGGAACCGTTCGTCGTTGTCGTTCACATCGGTGGTAGTCACTTGAATGGTCATAACAGCTACTGCTGGTGGTGGTGGATTGCACGCATGGTTGGGTGGCTACTACAATAGGTGGTGGCACATTGAGGGGCCTAAGGATGCACTGTTGGGGCTGGGGACAAGGCCTGATGGTGGCTAACGGCTACCACGGTTGGGGGAGGGGGCTTCTTGGATGTACACTAAGGTGACCGGTTGGGTGGGTTTAGGATCTCAAAACCCTAATCCCAAAACAAACCATATACCCCCTATATGTTGTATAGACACTTTCCCAAAAGCTTGGATACAGACACTCATAAAATGAAATAATAATAATATTATTTGAAGTGAAAAAAATGTAAATTTCGTGTTTAGTATTTAAACTATCAGTTTTGTTCTGTTTTAATATCTATATATTTTATTTTTTTAAAATCATACCTAATATTTACTTTTTGTTTCTTTTTTGTACATCATCGTTAAAAATTTAATGCGTTTAGTACTTAAGCTATCAGTTTTAGTCCGTTTTAGTACCTAAACTTTTTTTTCAAAAGTTAATTATGGTTTAGGTACTAAACATATTTTGGTACCTAAACTTTTAATTTTTTAACACTTAAGTTTTGGTACTAAAAATGAAACAAAAACTAAACTTTAGGTATGATTTTGAAAAAATTAACAGTTTAGGTATTAAAACGGTTTAAAATTGTAGTTTAGATACTAAATGTGTAGTTTACCCTTTAAAAATTCATTCATTTTATACATTTGAATATAAAATGAACATCTTTCGAAATTTCACTCCATTTTCCCCACAATAATTACAGAATATATACTCAATAATTACAGAATATATATACTTGCCAATTAAAACCATTTCAATATTTATAATATAAGATAATTTGAAATAATATTTGATAACACAATTAAAAAATAGATTTCAGGAAAAATCAATCGAACACCTTTAAACTTTGAAAATCCATTTATTATCGACTAAAATGATAATTAATCGAGAAAAATTAAATTTAATTGGTTATATTCGAATTTTGAAATTCGGTGTGTTACAAAATTCCAAATCATAGACAGAAGAGTTCAACATTATTTGGTAGTATGCCTCATCCCATGGATCCAGATCCACACATCTTTGGCCATATACATCTCTAAATTTCTAATTTTCTTAAACCCATGTAGGGAAAATAACAATTCAGAAGAGTAAGGACAATAGCATCTACAATCGCCAATGAATCAACACCTCCTCCCAAGTTCTAATAAGAAACCCATTATACCTCATCAGCCTTTGTTTTGACCCATGCCCTCCATCAGTAAGCGTAAAATGTGATATGTCACAGGACCTCAAATTTTTGGGTCTTACACTTTAAAAAATATCTTATTTTGCTTCTAAGTATGTTCAAATGATGACTCTTTTTAAATAAAATGTCACGATTATAGAATTGTTTTGTGACATTTTCTTAATTTCATTTTATTTTATTTTACAAGAAACAATCGTAATATGGTAAATTTTGATATTTTACAATTTCATCTTATTATAAAATATTTTAGAGACCTCATTTTGAAAATATAGTACATGACCTCCAAATCTATTGGGCCGGCGCAATACCACCTCTGGTGATGAAGCCATGTTTAGTTGCACTACAAATTCAACATATGATTATCTGCATCATTCATTAGAAGCAAATTAAAAGCACGCAAGTTACAAGAATTTATTTAAAAAATTATATTCTAAACTGTGAAAATAATCAATAATTGTACCCCTGCCACAATATTGGAACGTCAAAAATATAATCAATGATTATTGGAACGTCAAATAATCAAGAAAGTTAAGATATAGCAGGTTATTATAATCAAAAATCAATATTGGAACGTCAAAAATAGTTTCGAGTAACTAAAATGAAACCATAAAATGAAAGATGCATTGCTGCTACCATAAAAAAATATAATACTGAAGCATTAACATTAACCTGATCCTAGAAGTATATCTTGATCTTGCTGCTCAGTTATATCACCTTCCTGCATGGTTATCAATATTAGCTTCCTCAAACTTCCTCATGAACTTCAAGTCTTCAACCAACACAGAAACTAAATAAGTTTTAAAAGCATTGTCAAGGACTTCCTCACTTGTTAATGTTTCGAAAGCTTATAGTATAATCCACGTTTGGAAATCATTCACATATGCATAAAGTGATTATTGTATCAAATCTCCTTCGACACTCCAGATATCGGACGATAGATAGGCTTAAGGTGATGTTGTATTTGTCTTGGGATGCACGAGGCCGGAAAGACATCCACATGACCTGGGTCATTCATAAACCTATAGGATCCATGACTCAACTACCCCATACTCCTTCATGACCCACAAGTAATGATGCAACTCATCACCTACCTCATCTATCCAAAGCACTGCAATGGAAGATTCCCCATATTTCATACATGATAAACCTATAGGATCCAAACCAATTAAGCTCCCAGGCAAACTTATCTGGAAAAACTCCTCAGCACTAAAATCAAACCCAAAAATCACACTAAGGTATCCATCTTCTTTTCCAAACTGATATCCTAACCAATGAACAGCCCCATTAAAAAAATGCAAGAACTTTTCAGCACCGAAAACATGATCGGGATAAAGAGCAGTAATCCTTCCCCAACAACTTTGATTCAGTTAAAACAAATAAGGCTCAATCCAACATTTATCCCTTTTGAACCCCGCTAAAAGTAGCTTGTAATCCTTGGCTATTTAATCCAACCCAAACCCAACGCATAAACTCACATTTTCAGTAATTATTAGACGAGGCAATAGAAGGGTTACAAAGAAAGAAACACACACTAGAATCACAGTGTGTAAAGAATCGAAGGCAAATCAAACCATTGACACAACCGACCACTGGATCATCAGACCAACCAAAGAGAAGGATGTGAAGCTGCTTGTACTCTTCAAATCCATCATTATCGTAGTGTGAAGAGTGTTTGTCTCATCTCGCTCGCGAGGAGGAGAAAGGGAGTGTTCTTGGGTGGTCTTGAAAGTGAATATTGTAAATGAGTTGAAATGAAAGATGGGTGCCAAATCAGACTGTTCCATTTCTTGCAAACTGACCTTCATTTCACCAGGGACTTCACCGGCAATCTTTTGAGGATTTTAAGAATTAGTTCTTCAGGCAAAGAATCAGGCATCTTTTCGTTTCTTGTTTCTCTAATTAATTTTGTTCCATTTATATATGAACGGGCCAAGAGTGTTTATAAAAGAGTATTAATTCTTGAAGGTAGTTTTTCTTTCTTTCTAGCTTATCCATGGTAAGCAGGTGTAATTAGGTGTTGATGGCCGAGTAAAAGAAAGAACTAACTGTAAGAAAGTATTGATAGTTTAGTAAATGGAAGAACTGACTTACACTTAATAAGGAGGTGTTGATAGTTTAGTGAATGAAAGAATTAACTTACACCTATTTAAGGATGTGTTCATAGCACCGGTACAAGGACGTGTTGATAGTTTAAAAGCCACAATTTTATTAAAGGCCGACTGATATTTTAGTATAATATAATAAAAACACGTGGTGGTAGTTAAAGAATTTTTACTTTAGCAGAGGTAGTCAAGCAATTAAGAGTGTAATTATATTTTGAGTTCCAAGAATGCTTTTCATTCTTTTGTTAAAATTTATAACATTCCAAGAAAAGTCTTAAATGCTCTATCCATGCATAAATCATAAACCCTAAAATAGCTAAACCTAAAACTGTCTAATGCATACTCTTTATGCATTGACATGACACTCTCCCATTTCACGTGTTATATTCGACTGTTGTATTAAACTGTTGACTCTTCCATAGATGTTGCTCATTTGGCAGGCATATCTCTCATGTCTGATACTAAAGTCCGAAGCAAAGGGTTACAGGAAACGTCTCTCTGGTTAATAAATCTCTCTTGCTCATGTTTCGTTACTGGTCATATATTGATATTGATAAGTGTTGAAAATTGCATATTTTTACTGTTATTTATCCGGATATTACTGAATTTTTTGGGCTTGTTTTTGCACATGAAAGTCAATTGGATTAATTAGCCAAAACCAACAGATAAAGAAATGATTTGTTATTTTTCTGGGAGTCTTGATAGGAAGACATGGGCACGATGGGGCAAGACGTTTTTCGATCCCAACACAATATATTCTGAACCATAATCTTCTAGAAAGTGGTCCAGTATTATCTTCAAGATTAATTTCGAAATTATTTTGGAGGTAAATATAATATCCCAAATTTTGGACGGGTGATTCAAAAGTAAATTTTGAAAGTTTGGGGATCAAAGTGTAAATTCATAAAAATTTAGGAACTAAAAATATAAATTTTCAAAAGTTATATTTTGGGTCTGTAAATGAGTGGTTCAACCTAAGAATGGAATTATAATGGGTTTCAAATTTTTGATTTGGAATTGGTATAAAAGTTTATTAAGCAATAAAGATCGGAAAAATATTCAAATAACTAGATCGAATCGGAAGTCTTCAAAAATTTGAAGAAAGGTAGTTTGGGGCTAGAAATATTATATTGATATTTTTAATTAGTGAATTTGATGTGAATTAGTGCAATTTGAAGGAATTTCCATGTTAAAGTGGAATAGTGAAATTTAGTGACTAAATTGAATTTTGGGAAATTAGAAGGGTGAAGATGGAAAATGATATATGATATATTTATATTTATTTAATAATATTAAAATGTAGATAAAAGGATGGCATGGTGGTAAAAATTAGGATTCATTAAGGGTAATTTTGAATTTTGGACTAAAATGAATTTTAATTCATTTTAAATTAGGTTTTTAAGGAGATATTTTGTAAGAAATTTCTTGAATTCTCAGTTCATCTTCTTCAACCTGCCGTGACTCCATAGCCAAGGTGAGAAAGGTTTTCTTTTTCATTTTTGGTTCGTTTTAGTGAAAATTTGGACTAAAGTGCGAAATAAGAGAATGTTCTACACTTAATCATGTACAAATTGGTATAGATATTTCATTGTTTCATGCTTAAATGGTGAAGTGGGTATTTATGGTGGTTGAATAGAAAGTTATATTTGGTTGAAATAAGATTAAATTTTGATTATAGGAGTGTTATGGAAGTATAATCAAGCATGAAAAATGATTAGAATCAAGTAGAAGTTCATGAATAAGGTTTGACCACTAAGGTTTTTCAAGAAGAAATGTTGAGTTTGAAGTGTATTTGATATTAAAATAAACTGAAATGGTTTAAATTGATGTGTAGGTGTTGAATGAGCTTGAAACAAATTTAGAGACTATTTAGTAAAGATTCAAAGTATTCGTCCTATAAGGAAAATTGTTGGAAAATTTTCAAAAATTTATTAAGGGCTTATAATGATTATAGAAGTGATCTTATATGTTTGATATAATGTTTTTGATTAAATTGAAGCTTGAATAAATTAGATGACCATTTTGTAAATTATGGAAATTAGAAGGATCCATGAGCAAAAATGAGAAAGTTATGGTCACATACTGAAATTTATTATTAGTGTGATGATACATTGAATTTAGGATTGATTTAGAATGGTTTGACTTGATTATAAATGAATGTTGGATGATGATTCAAGCTTGAAAACAAATTGGAGACCATTAAGGACTACTTTGTAATTTTTGGCCATAAGGAGGAATAATTGGACAATTTTAATAAAAATTTCATAGGGATTAGATTGGATTTAAGGATGATTTTCATGCCTTGGAATTGAGTTTTGGATCATTATGGAACCATGATAAGTTAGGAGACCATTTTCGCAAGTTTGGAATAATGGAAGGATCAAGTTGTAAGCATTTGAAAAATTCAAACAATATGCTGGAAATTAGTGATGGAATGTGGATTTTGGATTGAAATGAAAAGTTATGTATTTTAGAAGGTCTATTCGGGAGTTTCAAAAAGTTAGTGGTGAAAATTGCAAAATTATAATACCAATGTATTAATTGAAAATTGTTGGATATAGTAGGAAAATGATGAATGATATTAATTAAAGTGAATTATTAAAGGATTTGGAAAGATAATTTAATAGAGTTAAGGTCGATTTCGGTTTAGTAAGAAATTAGTATCTAATGTACATAAATAGTATTTTTAGAATTTTGATTTGAATTAAAATTTATTATATTAGTACGAGCACTAATATATGTTTGAAATTATATATGTCGGGAAATCGATTGACGTGTAGATCGCGACCAAAAGCAAGCTTAAAGTGAATTAAAAGAAAATGATAAAACCCGAGAGTGAAATGATCATAGTATTAAAGCTAGTGAGGCAACATGTGAGTGCAACTAACTTTTCATATAAAATGATACGAAGACGACTTGCGATGAGTCAACATCAATCGATCTGAAAAGAAAATGTTTTTAAATCAGATTTTTAAAAATACAACATTTTATTATTGTTTATTTTATAACATGTCAATATTTTGGGTATAAACTGCCCAAAACTATTTTTATGAGATTTTTATTTATATTCAATTATATGGATGTTTCATATGGAGAACATTATATGATTTTGAATTATGCACATTATATGAGACTGAGAGTTAGTGGTACAAACGGCATGCCATGAGGTGGAGTGATTATTGATTACTGTTCACTGATTAATGATATTGGCACTATATGTGCACAGTGGGTTAACGATTTTGTGATATGGTGAAATCCATATCGGATTACTGGTACAGTGATGTTGTGTTTTACAGTACTTGTACATTACTGTTACTAGAAGTGCAAATTGTTATTGATAATAAAACTACAAAAAAAAGTGCGCAAACTCGTTTACTGACTTGCGTACCATATATTCTCATGATGATACAATGGGAAATAATACGGATAAAAATATAGTAGTATAAAATTGATTTTACACAATATTTTTTACTATCAGACTGTTTAAGTAAAATTTTATTATGGGTTTTGAACTGACAGTTAAATTTATAACTGCTAGTGTATGTAAATAATATTATTGATCGCAATCGGATTTATACATGTTTAATTTTAATAATATTTTTATATGATATCACATATATAAAAGTTTTATTTATTTTATTTAAGTAAAATTTTATTATGGGTTTTGAACTGACAGTTAAATTTATAACTATTAGTGTATGTAAATAATATTATTGATCGCAATCGGATTTATACATGTTTAATTTTAATAATATTTTTTATATGATATCACATATTCTATATGTTAAAAGTTTTATTTATTTTATTATATTATCTCACTAAGTGGAAAACTTAGCGTATGATTAGTTCACACATAGGTATTAAGGTAGCGAGCAAGGTAGAACGCATACCAACTTCATTCCAGGGAAATCAAGCCCGACACCAGAATCAGTAAGACATCTTGTTTTGTTGTATTTGTAGTTAGTGGCATGTATATTAATGAGGTTTTAGTTGTTTTAATATTTATATTAGTTATATAACAATTTATAACATAACATCTAAAATTGTTTTAAAATAGGTAATATTAAGTACTGTAAATGAAATATATGAATAATACAATATTAAATTATGTTTTTAAATAATACATTATGGTTTTATGTGATTATTAGTTTAAAAAAAATAAAGAAATGCATTTTAAGATTTTAAAGAACCAAAATTTTAACATTTTCAAAACAAAATGTTTTATACTATTGGTATGACATCTTTAACTGTATGTGGTGACATATATGTGTTAAAGGTGTTACAGTAAATGTTTAGAAGATAAATTGGAAGTTATCTAAAAGATAAAGTAGAATTCAAATTGAGCCACTAGTTTTTTAAATATATTATATTTCTCTTTTGTGATAAACCTCTAGATTTAAATTTAGTATTTTTATTTTAAATATTTTTATTAGTTATTTTATTCTTTTAGGATTCTCAGATATAATATCCTTTAGGTTTATCATTTGAACTCATATTAAAATTATTATTTCCCTTGGTTATTTATTTGAAGTTCTATTCTCTTTCATCTTTTTAATTTTCTTTTATTCTCTTTTACATGAAATGATAGATTTCCGTGTGCAAGTAGGTGTAATTAGGTGTCGATGGTTGAGTAAAGGAAAGTACTAACTTACACCGATGTGAGAATGTATTGATAGTTTAGTAAATGGAAGAACTTACTTACACTGTTATAAGGAGGGGTTGATAGTTTAGTGAATAAAAAAACTAGCTTATACCAGTTTAATGATGGTTGATAGCACCGGTGTAAGAAAGGGTTGATAGTTTGAAAGCCACAATTTCATTAACGGTGGACTGATATTTTAGTATAATATAATAAAAACATGTGGTGATAGTTAAAGCAATTTTTCTAGCAGAAGTATTCAAGCAAATAAGAGTGCTAACTTTAATTATATTTTCAGTTCCAAGAAGGCTTTTCATTCTTTATGTTAGAATGGGTAACATTTCAAGAAAAGTCTTTAATGCTCTATTCATGCCTAAACCCTAAAACAGTTAAACTCTAAAACATCCTAATGCATGCTCATTATGCATTGACATACACACGGCACTCTTTCATTTCACTTGTTGTATTCGATTGTTGTATTAAACTGTTGACTCTCCCATAGATGTTGCTCATTTGACAGGCCTGTCATTCCTATCTGATACAGAAGTCGGAAGCAATGGACTAGAGGCAGCACCTCTCTGATTAATAATCTCTCTTGCTCATGTTTCGTTATTGGTCCCGCATTCACTTGATAATAGCCATAAATATCAACCAACGTATCTATTTCATTGGAAATATTTTTGACTCTGAGAGTCAAACTAAAATCCCCCAAACAAGAATCAAAAGGTTGATGCTTTAATGACTTGTTAGATCCTAAAAACAGGCACTGCTATTCAAATGATTGTTTGTATCCCAGGTAGTCATCTTTTTACTTGAACTGGAAAATTGCATCCACTGCCAGATTATTTAATGAAGTTCTATTGTCAACCGGTTTGAGTTTTGCTCATCTAGTCTTATTTCGACAGATTTTTATGCTCTAAAGAATGACGTTGAATCGGCCTCGGAACGTGTTGAGGATATTAGAGCATCTTCTGGTTTGCAACAACTAGAAAAGGAATTGGTGGTTTTGGAATAAAAAACAACCGATAGCTCGTTCTGGGATGATCGTGCCAAAGCTCAAGGAACTCTCTCTTGGCACTGACCGATGTCAAAGACGAGATAAATTTACTCAATGAATTTAAAACAAAGGTATCGATTTCTTGTTAAGAAATATACAGGTTTCGCGTCATTGATGCTTAATTATATTTGTTTAAAATGAAGAAGGTAAGAACTTGTGGTTCAAGTCAAAGAGAATTTGCTCAATGAATTTTTAATTCATAAGTGTTAGGTATGGCTCATAAATATACCAGCAAAGAGGACAAGGGATGGAGTGAGCGAACATCAAAAAAGTCTCGTAGAGGGATTACTATTATGTGGGTTGGGGGTGCAGGGGCGTAGCCGCTGCGGTACGGTACATGGTTAATTATGTAATTATGTACCAGGTTTTTTTATTATAAATAGAGATGTAACCTAGACCTATGAGATATTGAATAAAAACTTCTAGTGCCGCCTAGGCATCGAGGACGTAAGCACATTGTCAAACCTCGTTAAAATTCTTGTGTTCTTTCGTTTTCTTTTTCGATTCTTCAACAATTGATATCAGATGTCAGGAGCAAAATTCGAAGTTGCGAAATTCGATGGTCAGGGTAACTTTGGATTATGGAAAAAAGGGTGAAGGATCTGTTGGCGCAGCAGGGGATCCTGAAGGCTTTGCGACCTATAAAGCTGGTGGTAATGGAGGAGGACGATTGGGAAGAATTACAACAGCGAGTGGCAGGAACCATAAGATTATGCTTGGCGGATGAGGTCATGTATCACGTCATGCATCTGTCGTCTCCAGACGAAATTTGGAGGAAGTTGGAAAGTCAGTTTATGTCCAAATCCTTAACGACAAAACTGTATCTAAAGCAGCGGCTGTATGGGTTGAAGATGCAGGACGATCATGATTTGGCGCAACACGTGAATGTCTTCAATCAAATCGTTTCTGATTTAGCTCGGCTTGATGTGAAAATTGAGGACGAAGACAGAGCGATGATTATGTTGTATTCGTTGCCTCCCTCTTACGAACACATGGTGACTACTCTTACATATGGGAAAGAGACTATCAACGTTGAGGAGATTACTGCAGCCTTGTTGGCTCAGAACCAGCAAAAGCAGAATGCAGGGGAAAACTCTCAAGCCGATAGCTTATATGTCAAGGGTAATCGAGACCGTGGATGGAAGCCAGAGAAGACAGGGTCTGGCAAGTAGAATTCCAGATCCAAATCTAGGGATAAGAAGACAATTCACTGTTACAAGTGCAAGGAGACGGGACATATGAAGCGAGATTGTCCGAAGTTGAAAAAGCATACTGATGAGAAGTGTGATGTTTCATCCAAGTCTGTGAACGTGGTCGAGGATGACAATTCTGATTGCAGTGAGGGTGATATGCTTTCTATTTCAATGACTCAATTGATGGATGCGTGGATTCCTGATTCTGGATGTTCTTATCACATCACGCCAAATAGGGAATGATTTTCGACATACAGGTCGGTTAATTCTGGTTCTGTTTATTTGGGTGATGATCGATGTTGCAATATTATTGGTATTGGTGATGTCAGAATAAAGATGTATGACGGCTCTGTTCGGACGTTGAGTGGTGTTCGGCATATCCCAGTTTTGAAGAAGAATTTGATTTCTTTGGGCACTTTGCACAAGAATGGTTTTATCCCTAAGGCTGATGAGGATAGGGAGACCATTCGGATTGTTAAAGGAGCTTTGACAGTGATGAAAGGAAAGATGACAGCAGGGAATATTTACATATTGTTAGGGAGTACCGTTGTAGGTGAAGTTCATTTTATTGAGTCCTGTGATGATACTACAAAACTGTGGCATATGAGTCTTGCTCTTCTTAGTGAACGTGGTATGGCAGAATTACACAAAAGAAATTTGTTGCATGGTGTCAAAAGTTCTAAGCTCGATTTTTGCAAGTATTGTGTTCTTGGTAAACAGACTAAAGTCCGTTTCAAGACTGCGAAGCACACAACTCAAGGGATTCTTGATTATGTGCACTCTGATGTATGGGGGTCTTCCACGACATCATCTCTGGGCGGATCTAGGTATTTTGTTACATTTATTGATTTCATGGAAAGTTTGGGTGTACTTTTTGAAACAGAAGTCAGACGTTTTTGAGAAGTTCAAGATGTGGAAAGCTGAGGTAGAAAACCAAACAGGATGAAAAAATCAAGTGTTTGTGGTCTGACAATGGTATGGAGTACACAGATTCATAGTTCCTACACTTCTATAAGGAGCACGGGATTAAGAGACATTTTACAGTGCACAAGACACCACAATAGAATGGTGTTGCGGAACGGATGAACATGGCTTCCCAAACACTACTGGGCCGAGGCTGTTAATATGGCATGTTATCTTATCAAATGATCGCCAAGGGCATCATTGGCTGGGAAAGTTGCAGAAGAGGTATGGACTGGTCATGATGTTAGTTTTGATAACTTACGGATTTTTGGTTGTCCTGCTTATGTGCATGTACCTGCTGATGAGAGATCCAAACTTGATGCAAAATCGAAGGAGTGCAGTTTTCTGGGTTACAAGAAAGGTGTCAAAGGATTCAAGTTATGGGATCCAATTGCGAAGAAAATTGTGATCAGTAGAGATGTTGTTTTTGATGAACAATCCATGTTGCAGCAGAAGAAAGACACGACAGTGGTAGATTTCGAGCAGTTTCCAGTTGAGAAACCAGAAACTTCTCAACCAACTTCTGGTCGTTCCACTACGGATGATTTGCAGGATTATAGTCTCGCGAGAGACAGGGTGAGACGGACGAATATAAAGCCCCCGAGCAGATTGAGTTTTGAAGACTTTGTCTCTTTTGCACTTACTGTTAGTAGTGATGATCCGGTTACTTTTCATGATGCCGTTACTAGTCAGGAAAACGACAAGTGGACGACTGCCATGGTTGAGGATATGGAGTCTTTGAATCACAATCGTACATGAGAGTTAGTTCCCCTTCCTGAGGGTAAGAATTCGATTGGTTGCAAATGGGTGTATAAGAAGAAACCACCAGTAACATGAAAAGAGGGGGAGAAGTTCAAGGCTATCTTGGTAGCAAAGAGTTTTTCACAGAAGAAAGGAGTTGATTATGATGAAACCTTTTCTCCTGTGGTCAGGCACACTTCAATCCGAGCAGTACTTGCATTGGTGGCTAGTTGGGATTTTCATTTAGAGCAGATGGATGTTAAAACTGCTTTTTTGCATGGTGATTTAGAGGAGTAGATCTACATGCGACAGCCTGAAGGTTTCACTCAACTTGGAAACGAGCATTTAGTTTGCAGATTGAAGAAATCTTTGTACGGGTTGAAACAGTCTCCGAGACAGTGGTATAAATGGTTTGACTCCTATATGATCAAGATTGGCTACAACCGATGTGAGTATGATTGTTGTGTCTATGTTAAGAGCCTTGATGATGGTTCTTTTTTTCTGTTATTGTATGTTGATGATATGTTGATTGCTGCGAAGAACATGGATGATGTTATTGGTTTAAAAACCTTATTGAGTCAGGAATTTGATATGAAAGATTTAGGTACTGCAAAGAAAATTCTTGGAATGGAAATTTGAAGGGATATAGACTCAAGGAAACTGTGGCTATCTCAACGGGGTTATGTTGAGAAAATGCTAGAAAGGTTTGCGATGAGCAGCGCAAAACTAGTTAGCACTCCATTGGCGAATCACTTTAAGCTCTCATCAGAACAGTGCCCGAAGACAGATAAGGAAGCTGAAGATATGACAAAGGTTCCGTATTCTAATGTTGTTGGCTGCTTGATGTATGCAATGGTATGTACTCGTCCTGATTTAGCTCATGCTGTTAGTCAAGTTTGTAAGTACATTTCTAAACCTGGTAAGCAACATTGGGAAGTAGTCAAGTGGATTTTTTGGTACTTAAGGGTACTATGGGACATGGAATTGTTTTTGGTAGTCAACAGGATAATCCTTTGGTTGTAGGATATGTGGATTCAGACTATGCAGGTGACTTGGATAATAGAAGATCTACGACAGGGTATGTGTTTACTCTTGGTGGAGGGCCTATTTGTTGGAAGTCTACTGTTCAATCTATTGTGACATTATCTACAACTGAAGCTGAATACATGACAGTGGCTGAAGCTGTAAAAGAAGCTTTATGGCTTACTGGTTTAGTGAAAGAGTTGGGTGTTCAACAAGGTGGAGTTCAGTTGCTTTGTGATAATCAAAGTCCTATTCACTTGGCTAAGAATTAGTTGTATCGTGCTATAACTAAACATATTGATGTAAGGTTCCACAAGATTAGAGAGTTGGTTGCATCTGGAGAGATTTTGTTTCAGAAGGTACATATTGATGAGAATGTCACTGATATGTTCACAAGCCAGTTACGACAGACAAGTTCAAGCATTGCTTGGACTTGTTGAATGTTTCAAGTTGTTAAAGAAGTAAGGTAACCCAACCCACATTGAAGTTTCCAAGGGACAGGATATTCGTCAAGGTGGAGATTTGTTAGGTATGGCTCATAACCAGTAAAGAGGACAGGGGATGGAGTGGAGTAAGCGAAGCGAACATCAACTGTCCTTACAAAGAAAGTCTCGTAGAGGGGATTACGATTATGTGGGTTGGGGGTGCGGGGGCGCAGCCCCGCGGTATGGTATAGGGTTAATTATGTAATTATGTACCAAGTTTTTTATTATAAATAGAGATGTAACCTAAACCTATGAGATATTGAATAAAAACTTCTAGCACCGCCTAGGCACCGAGGACGTAAGCACATTGTCGAACCTCGTTAAAATTCTTGTGTTCTTTCGTTTTCTTTTTCGATTCTTCAACAATGTCTCCAGATTTCCTAATATTTGTTGCATTGGACTATACTGGGACTTGGAAAAGTACTACTTCCTTAATATTATGAGCTTGATATCATACATTGTGCAGTTTGAAGATTTCCCAATTTTAATTCCATAGATGCTACACTTCTGGAAGAGGCCGTCAATGTCATCAAAGAACTAAATAAGGCATTGGACAAATTCGAGTTGACTCAGCTTCTTTGTTTTTAAGAAGGTATAGTTATCTCTATAACTGTTGGTGCTGGTGGCACCGATGCACAGGTAATATACAGTATATATTTGTTTTTAAGGCAACGTGAACCATTTTTGTTACTTATCTCTGTCCAATGAAAGAATGATGTGCATCCTGATTGGAGACAATTTTTATTTACTGATCGGAGACAAATTGAAAAATTGAAAATCGACTAATTTTCACAGCCGAAGTTAATTCAATTCATTTGCAAATAATCCTGTTGAGAATTGATATCTTGGTTTAGAGAAAACTTGTTATGGATGTGGGGGACCAGTGACCAGCCAAGTTAGCAACATCTATGGGAGAGTCAACAGTCTAATACAGCTGAGAAGCTTAGGCAGCAGCCGAATACAACAGACAGATAATTTGCTGTTCTATCCAATGATATCTTCTTTCGAATCTCCAATCGTTCTTACCTGCAGGCAAATTTAAGCAATGCGAAAGAAAATTGCAACGGGAAACACATCTTTCAAAGGATCAAATATAACAGGTGTTGGTATGTATGAACTCAACTCTCTGTGAGCTGTAAATCGATGAACTGTGCATAATTTGCCTGCAAATCTCATTATAACATGGTCGGTAGGTTTATCTGATTGTCTTCGTATGATCAGATTTCACAGACGCACCGTTGCAAGATGATCAACGTGCATATCTTTGCAAAGTTGCAGATGGGTAAGATAGCTATAATAACTCCTTTAAAACATGTTTGACATTTCTCTCACTATTGAAACGGTGTTGTGGCGTTAGGGTTTATAAAGACATAGCATGATGATGATGTTAAGGAAATTGAAAAGGAAAAAAGTCTTGATACAATAGAGTTGCATTCTTCACTGTGTTGGTCTATTTTAGAACTCTTTGCTTCTTCCAATCTAACTCTCTTTGACGTTGGACTGAGTTTTGCTTCATGTACAGTATTGTGCTTAGGTTCACAAGATAAATAGATAAGGCTTATCTTGTATATATGTTAGTAGTTTAATTGAATACTAACTCTTAGCAGGTTATGTATATAAGGATAACTACAGGGCTAGTTTTGTTTAAACGAAATACTTGTTCTTAGCTAATGTATAAAGCACTGTACTTACCAGCATGAATGTACGATTGAGAATTACTTCTCTTTACCCCATCTCTATATTCTAAAACCACTTACGAGCTTGACTTTCCAATCAGCCAATATACATCATGCGTATGTCGTAACATTATCAGATGAGCTTGTATTTATTTGAGATTGGAATTAATGAACATTTTAATTATTTTCTTATGTGCTTCTCAGTAGTGACTATGAATTTAGACCTGAACTTCAACTCAAACAACCTAGCTACACAAAACCTCTGCTATGACGAGTAGTTTAGATGCAGTTATATTATATGTGTGGTTGGTTACCACATACCATCAGCAGAAGACATTATTTTCAGCAATACAAGGCCTATAGAAAAATGAAAAACAAGGATAGTTCTTAAAGGGATGCCCTCCCCTTTGATAGTTTACTAGGTCGATCAGAAGAGATTCCATTCCATTCAGATGCAAGTGTAAGAGCCTATCATCCATGTGATCATTATTTAGAATTCAAGGCAACTAAACAAACCAAATTAAAACCAGTCCATTCTGTTCACTCATTCCGAAAATTATCTCAAACAATTCAAACATCATGGCATGATATTAAAGCACCATATAAAGGTGCAGCTCTCAAACCAATCATGCCTTTATGCTTGTAGTTTTTCCAGATTTTAATTGTTCAAGAAATTAAGACGAAGGTTGAAGAGATTGTTTTTTTTATATCTAAAATTCTGTTATACACTCTGTTACATTCCAGCACTCCGAAAGGGTCATACCCAGGGATTTAAATAGTGGTCCGCAATCATGATGGCGTCCGCGATATAGCGGTAGCGGTGTCCTCCACAGCCGTTATTATATTACCGCGACACCCGCAATCACCGCAATAACATCCGTTATACTCGCAATATAACGTTAACGATACCCTCCAAAAATACCGGGATTGCGATTTGAATCTTTGGTCATACCCCCAAAGTCACCCTGTAAAATCCAATAACGAATACCTAATATGCCCTAATAGATCCACATAATGGACTACGGAGTAAAACTATTAAGCTAGTAATGGTTTAATCCCAAATCTCGTAGTTCTATATATCAAACCTAACTACGACCGAACAAAAGGGACTATTAAATACTTAAAGGACATAATAAAGGATTCCTAGAGGAGAGAAAGGAACTCTCTCTCTTCCTATTAAAGACGGTAATCTATTCTATCTTTTATTTATAGAACAAAACTAGCCAGTGACCGACATGCAAGAAATTATCAGAGTGTTCGATAAATTGTTTGTGAATCATTTGTATAATGTCCGTTTATGCTCCTTTGTTAAGTTAAATAAATGAGTATGAAAAAAATTTATGTTCATTTAATAAACGAACACAAACATAGTTGTGTTCGACGTTTTAAATATTGGTGAATGTAAGGACTAAATTGAACACGTAATGAAATTTAGAGTTTAAACTATGAAGTTTAAGGAATTTTAGTACTAGTGATGTAATTTTATCATTTCTAGCTTGTAAATGAACATATTCATGAACACGAACGAACAACTTCAAAAAGAAATAAACAAACGGAAATACGATATTAATAATTTAAACTAATAAGAAACAAAAATGAATACAACCTTATTCATTCAAGCTCAATTCATTTACAAGCGCAACAAATCATTGAACGAGAATCTCATTCAATTTGTGCGTACTAGTAACCGAGATTTCGAGCAATAATGGACATGCTAATTGAGATTCTTGATGCCCAAAATTTAAAAATATAAAAAAAAACTGTCACTCTAATTTTTTTTAACGGACTGGTTTTTTTAAAGTTAAACTAAAAAATTAAGTGACATAAATTTGAAGGAATGGAAGTGACAAATCTCCAACGTTTGTATGAGTTCAAGGTTTTTTCGAGTTCAAGTTGAGCTCCAATTTTTTAATTCGTATTCGAGTTAAATTTGATAAATTTGAACTCGGCTCAGCTATGAGCTTTTCGAGTTCGAGTTGAGCTCAACAATACTCGGGCTCGACTTGTCTCATTTACACTTATAGTTTCTAGGCCCCCTAAGTAGGGATGGGCACAGGACCTGAACTCGATGGGGTTCGACCCGATTCGATTCTATTGGGTTGGGTTTTCTTTAAATTTCGGGTTCGGATCGAGTCGAGTCAGATTTTGTAGAGGATAAGTTCGGGTTGGGTTGAGTTTCGAGTGAAGAATATCAGACCTAACCTAAAATATAATGTAATTATACCTAATATATTTAGGCATAATTGCAATAATACTTCTCTTATATTTTCATCCCCATAAGTTCCAAAGCAGAACCACAGATCGTGGAATATCAACAGTAGCAGCTACAATATCCACTCATTGAAACCAGAAGCCACAATCTACGATAGAGATGACCCAAACACTACAAAAATAAAGTTTTTTAGTGACAAATGGATCATTTAGAAACAAAATACCCCTTAAATTTAAATGGATCATGTCAAATTTTGATATTTTCTTATAGAAATATTTATTCATTTTATTTACTAAACTATCGACACTTCCTTACGTCGGTGCACGTTAGTTCTTTCCTTTGTTCAACCATCAAGACCTAATTACACACGGTACTCTCCCATTTCACGTGTTTTATTATATGTTGAGAACACCATTCTTTTGCTGATAGATGTAGACAATTTTAGATTGATAGCATGTAACATAATTGATTACTTAATTTTGTATCATACTTTATGATAATACATATATATTCATAATTATATATTTTAATCCAACATGGTTGAATATGTCAAAACATAATAATCATCATATTCAGCATAACTATTGAAGATTATTATATGACATTGATTGATGTATTTATGTCAAAATGAGTCGATTCAATATTTCTTTTCAACAAATATATATGAATTTGATTTGAATCACATTCACATATTTATCCCATGAATATCTATCAAACTGCATACCAATCTTATTTTATTATCGTCCCCATAACAATAATCGATTAGGGATATTTAGAATAATTAACAACAACAATCAAATATATTAATATATACAAAAGGCATGCAAATTATTATAATAATAAATTCAATAATCAAAATATCATATTCATACAATAGACTTAGGGCACTATTGCTAACTCGACGGTCGTAGATGGTTCAAGATTCTCCGATGGTGTCTAAGCAATTTGAAAATGGGAGAAAAAATTCGACGGCATGTGAGGAACGATAGGGGTGTGCGACAGTCAATTATGTTACTGACAGCGAAATGGGCGACGTTTGTTGAGAAGAGCAAGTATACCCCTTTTGATTTAGGTCGTTAGTGATAGGGAATGAAGAAAAAATCATTTTTCCGATAAGAAACGATCACTGACAGCATCTTAGGTATGAACGCCTATGGAGGCAACTGATTTATAACATAATTGTTCTAATTCTTAAAAAAATGAAATTTTATAATAATAATAATAATAATAAATTTAATAAAAAATAATAATTTAATTATATTCTAATTATAATCAAAATTTAAATTTTTAAAATGAATTAATCTTGGAGTGTTCCTTAAAGTTTTTAATATTTACTCAATAAAGATAATTTAGTTAGTGGTGTGTTTTGTTGTGTCATATTAGTAGTATATTTCGGTATACGACGTCCACTGTAGAATTATCCAAAGTATTCAAATTTAAATAACTAAATAAATATATAATTGTAATAAAAATCAATAAATTGAATAATATATTGGGTATAGTAAAGTTTTTAATATTTACTCAATAAAGATAATTTAGTTAGTGGTGTGTTTTGTTGTGTCATATTAGTAGTATATTTCGGTATACGACGTCCACTGTAGAATTATCCAAAGTTATTCAAATTTAAATAACTAAATAAATATATAATTGTAATAAAAATCAATAAATTGAATAATTTATATTGGGTATAGTGATAAGATACATTGTATTTTGAGTTAGTTGTATTGAATGTTCGTAAACTATGATTCTCATTTTAAATTAGTCTCTAAACTCTAAAACATCTTATATAAGTTCCTAAACTATAATCTTATTCGAAATTGGTCTATAAACTTTAAAACATCTTATATCAATCTACAAACTGTCAATATCACTTTATTTTGATTCTTTGACTAACATGTTGTTAAAAAGGTCACAAGTTCAATTCTTGGGGCCTTTAAAAAGATTAAATTTTTTAATCAATAGAGTTAACATCGATTTAATGAAAGGATCAAAATAGAGTGATATTGATAGTTCAAGGATTGATATAGAATATTTTAAAGTTTAATGATTAATTTAGAATGAGATCATTGTTTGGGGACTAATTTAGAATATTTTAAAAATAGAATCATAATTTAGAGACATCTTTTACAATTATCTCTTACACTTTTAAAGAAAAGGTTACATTTAAACCTTAACGTTAAGGATAAATTTTAAAGATAATATTATTGAGTAGGAAAATCATGAAATTTAAACATATACCATAAAATGAATACGAAAAAATACAAAAATAATAAATTAAATTATAAGAGAGAAAATGTTGATATGTAATTAACAAGAACTCTTTTATAATTGAAAAAATGTGAATACCCCATAGTACCAAGAGTATAATATCAAACAGAATGGTGATAAGAAAATTATGGCGCTTAACAATGTAATAAATTAAGTTAAAGAAGGTACTTTTATAATAAATTTTTATAAAATTTAATCTAAAATAATTGATCAATAGATTAAATATCAACGATTAAACAGAAAAAATGAATGATGATAGGAAATTGACATTTATTTTTGTCAACTTCAACTTTTGCTTCACCTCCATAGGCTATGTGGGTCACAAGGTCCATATTTCTGTTCCTATATTTAGCCTTTATTGCTCCATAAACAAAATCTCACATTAGAAATCATTACAAGACCCATGATAATCCCAAAATAAATAAATTCAATATTGGAGTTATTAAAATATATGATGTGAATTTTAAAAGAAATATATCAGCTTTTCAAATAAAAATTGTAGACATGTAATTTATTAAATGCTGTTTATAAAATAAAAAATCAGTTAATTTTTTTTATTAATCTAGGATAAGTACAAGACAATATTTGTTTAAAGATAATTATCAATTATTTGATATTAAACACTCATATCTCTAACATTCTTGGTACTCAATCTCGGGACTTCAAGAAATACCCTCAAATTCGCTTGAGTGGTGCAAAATCAATCAAGTTTAGATGAAAAATATCTTCTAAAATTTGATGTAGGAATTAATAGTAAGAGGAGAAAGCAAAGAAAAAGATGAGATCAAACATTTTCTCTTTTTTGCAATTGAAGAGAATAATAAATAAGAAAAGGTAGGGGGAGTTGTTGGGCATTTATTGGCTGATGAAAGTTAGGGTTGGATGCCTTTTTGTCTTTGAATCTTCTATTTCTTAGCTTTTTATGTGAACCCCACGTTTACGATTATCTCCAACACATATTTTTTAATAAATAAATATTAGGGTAAATTATATCAAATACCACCAAACTTTAGATGATGTATCATTTATACCACTAAACTTTTAATTTTACCAATTATAGCTCTAAACTTTTATTTTCATTTCAATTATATCATTGGACCGTTAAATCTTAAGAGCCAAATCAAAACGATGTCGCTTTGGTTAGGTGTCTACGTCGACAACCGTTAGCCACATCATTGTGCCGTTAACGATTTAACGATACAGTGGTATAATTGAAACGAAAATCAAAGTTTAGTGCTATAATTGACAAAATTAAAAGTTTAGTGGTATAAACAATGCAATGCCTAAAGTTTGGTTATATATATTGTAGTTTACCCTAAATATTATACGGGTAGTTTTGTTGTACAACCTAATAATTTAAGACTAAAAAAGGTAGAAATAAGTGCAACAAACAATGTTATAAAATATTATAATATTTAGGTTGGATACAACCTAAAACGATACATTCTTCGTAAATGTTATGAGGAATATAACATTTTATGTTCAACCGAAAATATTATTAAGAATGTAACATTTTAGTTTGTATTTGACCTAATATTTTATGTTTTTTTACTACATTTTCGGTTGCGCTTATTTTCACCGTTTTTAACCTTAAATTACGTTATTTTTTAGACTTCCCTATATTATACATAATAAAAAAAATTAAATTATTTATAAAAATAAAAAAATGTTATTAATAGTAAAATTTATAATTTTAGTTTTCCTGTATACTTTTATAGTATTTCCATAAATTGCTTCTTTAGAATCAAATTTCCTATCAAAATTGATATGAAGTGAGTGTGGTAGAATTAGTAGAATCAAACAAGTGGTAAAGAACAAAATGTCAGGTAAAAATATATTCCTTTTATATTTCCAATATCAAATTGCTGGTAAAAAAGACCAGAATTTAAAATAAAATATTAAAAAAGTTGAAAACTTTTTGAATCACAACATATATAATAACATAAATGAGTTGGTTATAAGTTGAATAAAAGTATATTTGACCAAACAAGCTAGAGTTGGGTTAACCTCTCCACTCTATTTATTAAAATTAAAAGGTCTTGACCAAATGCAATTAGGATGACCATTTTATCCCTTGGAACATTGTTGTATATTATCACTGACGCAACTAAAGAAGTAAAATGGAAACATCCATAATTACCATACCGGCCAGCCTTTTGCCCTTTTCCTATCAGATTAGGATATTAGACACAGGCATAGAGTTAAGGTTTCAGTTCAGGAATAAAATATAATTTTATAAAAAAAATAAGGGAATAATTTTTTTTCCGGATTGCAGGGCCACAACCCCTCCCATCCATTTAATAGATTCGTCCCTGATTAAAGGAGGAGCCATGCAAGTCCTTAGCTAGCCTTGCCCCATCAAATTTAATCTTTGGCTTATTCAAATAGACGTGTCATGATACCAACCTACCCTCTTTTCTTTTTTAACAGTAATTTTATTTATAATATTTCTTAATCATTGATAATGAGCACATCATGTAGATGCGGTTGTTTGAACCTAAGATCTTTAAAAAAAATAACATCTTCCTTAACCATTAAGATCACTTGATGAATCCGATATCCACCGTAACTTAAATATCCATCTATACATACACATATATAATCATATCATATCAACTTAGTTATATGAGCATTCATGTGACTTTGGCAAGTTACATTTTATTAAAATCTTATATGATTCATAAAAATTATTAAAATAAATTTAAAAGATTATGGACTATAAATAATATTTTTAATGAAATAATATTAAAAATAATTCCAAATCTTTCTCTTAGTTTTTGGTGAGTAGGTTTTATAATAACTTTTAGTGTTGGTATTAATCATGATAATTATTCATAGGTTGGTATGCCCAGTAAACACGGTTGACTGACAATTAATTTTGATTGATTACGTTGACTTGCTAAAGACCATGTCAAGATGTTACAATTACTCAAAATATGTGACATTTGAAATCCTTCTTCCGAAGGTGTTCTCTCGAAACTTTTGGAAGGGTTACTCAAAGATCTTAATATTGAAATACTAATCTTACGAAGAATATACAGAGATGGTACAACAATATTCATGTGGAGTCTTTCTTATTACTCCGTAGATCTAGATAGAGTAATGAGCAAGTGATCTAAATCTATAGACCTAGATAGAGTAATTGTTTAATGTGCTATGAATCCTTTTTGATAGAATAATTTTATAATGTGCTTTATAGTTAGGATGAGACGTAATGGTTGCTGAGTAAAGTTTACAAACTAAGGTGACGGGGAAAGTTTAGAAGCGACCTAGCAACTAGGTTTCTTATGGGACATGATTGGAAATACTATCTAGCGTTGTCTACTACACATCCTAGGCAAAACATGCACCGCCACCACTTCCAACCCACGCGGTGGCGCCACCTCCCAAAATCTGGCAGGCCTATCCCCAACATCCACCACTATAATCCTTTCCCCATTCCCTGAAACTGCACAAATTTTCCCTCTCGCCGCTGCTATCTGCTCTGCACGTTTGAGCTGTTCCAACTCAATCACTTTCACCCAACAATCTCTTTCACCATCGTATCTGCTTAAGCTACCTTTGACTTCATCAACCACATAAATCACATCTTCATCCATGGCGGCGGCCGGCCCATTCCAACCGGCAACCATGCCTTGAGGCATCTCTTCCCACTTATCCAATCCCACATCGTAAACTGCACCTTGTTTCACTGCATTGCCTTTGACATTAACCATGCAAAGCTTCCCTCTATATCCAACTGCTTCCACTGCTTCTCTGCTAAACCTTCCATCTTTAAGCTCTGCCTTGTTTTCCCATCTCCAATTTTCTCTCTTCTTGTTTAGGTCCCATTGTTCCAATGACCTCGCCACATCGCCTTTGTAAAGGGAGCCAATGCCGCTTGCCATATAGACCACACCTCGGACTGAGCCTGTAGCACACCACCGCCGCGGGGTGGAGATTTGGGGGCCGTAGAACCAGCTGCTGGACTCCGGGTTGAAGACTAAAGGGCTGGAAAGTGCAGGTAAAAGCTTGTGACTTGTTGCAGCTATGAGTATTAAATGATTGGAGACTGTCAAGGATTGTATCGGAAGGTTCCGGGATAAAAAAGAAGGGTGGCGATGGAGGAGATGAAGAGGAGGGTCTTGTGGAAGGCTAGGAAGGGGTGTCCAAGATGATGAGATTGGATCAAAGGAGATGAATTCAATTGTGTTTTGAGGAACAACTTGTCCAGGGTGTCTCGGAGTGGAATTTTGCAGAGGAGAAACAAGAGCATAGAGGGAGAAGAAGGGAGGGAATGATGGAGAGTAAAGGAAGCGACGCCATGGATGGCAAACGGAGAAAAGAAGGGAAGGAGAAAGAGAAAAGAGGCAACGTTGAGCTAGATCATCAGGTAGACCTGGTAAAAGGATTCCATTTTCATCAAAGGAATCATTGTCAGTTTGGTTTCTGCATTGAGGAGTGGCTTCCATGAAGAAGAAAAGTAGAAGAGTAGATGGGGGAAGGAGGGGTGGAGGGGGCGGCATTTTATAGATATAGTATAACGTGAAAGTTTCAAATGTTTTTATTTTTACCTCAGCTTCCAAAGTTTAATCTTTATTAATTCGGATTGATTCGGATCATATATCTAGTTTTAGTGGGTGAATTTCTCAACATAAATTTTCTGCCTACACAAAGACTCAAACTCAAAAACTGCTTAAACGATATCAAGCTTCTTACCATTTAAAAGTTTCAACTTTTTAACATAAAGACAAACGGTTCGTCAAAACATTAATAATATTAGGAGTGATTTGAATGATGTATAGTCTTCTATTTGGATGAACTCTTAAAAAGATTTATATACTATTTTTTATGACAATTCATACTAAGTTAATAATTAATGCATGTGTAGATTTATAAAGCTACTTTGTATAGTTTTAGGAAGAAAAATATCTTGATTATGTACGTAAATTTTGATTGAGACGAGGAAGAGCTTGAACAAAGATAATTAAATGACGAGAATGAATCCATCAAAAGGTTTTAATGGTTAAAGGAAGAGTTATTTTTTCTTGAGATCTTTAGTTTGAGTATATGTCATCAATGATTAAAAAATATTTTAAATAGATATTAGCATTATAATCTTCTCGTACTAATATACGATGAAAGGAAATAGTTTTTTTTATACGAATGAAGTTTTATTAAAATCAAGAGACAAGAAAATGAAATAGTTTTAAGTAGTAGGACTTGAAGGAGAGCTTGTGAGGATTAGGAATAAGGTGTTTAGGGGCCTATTATTTATCATGTAGTTGAGGTTTATTCGTTTAGAATTTGTGATTATTTCTCTTAATAATATTATTTTTAATATTTAAAATTTTCTGGGTTAAGTGTAACTTTTCAAAAAAAAATTAAAAAAATTGATTCTTAGCATGATAAGTATTAATTTTAGGATTAAATCTTGATTTATTTTAAAATTTTAATAATACGGAAACACATTTCACTGAAAAAAAAACTTTTAGAAAACATTCTTTAATAATTTGAAAACAAAAAACTCATGCACAATAAATAGAGTTAATTGCATTATATGTCCCCAAACTATAACCTTTATTTCAAATTGGTCTTTTAACTTTTCAATATTTCAATTTCACTCTAAATTATCCTTAAACTATTGAATATTATAATTTCATCCCTAAACTACGACCCTCTTCTAATTGGTCCCCAAACTTTTGATTAATCCAATTTCATCCCCAAATTCATCTAAAAAATGTAAGTAGTTTTAACCATAGATTAACCAAAAATTTATTTTTTTAAACATATAGTAATATAACTCGGCCTAACAATTTTATTAACAAGAGATATACGTATAGTTTGAGATGAAATTGAAATATTCAAAAAGTTTGGGACCAATTCAGAATGAAGACCATAGTTTGAGGATGAAAATGAAATGTTTAAAAGTTTGAGGACAAATTTAAAATGATAGTTATAGTTTAGGGATGAAATTAAAATATTTAAAAGTTTAAGGACCAATTTAAAATGAAGGTAATACTTTGAGAACATGTGATAAAATTAACTCCAATAAATATTAAAGAAAAAGGAGGTGCCTTGAAATAAAGGCATTGAATTGTTTTAGTAACTTTTTTGGTCACCCACTCTATATAATTAAATTAGCCACTGATATTTTTTTATTATTGAGATAAGCGTTTAATTAGATCTTTATAATCACCAAATAACTGTTCCATTTGCTCTTATAAGGGGCCTAAGTTCGAAGGATGAATATATAGAGAATCACATGCTATAGAAAAATAGACCTTACATATATGAACAAAAAGTTTGACCTGCCAAACAAATTTCGGTTTCCTGTGTGACCATACAGATGAAATTATTCTTGATTCATGAATCAGTTGTTTTTTTCCCTTTATTAAAATCTTGATGGATAGGATATTTATCCCGGAATGAATTAGTGTATTTAATAATCTTATTTATGATCAATGGGTTGATTTAAGTGGTAAACAATTTGATATCGTTTACGCAAGTTTTGAGTTCTTGAGATCTTGTGAATGCAAAAAATCATTTTCGAGAGACTCACCCATCAAAATCAGGTGTACGACGTGAGTCTATCCGAATTAATCAGAGCGAAGCCTTAAAACTGAAAGGAAAAAATAATCTTATTTATTCGAGTTCAATTGTCTAAATGATAAATCGTTTTTTTCTCTATAGATGATCAACTTTCATCTTTTAGGATTGTTTTGAGACTGATCTAGAATCGATCATTCAATTTTAAACAGAGACGAATCCCCTTTTAAAAAATAATAATAATGTGGATTTAACTTATTTCCATTTGAATTCTTTAAATCCTATAGTTAAATGAACAGTAATAGTAAAAAAGAAAGAAAACTCATGAATCCACACAACGAAAACCTAATGGTTACAACATGAGGAGAATTATCATAGTACGTCTTTTGGGTCGTGCCATAGGTTATAAAACCCTCATGAATAGGATTCAAATGTTGTGGAAATCACAAGGGCAGTTTCAGATTGTGGATCTAGATAATGAGTATTACCTAGTTAAATTTGAGAACGAACAAGATTATGTTGATATGTTGACTTAGGGGTAATGAACAATATATGGTAGTTATTTGGCGATCTAACCATGGAACAGGACCTTTTAAAAAACCGAAAGCTATCCTTCACATGTGATTGTCTAGGTAAGATTGTCGGGTTTAACTTATAGGCATTACTCCAAGGCACTTTTCTGTCGTATAACTGTTGCGCTGGGAAGGATCATAAAGATTGATTATAACACGCATGCGGGAGATCGAGGATAATTTACAAGGCTGGCAGTCGTGATAGATCTAAACAAACCATTAATCCCTTGCCTTAAGATTGATAGGAGACTACTAAAGGTGGAGTATGAAGGACTCCAACACATTTGGTTTAAATGTGTTATATACGGATACCCACAAGACAGCTACGAAACAAACACGACACAAGAGTCAAAAGAGTATATGGAGGCAAGGAAGAACAAAAGTGGTTGTACAAAAATAATAATCCTAAACAAAACATCTATCTCCATAAATGAGCTAAGCATACACTACATATTAGGGTTTTAAATAGCGTTCGCAGTTACGTTTTCGGTCGCGTCACATTTATCGCATTTGTTAGATAATGGATGCCATCGCGGTCACTGCGGGTGTCGCGGTCGTGAATTTTTTTAAATTTTGCACAACTTATCTTAAAACATAATAAAAATAATTATAATTATAAGGAATCATTTTTAATGAATTTTAAAATATTTTCTAAGCGAAATTGACATATATATATATAATATAGTTTAACCAAATATACTTTAAAATGTTTTCTAAGCAAAAAGATGAAGTAAATTTTAATTTGAATAATGAACTATATTAACTATTTGAACTTATTATAAAATAGATGAATTAAATTGTATTAAATTAAAATATAAAGGCATAATCCTAAATAAAGTATAACAAAAACACTAGAATTGGCAACTTCAGAACATTTCCACACAGTTGGGGTTATCTGTGGCAACTTCTGTAGGTTGCGATGTCACGGCCGATAGTGCAGTGAATCGAGATAAAGCAAAGTTGCATGTTGAGTCACTAGATTGAAACTTCCAGAAATTTTGGTGACTATTTTGTAAAAGAAGCAAAAGTGTTGGCAATTTTAAAAAAATCCTAAAGAATACATGGACTTATTATATGAATTACCCATTTTTATTATATCAAGAATTCTAGCCCTATTTCACCAAGAGTGGATGTTGTTTCACTCTTTTTTTTCTTTCCTTGCTTTCAATCGAGAGGCCGCGTGTTTCATCTATTTCCCCTTTTTCCCTTCCTTTAAGCTTTGTGTGTGTTGCTTCTCTTCTTCCATAACCACGCCATCGATCACGTCAAAGCTCGTCAACAATGAAGGTAGTCATCTTCCAGGCTTGCAGTTACCTCGCGACGTGACCGTCGTCTTAGTGTCGATCGATTTACTGGATAACGAGATATCTTTGTTGCAGAATCGACAACTGAGCTTTGCAGAAGGACGTGAAAAGGATGGTTCTTCAAGTAGAACTTGGAGAGGCAAATCTCCGTTGAGATCAGCAGTGGTTTTTTTTGAAGATATGGCAAATCACGGTTGAATAACGGTGATTGTGTCCCATTATCGACGCAATCGTCCATTTCCTGTTAAATTACGGGCGCAATCGTCCGTTTCCCGTTAAATTGCGGGCGCAATCGACCGTGATCGGTGTGAATCCGTGACCCACCGTAAAAACCATGAATAACAGTTTTGGACGGTGGCGCTACCGTAATATCGCGTCTACTATAACGTTTTCGAAACGCTATTTGATATCCTGCTACATACCATGCATGGCTACCATTTATTTCATGACTTCAAAAGAACCAAATCATTGATTTTTTTAAAGATCCAATGCTTAACACCCACTGTATACTTTTTTTTTCAAGTAAATTTTAAGTTAAATTTAATTAATTTATAGGATTACTTCAATAATATTAATTTAAGTTTTAGTATATACATTTGTATCATCTGGAATTGAAGAAATATATATAAACACAAAGCTACATGAATAATAAAAGCTTCCATATTAATAATTTAAATTTTTATAGCCAACTACGACATTAATTTTAATATTAATTATCGATCACCGATGATTTTTATTATTTCTCTTGTTTGTTAATATTATGTCCTTTATTTTCCTTTTTATTGAGTTTTTTTTTTCAATTTTTGAATAGGAATTTATGTTCTTGTGGTACGCTTTTTCTATGCTTTTGTGACATGTTCCTTATAGTTTTTGGTACATTTTTCACATATCTTTGTGGACGTTTTGGTTATTGCACAAAGAACCTCACAACATTTGTTTTCTGGTTGTTTTGTCGGTTGTTACATATAGTTAGATCCTCTCTTTGGTAAAAGGTTATTCTTTGATATAATCAAAATTTTGTAACGAAACAACCTGCCGGATAATTTGGTTTTCTCACCACTCCTTTATCATTTCATAAAGTATCTCGTTCAATAGAGACAATGAATTTTTATAAAGGTTATTGGGTTTTTTTTTATTCTCGTATATTTAAGTTTACTATTTTTACTTTTGTATGAAATTTGTGTGACTATTATCTCCATTTTTCTTTTGTATGATTGTGTGCATTGTAATTTTGATTCTTTCTCTTATTTTTATTAATGAAATCTAATTTCTATTGTTAAAAAAATAATTTAAAACTTTTGAGAAATAGTCCTAATCAAACCGTGTGACATTCTTCTCCTCCGCAATTTTATGAGATTAATATTCGATATATTTAATAAATTACATGATTATATATCATCATAAAATTTTAAAGTTAAGTTCATTTAAATTTATTTTTAAAGATTAATTATAATCATATTTATAGGTAATATATATAATTATACATATTTAATATATTAAATATTTACTTATTTTTAGTTTTTCAAGAGACAATAATTTAAAGTCTTAATATAAAAAAAGTGTTTAAACTATACACAATTTTCTATTTAGATGCTTAAATTATTTTTTCGGTCAATTCAGGTATCTAACGTTACAAACGCTATAATTTAAAGTGTCTCGAGCATAATAATCGTTAAAAATTTTCATTAAATGACACATGTCATATTTTGGTAATTTACTAAATTTTTATTTAAAATAAAAAATTTAAAATATATTTTCTTTTAAAAAACTCAAAATTTTCAAAAAAAAAAAAATCAAATATTTAAAATATTTATTCTAATCCTTATACCTATACCGGATACCGAGTAGGGAGAAGGGGTACATGAGGGAGAGGGGGTACATGAGGGAGAGTGTTGAGGGGATGTAGAGTTGTAAAAAGCTGATCCGACCTGCAAAACTGACTGAAACCGACTCGAGTCAAAACTGTTTTTTGACCTGTGTTGTAGCGATCCAAAACCGACTCGAGTCGGAACTGTTGCTGACATGAACATGAGTTGGACCTAGAAATTGTGGATCCGAACCCGACCTGCATTCGACCTGAACCCGAATTGAACTGAAAATATGATACCCGAACCCGAACTGCATCCGACTGATATTAACCCAAACCCGAGATTGACATAGTAAATAACTGGTATTACCCGGCCTGTTTTCAACCTGACCTGTTATGAACCTGACCTGTTTTTAACCTGATCTGATTTTAGCCTGACCTGTAAATGATCCGACTTGTTAATGATATGATCTGATATTTACCTGACTTATATATTACCATGGACGAAATTATAAGATTTTAATAAAATTATGAGTTTTTTAGCTTATGATGTAATTAAAAAAATTAATATGATTACTTTTTAAATGTTATAATAAAATATTTATTATGATAATTAAATTAATAAATAGACCTATTATATAAAATTATTTAATAAAATTAATAAAATCTTAAAATTCATTTAAACTTAGTTTGTTATATCGAAACATCAAAATGTTTTCAACAATCTCCCCCTTTTTGATATAACAAAACATTTGTGTACTTTTAAGATTTTCTAATTGAAAATAAATTTTGAAATCAAGTTTGAAATTACTCCCCCTTACTATGATACATCTTCTCCCCCTTTTTGTTAAATCAAAAAGACTCTAAAACGTTTTAAACAAGTTTTTGAAAAGAACATCTAATTGATTATAAATAAATATAGCTTAAGCTGCTAAGATCAAAAATCAAGAGAAAGGTTTGCCATTAGTTTCATAATTCAATATTCATAATCAAATGTGAAATGACATAATTGGCCATAATGTAACTAATATGTAAATGATGCAAAAATTAATAAACATTAAGCCCAAATAAAAAATTCAATCCAAGCCAAATAATATATATATTAAGTTCTTAAATACAAGCATCCAACTCATAAATCCAAATAAATTCAAACATTCAACAACCAAAGTAAAACAATCCAAAAAACAACAAAATGTTTATCAATCCAAGTTTTAAGACCAAGAAAGCATGAAAAAAAATAAAGAGCTACTCCATCAGAGGGTCGGGAGGTGGAGGATAATGAGCTCGTACTTCAAGAGTGAGAGCGTCCATACGTTCACACATCTCCCTTTGAAACTCAGTTATTTGAGACTCCATGGAAGAAAACCTCAGATCAAACGACTCTAAGAAAGATTGAAAATATGGTGGCGTTTGATCTTCTTGTTGTGCTGGTTCTGGTGCCGGAGGATCATCGTCAGGTACTTCCTCATCAATATCTTACATAAGCTGCTGAAGTTCTGGATCATCGTCTGTAGCCGGTGCCGGAGGAGGAGGAGGAGCACGAGAATAGCTAGAAGCAGCTCGTGAAGAACTGGCTCCCGGAGTTTGCTTATTGGGTCGAAAGACCCATTGACCAATTTCCTCATCTTGTTTCCAATCAGCTTTCTTCAAAGAGGTGAGATTGATTTGGTTTTAAAGAGGGATGGGATTGTCGAGAGAGACTCTAAGGCCGAGTTTGATAAAAAGATTACTAAGTAGACACCCATAAACTAAAGTTTCGACATGTTTAGAAGGGTTAACATTTATGATATCTACTAGTTCACCAAAAATAATATGTGGAAAATTTATCTTTCTATTATGCTGGATACAATACATCCACCATAAATCCCTGACACGAAGAGTAGAGTACCTACCTCCGGATGGTCGAAACCACCAAGAGATCATTAAATGTAGAAAACGATCGTGATGTGTACGTAAGGTACTAACACTAGCATTAGGAAGATAGGGATATGCCACAGTTTATTTCTCATTATATAAACCATTTTCATCTATCCCAAATTGCTTAGCTATAGTATTGGAGTCAATATGAATATATTGTCCTAAAAGGTAGGATCTAATTCCTATAGTCCAACATTAACTCTCGTTTTGAATACATACCGCATTAGAGTAGAAAATGTGGACTAACTGATGATAGACAATTGGTTTAAGGTGAAACAGTTTATCAAACTTCTAGGATTTGAGAGTTGGTAGGTATTCAAAGTTGATATCTACCATTGCTTGAAGAGAGGGAATACGTTCTTCCCGAATTTTGTATGATTGGAAAGAATTCATGTACCTATGGTAGAGTTCTTCTCTATGACGACCATGCATATTAAAACATGAGTTTAGAATGGTCATATTAGGATCGTTTGGATTTGGAGCTTGAGGAGGAATACGATTAGGAGGTCGGTTAGAATGACTAGAAGATGTCCTAGGGTGTTTAGGGTTTGATATGGTTTAGGAAATTAGAATTAGGAATGTAACCTGCAATTGAAACACATGTATGCAAAATAATCAATCCCAAAACTCAATTGAATCCTCAATAATTCAAGGTTCTCTAAACCGAATCCTAATGGACATGATTTTGAAAACTATTTGAAAATAACATTGGAAATATCATAATACATATAGTTTTCATGAAAACAATACAATTAAATCAAAAACATCAATAATTTTAGAAAATAATTTTTTTATTTCGAAAATTCATAGACAATATTGAAAAATTGTTTGTTTTTGACGAAATTGATTGTAAAATCTAGTTTAGAATCATACTATAATCAATGCTCAATATAATGTTCATCCTAGAACTAACCTAAACTAGTTCTAAAATCAAAATTTGATAAAATAGAGGTTCTTGGAAAATTACCTTGAGAAATTTGAATTGAGTGAAATGTGATATTGTTTTGCATGATTTAATGATGTTAGTAGGACTGGTGTTGAAGTATGAATGAATTCCGATAAAAAATGAAGGTTATGAAGCAATTTTGAGAGAGAGGTGAGGGAGAGGAGCGGTGACAAAGAGTTTAATAGGTTAAGGGTTTGAGAAAAATGAATAAAATTAGGCTTTTAAACCCAAAACCCGACGCATGCATCGATGCATGGCAGTGTGCATCAACGCACATTCAAGGAGTGCATCGGTGCATCTTCATGATGTATCGATGCACATTCAAAGGGATGCTTCGATGTACTATTCAGTGTATCGATGCATTATGCACAAAAATGTCAAAAATCCATTTTAAACACTCAAAATGCCAAATTAATTAGCTCTAGTGGTATTGGCAACTCATATATTGAAAATTAATCATGTTTAATCAATCAATTTAATCCTTAAACTAAATTGAAACATAAAATTAATTTTCACCAAAGAACATAAATTCCCCCTGACTAATAGCAAAGAATACAATAAAAAATTATTATTATAAACATTTTCATTTATTCTTAAAAGTGCTAAAATTAATTTAAACACTAAGTGAGGAAAGGTTAGTTAAACCTAATTCTCTCCTAAGTGTCCAAAATCTTTCTTTATCTAAAGGTTTTGTAAAGATATCCACTAATTGGTGCAAAGTTCAACAAATTCTAGAACTACATCTTCCTTAGTGACATGGTCTCTAATGAAGTGATGTCTAATTTAAATGTGCTTAGTTCTAGAGTGTTGGATGGGATTTTTAGTGAGACAAATAACACTAGTATTGTCACACTTGATAGGAATGGTACCTACTTTAATTCCATAATCAAAAAGTTGTTGTTTCATCCATAAAACTTGTGCACAACAACTACCAGCTAAAATGTATTCTGCTTCAGTGGTAGATAATGCAACACAATTATGTTTCTTTGAAAATCAAGAAATCAACATATTTCCAAGGAATTGGCAAGTACCGGAGGTGCTTTTCCTATCTGATTTCCATTCTCCATAATCTGCATCAGAGAAGGCATGCAAGAAAAAGCTAGAGTCTCTAGGATACCAAAGTCCTAAACTAGGAGTGTCCTTAAGGTATCTAAAGATCCTCTTAATAGCTAGTAAATGTGATTCCTTAGGGCATGATTGAAATCTAGCACATAAGCAAACATTAAACATAATGTCCGATCTACTTGTGGTTAGATAAAGCAATGAGCCAATCATGGATCTATATAATTTAACATCCATACATTTACCTCCTTCATCTATATCAAGCTTTGTTGATGAGCTCATTGGAGTTTCATGAGGTTTCCCATTTTCTAGTCCAAACTTCTTGAGCATATCTTTGACGTACTTAGCTTGATTGATGAAGATACCATCTTTTCTTTGCTTGATTTGGAGTCCCAAGAAAAATGAGAGCTCCCCCATCATGCTCATCTCGAATTCACTTTGCATTAGCTTATAAAATTCTTGGCAAAGAACATCATTAGTAGAACCAAATATTATATCATCAACATAAATTTGAACTACTAATAAATCTTTACCTTTATGCTTAAAAAACAATGTAGTCTCAACCTTCCTTTTTGAAAAACCTTTTTCAATTAAAAAAATTGACAATCTTTCATACCAAGTACTAGGAGCTTGTTTTAAACCATAAAGCGCTTTTGTCAATTTAAGAACATGATTTGGAAATTTTAAATCTTCAAAACCAGTAGGTTGTTCCACATACACTTCTTCTTTTATAAAACCATTTAAAAATGAACTTTTAACATCCATTTGATATAATTTAAATTCATGAAAACATGCAAATGCTAATAACATTCTAATTGCTTCCATCCTAGCTACGGGAGCGTATGTTTCATCATAGTCTATGCCCTCTTCTTGAGTATACCCTTGAGAAAAAAGTCTAGCCTTGTTTCTCACTATATTACCACTTTCATCAAGCTTATTCTTAAATACCCATCTAGTACCTACAATAGATTTATTACTAGGTGTAGACACCAATTTTTGCCCGGGTCTACAAAAACATTTTATTATATTATATTATATTATATTATATTATATTATATTATATTATATTATATTTATTATTATTATTATTATTTTATTTTTGTAGGTCCCATACTCAATAACCCTGATTCAATGAGATTCAAATAAATCAACATATTTGAGTCCTATTGAAACACTAAAACCAACGTATTTGAGTCCTATTGAAATACTAAAACCGAAGCATTTTGAGTCCACGTAGGACTCTAAATCTGAGCTAAAAATAGGTTTCTTTAGACTATAAATAGACTCAAGCATCCCGAGGAAAGGACAGAGAAAAACGTGGAATCAAAATCAGATGAAGGGGCAACGATTTGGAAAAACCAAGGGAAGAAAAGGACAAAAAATAAGCGTGGAGGATCCAAAGCCAGTATTTAAAAGCACGAGGAGTGGCAGAGCATTTTCATTGCAAATCCAGTTTCTCTACACGCAAAACATGGGAGATGTAACAACTGTTGACTTATTCTTTTTATTTCATTTTTATTTATTTACCTTATATATTTTTTTTCATTTTCTCCTAATTTTAATATTTTTATTTATTTTTACATTGTTATATATATATATATATATTTTATTAATATTATTATATTAATATCTTTTGTTATTCTTTTCTCATGTTTATTTTTATTTTTACAATCCAACACTTTTGACTTTTTAGGGATACTTTCAATCGATCAAAGTTAATTAATTCGGATTGAATTTTTGAATTTCAATTTCAATTTTAATTTTCGCAAATAAAGACAACCGAAAAATTAATTGGTACCGAAAGGGCGGTTCAACGGTGTTAATCCTTCCTTGACCGTAACCGACTCCCGAACCCGACACGTTTATGGTACAACGCAGATCAGGTAAGATGGTGTCCGACCCACCTAAATTTGTTTTAAAGTGGTCGGTGGAGACTCCAACTCGTTTAATCCAAGTCGAAGCCCAATTCCGGGCCACCCGAAAGATGGTTCTGACAGCTTGGCGACTCTGCTGGGGACATGTAAGTAAGTCAGGCCATAATTAATTTTCGGTTGTCTTTTTATGCGAAAATAGTAAATTTAAATTTAAATTTTTTTATTAGATTCAAATTATTTACATTTGATTATTTTTCAAGTAAATAGTTGTATTGAAGTTTTTTCAATGATTTCAGATTTTCAAAATTTTCATCTCAGGCTCTATACCCGAGCTCTGAATCCCATTTAAGTGGGGGTAAAATCGACACCTTCGTGTGAATTTATTTACCGTGCGGGCCTAGCAAATAGCCTTCGGGATTCATATACCTTATGTCTTCGTGTGAATTTATTATCCGTATGAGCATAAGGGAATGTTTCCTCTCGAGTTTAACTTAGTCCACATAAGCTTAAAATGATCTTAGGACTAAGGGTCTGGCAAGCCCAAGGGGGCACCAGCAAAGAGAACTCGAGTACCTTTTTAGAACCTAAACTGGGAGAGTACAGGGAATTAGAGCCCACTCCAAAACCTCAATTCAAACCCTAGGTTGTTTTGATTATTTCCTGCTTTATTTTTCTGTTTAAAGCATGCGAAATAGACAAATATGCGGTTACGATTTGTTTGAAATTAGCATTCGAGATAGATATCATGTCAGGGTAGGAATTAAAGTATGTGGGGTAGGATTTTTCATTTTATTATTGTTTTGATTTACCTCACTAACTTTTTTATTTTTGTCCTCTTTTCTTTTATTTTCATCACTCGTATCATTTAAAAGAGGTGTTGATCCACCAAAAACATGTTTGTTAAACATGCATAATCTGCATTAATGGACAAAGGGGTTGTAATACAAGGGATGAAAATACAGAGGACATTCTACAAGGTGACTATATATCACATTCAATCTAGAAGACATGCCCACAGTTGAAAATTATATCACTCTACTGCATTATAAAGGACTCAGAATGAACCGGGTCTACATCAAGCACAATGAAAGTCTATCTTTGAAGAACTAACTCGCAGAGGTTACAGGGGCAAGATGAAGGTTACTGATCTCGGGAGTCCCTTCAAAGAGAACAATGGCAAAACGATAACTGAAATTAGAGACCATTACTGACGAATTCAAGAAACAGACAAATGAACTTCACATAGTTCCTATCAACTGAGGGCTCCAATGATGTATTCATTGAGAATAGGTTCAACAAAAGATAAATGCCAGAGATGCAGTCATTCGAGATTACTTGGGTCAGTACAAAAAGCAACTCAACATATGCACGGTTCATCCAGAGAAGTCGGAGCGGCTCGACAGGTTATTCAACCGGTGATAGACGAAGGCAGAAGACTAGTTAGCATGTCAGAAGCTGGCAGGATATTTTTGTCTCGTAAAAGATAAAACACTTTTTTCCCCAATAAGGATTATTTCTAAATAACAGACACATTTTTTGGATTAATGTCCCGAACATTGCATGCATCAAACATTCCTTCATATTTCACATTACTTTTCTCTTTTTTATTACATCACATGTCTCATAAAAAATGAGAACATTTCGATCCTATGACATATAAGAAGATTTACCAATAATTGTTTAACACCCATGTAGTGTCACCATACCTGGTGGAACCCATGAAGTCCCCCATATCCTAAGTGGTATGACGAGAATGTTCATTGTGAATATCACGGCGGTGTCCCAGGGCACACAATTGAGAATTTTTTCGCATTCAAAAGAGTCGTGCAGAAGATGCATAACCAGAACTGGATCGACTTCAACAACTTGGGGGCATCCAAGTGAGGGAGATCATTTCATCATTTAAAGCATTCTGTTTGAATTTGTTTTTTTTTGTTTTTTTTTCAAGTTTTTGTAAGGACTTTTTAATAAATTTATGTTACTTTAAAGATGCTGAGCAATGAATCACATTTGCAAACTTGCAATTCTTTGAATATCAACTGAATTAAGAAACTCTGTAAATGGTTCAAAGTTACATATCTTTGACGAAGTAACATGATTTAAAACAAGGACTTTGACTTTTCCCATAATATACACTCAAACGCTGTACCCTGCTCTTGCAATTAACCAATGTAACCTTTTCCTTTCATAAGGTGCGGACGACATGGGGCATCATTTGCATATGACAATTACTATACTTTTTGTTTAAGACGTTCAATGATCTTTACAGATGGAATAGTCGAGTAAGTGAATTTAGTTTAGGTCAGTTGCTTGAAAATTAAACTCTAAAGATGAAACTTTTGACTTTCAACAACACCTAGACTATAACAGGTTCTTCTTGACAATCTTAAGAAATTAAATCCATAAAGTTGAGCTATTCCACTAAGTCAATTGGTTATAGAGGAAACTTGAAAGCCCTGTCCTTATGAGTAGATTATGTTCAAACCATGACATTACTCGAACACTTGGTAATTCGGTGTTTGCTCCACTGCTATTATCTGGACGAAGACTTTGTGATGAGATGAACCCTTCAGTTAACTTGATAAAACTGATTATAATGTTAAGTTGTCCCTCTAAAGCAATTGGCTAAACGCCCCGTCTTTATGGATTCAGCTAGCCATATAACGGCAAATTAAATCAAATTTATCTAAGTAAGAAGTTTCGGTAAAATGGACTAAGGGAGTTAAGGAACACCTGTTATAGTCAATTTCACACGAGCACACAAAAATTTCATTTTAGACGATATTTCTGCACTACCTTTGTTAGAGGAGCTTACAAAACTTGAACAAATGGAAGATTTCAGAGGACCGGAATAAAAGGTCTAGTAATTGATCATTCTAGTTGCGTCATTTTGTCTGTACCCAATTAAATTGCCAAACCAAAAAAACATGTTACAATATTTCAAAAAATGACATTTTGGATGACCAAAACCTTATAAAGGAGACCAACCTAAAGCCAACTCATCCATTTGAACATTTGTCAAAAAGCTGTAACTTTGAAAGCATTAAAAGAGCTATTGATTCCTTGATGTACTTTGAACTCATGTTTATAATTTGATTCAATTGCGAACAATATTTTACAACATTTTTATCATTTTCCATCCTAAAACAAGAAAAATGAGAAAAACATTTTCAAACAGAACAATCTCAGATATGAAAGGTCTGTAAAGCCAAAGCTTGAAAAGAGAATGGGGCACGGTCGATTCCATGGACCAGATTGGCATACAAAACATGGGACTCCAATCCAAGAGATAAAACATAACTCATTCATGTGGCATGCACCTTAGGCATACTTAAGAGCATCATATTTATTATTTTTCGCATACATTATTTTTGTTTTACAACTTTTAAAGTCAAGTTTCGACTTCAAGACGAAGGATACTCGATTCAAAAGCACATTCAGAAATTGATGGTGGTTGCTCAACTTCACAGCAAAAGGGCGACTGACTGTCAACAAACAACTTTTCAGTTTTATTCAGAGTTAATTTCAACTTCATAGCGAAGTATATTAGACTCGAGATAATACAAGCTCAATTTCACAGTGAAGGGGCGGCTGACTGTCAACAAACAACTTTTCAGTTTCATTCAGAGTCAATTTCAACTTCACAGCGAAGGATATTGGACTCGAGACAACACAAGCTCAACTTCACAGCGAAGGGGCGACTTACTGTCAACAAACAACTTTTTAGTTTCATTCAGAGTCAATTTCAACTTCACAGCGAAGGATATTGGACTCGAGACAACACAAGCTCAACTTCACAGCGAAGGGGTGACTGACTGTCAACAAACAACTTTTCAATTTCATTCAGAGGCAATTTCAACTTCACAGCGAAGGATATTGGACTCGAGATAACACAAGCTCAACTTCACAACGAAGGGGCGACTGGCTGTCAACAAACAACTTTCCAGTTTCAGAGTCAATTTCAACTTCACGGCGAAGGATATTGGCCTCGAAACAACATATATGTTTGGATTTTAACTTCACGACGAATGATATCTAATTTTAGGCTCAACTTCACAATGAAGGGGCCATCCACGATTTCAACTTCACGACGAAGGGAAATGTGCCCACCAAAGACCTTCGAGTTTGACTACGCTCAGCTCAAAGGCACAACATTTGTAGCATAGTTTAAGTCGAGAAAGGTTATCTGCCAACTGAAAGACCTTCGAGTTCGACTACGCTCAGCTCCAAGGCATATCATTTGCAGCATAACTTAAGTCGAGAAGGGTTATCTGCCAACCAAAGACCTTCGAGTTCGACTACGCTCAGCTTCAAGACACATCATTTACAGCATAGCTTAAGTCGAGAAGGGCTATTTGCCAACCAAAAGACCTTCGCGTTCGACTACGCTCAGCTCCAAGGCACATCATTTGCATCATAGCTTAAGTCGAGAAGGGCTATCTACCAAAGACCCTCGAGTTCGATTACACTCAGCTTTGAGGGCACATCATTTACAACATAACTCAAGGCTAGAAGGGTTATCTGTTACCAAAGACCTTCGTGTTCGATCCCATTCAGCTCGAGGGCGTATCAACCGCGTTGCATCAGCAAAGAACTACTTTCCGGTCAAATTTTTACACCCAAGTCTTTAAATCGAGAAGAAGACCAAGGTCGACCAAGATTGGTAACAAAGAGTCACTTTCCGATTCACCCACGATTTCAACTTCAAGAAGAAGGATATCGTGCTCAATGGATCGACTTAGTGTCACAACAAACACTATAAAGTCTCAAATCAAAGAGAATCAGACAAAAACTGGTTGTCTTTTTCATCTTTGCCCTATTCTTGTTAACATAAAAATATGCAAATAGGGGCAGCTGTAGACACCAGTTTTTATCCGGGTCTACAAAAACATTTTATTATATTATATTATATTATATTTATTTATTTATTATTTTTATTTTTATTTTTTATTTTTGTAGGCCCTACTTTCAACAACCCTAATTCAGTGATATTTAGAAAATAAATCAACGTATTTGAGTCATATTGAAACACTAAAACCAACGTATTTGAGTCCTATTAAAACACTAAAACCAACGTATTTGAGTCCTATTAAAGCACTTAAACCGAAGCATTTTGAGTCCAAGTAGGACTCTAAATCTGAGCTAAAAATAGGGTTTTTTATACTATAAATAGACTCAAGCATCAAGAGGAAATGACAGTGAAAAACGTGGAATCAAAATCAGAGGAAGGGGCAACGATTTGGAAAAACTGAGGGAAGAAAAGGACAAAAATAAGCGTGGAGGATCCAAAGCCAGTATCTAAAAGCACGAGGAGTGGCAGAACATTTTCATTGCAATTCCAGTTTCTCTACACGCAAAACATGGGAGATGTAACAACTTTTGACTTATTCTTTTTATTTCATTTTTATTTATTTACTTTATATATATATTTCATTTTCTCCTAATTTTAATATTTTTATTTATTTTTACATTGTTATATATATATATATATATTTAATATTATTATATTAATATTTTTTTATTCTTTTCTCATGTTTATTTTTATTTTTATAATCCAACACTTTTGACTTTTTAGGGATACTTTCAATCGATCAAAGGTAATTAATTCGGATTGAATTTTTGAATTTTAATTTTAATTTTCGCAAATAAAGATAACCGAAAAATTAATTGGTACCGAAAGGGCGGTTCAAGAGTACTAATACTTCCTTGACTGTAACCGACTCCCAAACCTGACACATTTATGGTACAACGCAGATCAGGTAAGATGGTGTCCGGCCCACCTAAATTTGTTTTAAAGTGGTCGGTGGTGACTCCAACTCGTTTAATCCAAGTCAAAACCAAATTCTGGGCCCAACCGACAGATGGTTCCGACACTAGGCCTTTCAACTAATGTCCATACTTTACTCATCTCAAATTGATTCAACTCTTCTTGCATAGCCATAATACAATGTTCATCATTTAATGCTTCTTTAATATTCTTAGGCTCTATGCATGAGATAAATGCAACATAATTACAAATATTTCGAAGAGAGGATCGAGTTGTTATTCCTTTGGATGGATCACCTATAATCTCACCATCCTTGACATAGTTGTATTCCCTTGGGTAAGATACTTCCCTTTCTTCAATGGTTGGATTCTCGAGGGGATCATGAATTTCCTCATCTTTAGTTTCTTCCTTTGATGATGGTTCTCCAACGTCATGTCCAACGCCATTTATATTCATAATGCCTACATCATCATTCATACAAGAATCCTTCCTCGAAATGGGATTATCATCGAAAAAAACATGTATAGACTCTTCTACAACTAAAGTTCTTTTATTAAATACTCGATAAGCTTTAGAATTTAAGGAATAACCCAGAAAAATTCCTTCATCACTTTTAGCATCAAATTTGCCAAGATTTTCTTTACCGTTGTTTAAAACAAAGCATTTACATCCAAACGGATGAAAATAGCTAATGTTAGGCTTTTTATTTTTAAAAAGTTCATACAGAGTTTTCTCTAAAATAGGCATAATCATTACTCGATTAATAACATAACAAGCGGTATTTGTGGCTTCTGCCCACAAATATTTTGGCAAATTGTTTTCACAAAGCATGGTTCTAGCCATTTCTTCTAAAGTTCGATTTTCCTCTCAACAACTCCATTTTGTTGAGGGGTTCTAGGTGCTGAAAAATTATGGCTAATACCATTAGAATTGCAAAATTCAGTAAATCCAAGATTTTCAAATTCAGTTCCATGATCACTCCAAACACTAGTTATAGAGTAACCTTTTTCGTTTTGGATTATTTTTGAAAACGTGATGAATTTTTCTAATGCTTCATCTTTAGTACTTAAAAATAGAACCCAAGTATATCTAGAATAATCATCTACCAATACAAATGCATATTGTTTTCCACCCAAGCTAGTAGTTCTAGATGGACCAAAAAGATCTAAATAGATCAATTGTAATACTCTACTAGTGGATACGTCATTAATGGATTTAAAAGAAATTCATTTTTGTTTTCCTTTAGCACAAGAATCACAGATTTTATCATTATCAAATTTTAGTTTAGGCAACCCTCAAACTAAATCTCCTTGAATTAACCGTTGCAAAACACTCATACTAGCATGTCCTAGTCTCATATGCCATAACCAACTATCATGCTCATCCTTAGTAACTAGGCATAAATTAGTCATATCTATGGAATCTAAATGCACCATGTAAATATTTCCTATTCTATGACCAACAAGTATAATCCGATTAGATGCAATGTCAATAACTTTACAACCATTAGTTTCAAACATGACATTGAATCCCTTATCACATAATTGACTAATACTCAAAAGATTATGCTTTAATCCATTCACATATAAAACATTTTTAATTTGTATGCAAGAGGTATTACCTATTGTACCTATACCTTCAATGTGACCTTTTGAATCACCAAAAGTCACTTCTCCTCCATTTTTGGCGTTAAGTTCTATGAACCGGTTTTTGTCTCCGGTCATGTGTCTTAAGCATCCACTATCAAGGTACCATGAATTTGAATTTGTTTCCCTTGCCTTGTAGCAATGCTCCTTTTCCTACAAACATAGATTAATTTCTAATTTTTGATACCCAAATTCTTTTGGGTCCATACTCATTAGTCTCCAAAATTCTAGTCCCCTTAGGTATCCATTTGTGTAGGATATCCTTATCTTTAGTAGTAATGAGATCTTTAGGAACCCATATACTTCTAATGATTTTTCCATTAGAGGTTCTTCGGGGACCTCTATGATTGTAGTTTTTAAAACATTTTCTAATAAAGTTGGATTTTGAATTTTCTCCTTTTTCAAAACGTTTTGTTCCAACTTTATCAAAATAAGCTTTAAGACCATCAATTTTCTTTTGATGATCATCATTGACCTTTGAAAGTAAATTATGCAAATCAAAAATTTTCTTTTCAAACTCTTTTAGTTTGATTTGCAAATTTTTTATTTTACTTTCAAGATTATTATTGGTCTTGGATATGAGATTAATTTCATTTTTCAATTTTGAAATATCATTTTTATATTTTAAAAACAATCTCTCATAATCTGAAGCCAACCCATTATATTCCTCTAATAATTCATCATAAGATAAATCATCTAAATCAAATGAGTTAGAGGTTACCTTAGAATCTTCCCCGAATGCCATCAAGCACAAGTTTGCTACTTCTTGTTCCTCTTCATCATAACCTTCTTCATTGCTCCATGTAGCCACATGAGCCTTGTGCTTAATCTTTGATTGACCCTTCTTCTTCAATTGTGGGCAATCATATTTGACATGCCCCAGTTTTTTGCATTCATAGAAAATGATCGGGTCCTTCTCTTTTGGTTCATTTCGTTTCAATTTTCTTCATCGGTTAGGCCTCATCATTTTTCTGAACCGTTTGGCAAACAATGCCATTTCCTCGTCATCGTCATCTTTATCCGAATCACTCTCATCTTTTGTTGATTGGAGAGCAACTCCCACATTCTTCTTCTTCTCCATCTCCTTCTTTGGTTCATCTCTTTTCTCAAGGTCTTCCTCTTCTTTAAGCATCATTTTATGCATGAGGAGAGAGCCAATAAGTTCATCGAAGGTCAAGGATTTTAAGTTTTTAGCCTCGATGATCGTCGTCTTCTTTGATTGCCAAGCTTTTGGAAGAGAGTAAACTAACTTCCTTACAAGCTTGTCATTTGGAATGATTTCTCCATATGGTTTGAGACTATTGACAATCGTGGAGAATCTATCCCTCATAGCTTTGACATCTCCATCCGGTTTCATCCTAAAATTTTCATAGCTATGAGTTAGAAGACTAATTTTAGATTATTTTACCTCGTTTTTGCCTTCATGAGTGACTTGTAGTTTGTCCCATATCTATTTGGCGGTTGTGCAAGATGTCATCCGGTCCAAGAGCACAAAAGATGATATGGATAGCTTTGGAGTTGGGCTGGAACATTCTTGTCTCTCCTTCACTCCACAATCTTGGGTTAGTGGAGGGTTTGATATATCCATATTCTATAATATTCCATGCTCCCATGTCAATTGCTTGAATGAAATGCATCATCCTATTCTTCCAATAAGTATAATTTGCTCCATTGAAGAAAGGAGGCTTGTTGACGGGCAATGAATCAAAATCGAAGTCGGAGTTTGAAGTAGAGGTCATTGATGACTTGATTATCGATGTAACTCTTCCCGAATCGACTCAAGAGGTGATTAAACCTTCAAATGAGTGAAGCTCTGATACCAATTGTTGAGTTAATCGATCGAAGAATATGACCAAGAGGGAGGTGAATTGGCAATTAAAAATTTCTGTGGAAGCTTTTGCAGAAAATTGAAAGTAATTGCGCAACGATTTAGAGTGGTTCGACTTTCTCAACCAAATTCTACTTTCACTACCTTAGCTATCCACACTAAGGATTTACCACAAATTCACTAATTTTTCTTTCTTTTGAGGACAAAGAGTAACCTTACAAATCCCTCAAGAATTATACCCCAAATTCTTGAGAACACTCTCTCCCAAAGAGAACAATAAAAATTTTGCAAACTTACAAGAAAATCCTCACAAGACAAAATGTTTGCACAATTCTAGAACAAAGAAAGAGAACTCAAGAATAATACAATTGAGCACAATAAGTGTTCTTGAAAGCAAAAATGAATATTTAATGAAATAGGCTTGAAATGCTCAAACTTGAGGTTTGATGCTTTCTCTTTGATTCTTGTTGATTGTTGTTTCTTGTTTCTAATCAATGGCTTCTAAGCTTGCTTAAATACTCCTTCAATTGATTCTGAATGTTGGGGATGATTAGTGGAGTCAATAGAGTCATTTAAGTGTGAAAACAATTAATAAAATAGTTGGGAGCGTCTGGTGCATGAATGCATAAGGCTTGTGCATCGGTACACTACGTGTAAAATTAAAAAATTTCGACCGTTGGACCCTTAGTGCATCGGTGCACTAAGAGTGCATCGATGCATAAAATGCATTCGATGTTTCAAACAAGCCTGAGTGCATCGATGCATTGTCTGTGCATCGATGCATTGTCTGTGCATCGATGCATTGTCTGTGCATCGATGCATAAAATGCATTTGATATGGTGAGTGCATCGATGCATCAATGAGTGCATTGGTGCATCCCTTAATAATTTTGATTTTTGGCTCGTTTTTGGTTTGAAATAATTTGTAAAAATTGTTTCAAAAATATTTTTGAGTATAAAACACAACTTTACACTTTAGTAAGGATTGAAATTGAACTTTGAAAGACTTGGAGTAATATTTTGATAATCGAACAATTATATTGAATATAATCTTTTGTAAAATCTTAAAATTCATTTAAACTTAGTTTGTTATATCGAAACATCAAAATGTTTTCAACACAACTATATTATATGCATAACCATGACACAGAATAGCCTCAGTAAACAATTCACAGTATTTGTTTTGATCAAAAGAAGCTACACTATATGGATTTTTTGTAAGAAAATTCTTATATGCTTGGCATTTCTCAGTATGCCTTCTAAGGTTAGATGTACCAATATAAGAATTAGCTTTATACCTTTTCAATTTATAGTACTTACACTCGGCATAAACATAACCATCATCAGATTTGGTGAATGTGTAGTGGTTCCAAACAGCAAGGGTTCTTCTTCCAAATTTGAATGAACTAGTGGACTTCCTCTTAGAGGATTTATTTAAATCAACTGCTTCGGGCAGTACATCTTTGACATCCCCTTGTAAAAAATTAGGGTTAGTATGGTAAAAATTAAATAGTAGTTACAAATTAAACAGTTTATTTAAATCCTAAATAAAGGTAGTCAACAACCTCATACAAGTAATCCGAATGAACAACCAACAACACAAACAAGGACCACAGAGGAAACAAATTAAACAGTAGCTACAAAATTATTTAAATCCTAAATAAAAGCAGCTAACAACCTTATACAAGCAATCCGAATGAATAACCAACAACAAAAACAAGGACTACAGAGGAAACAAATCAACAGTAGCTACAAATTAAACAGTTTATTTAAACCCTACAAATTACATTATACTTACCTCTTTCAGAATGCCCTTCGTTCTAATTTGTTGGACTTTCTCCTACAAAAGAAATGAATAATATTTTAATAAACAATATTAAAAACAAGAACAAAATAATAAAATACTAAGCATACATGGATAATTCAATTAGTAAGAAAGGTTGTACATGAAACCCTTAAAAAAAAGGGATTCGAATATCAACAGAGATAGCAAGTGAAGATGCTCGATTAGGGTTTTTTAGGTTCGAGTTTGAATTCAGGTTAGGGTTTAGGTTTGGTTTTAGGTTAGGGTTCAAATTTAGTTTCAAGTTTTGGATTCGGGTTCAAATTCAGTTTTGGGTTCGGGTTTAGTTAGGGTTTAGTTAGGGTTCAGGTTTAGGATCGAGTTTAGGTTTAGGTTAGGGTCAGGGTTATGATTTAGGTTTAGGTTTAGGTTCGGGTTCTAGTTTAGGGTTTAGGTTCAAGTTAGGGTTAAGTTATAAAAGATGAACAACTTTGGGTTTGATCGAAGAAAACAAAATGATTTAAGGGTTTAGGTGTTTGTAAGGATCAACGAAAGGTTTGGGGAAGAACATGAAATGGTATGTGTTTTGGTGTTTGTGAAGATCAACGGACGGTTTTTGTGAAGAACAAATATGAACTGGGATGAATACAGATGAGCACCTGCAAAAAGTTTGGGTGTTTGATCGAAAAAAAGAAAACATATGGGTTTTGGTGTTTATGAAGATCAAATGAGGGTTTTCGTATGAACAAGGATGAAATTTCGAGTGTTTGATCCAAAAAACAGAATTTTTTTTGGATTTGGTTTTTTTGAAGATAAAACAAGGTTTTTTCAAAGAGAAATGAAGAACACGGATGAACTTCTAGAGAGAATGCAGAGAATTTGAGAGAAACGGAGAGTTAGAGAGAGAGCCAAAATGAGATAATGAATAGGAAATTGAAAATGAGAAAAAATTTGTCCTTATATAGTGATCCGTTCGGGTCGGTTATGTATCCGCGTGTTTTTTAATTTCCTTTCGCATTGTATCGTTGTCCCCTCTTTTTGATTTTATTCAATTTAGTCCAACTTTAATGATTCAATTTAATCGTTATATTTTAAACTATTTCAATTTCATCCCTATAAAATTTTTATTAATTAACTATTTATAATTAATATTATAATAATTATATATTATAATTAATATTAATATTAATATAATTAATATTAATATTAACTTATATTAATATAATATAATTTATAATTTGTAATTAATATTAATATAAAATATAGTCTATAACATTAATATTAATATAAACTATATGTTATAAATTATATAGTATAGTTTATAAACTATAGTTAATATAATTTAATATAGTATAGTTATAAACTATATACTATATTAATATAAATTATAGTTAAGATAATTAACATTAATATAAACTATATAGTACATTAATATAAACTATAGTTTATAAATTATATACTATAAGTTATAAAGTATAAACTATATAGTACACTAATATAAACTATAGGTTACATATATAGTTTATATAACATATAAATAGATTGTATATATACATATACTATAGGTTATATATATATAGTTTATATATACTATGCATAGTTTATACATACATGTACTATAAGTTACATATATAGTTTACATGTATACATATACTATAGGTTACATATATTAACTATTGTTTACGTATAGTGTTTAGGGCTTAGGTTTAGGTTTTATGGTTTAGGGTTTAGGGTATAGGGTTTTTATAAACTATATACTTTATTAATTTATATAGTTTATGCATATTGTTTCTATAAACTATATAAGTAATTTACTTTATATGGATTATATATATATAGTTTATATATACTATATATAGTTTATACATACATGTACTATAAGTTACACATATAGTTTACATGTATACATATACTATAAGTTACATATATTAACTATTATTTATAGACTATATGTTAAAGTTACATATATAATTTATATAAACTATTATTTGTATAAACTATATATGAATTATCAAATGTGTTTATGTTTATAAAGTTTAGGATTTAGGGTTTATGTTTTAGGGTATATGGTTTAGGGTTTTTAAAAACTATATAATTTATTACTTTATATAGTTTATGCATAATGTTTCTTTAATATATATATATATATATATATATACTTATATTAGTTACACATACATATATATACTATATTAATATAAATTATAATATATAAACTATATATTTTTTATAGTTTATACATATATAGTTTATATACATACATACATATATATACTATATTAATATAAATAATATTTTATAAACTATATACTTTTATACTTTATACATATATAGTTTATATACATAGTTTATATATATATATAGTTCACATAAACATAATTTTTATATATATATATATATATATATATATATATATATATATCTTATAATAATTATATAGTTTATAATATAAATATAGTTTATATATAAACTTATATTATATATATATATTATATTTTTTCAATTTTTTAAATGAATGCAATTTACTATATTTTTCATTATTTCTTCACATTTTGCATTTATTTTTATTTAATCCTTTTGTGTTTTTTAATTTATTTCAATTTTAAGTCTTTCACTTTTATATGTATTCAATTTAGTCCTTAAATTTATATTTGCAACTTCATTTGGCCCCTTGTTAGTTGTTATTTATTTATATTTTTGTAATTAGCCCATAATTTTTTAAATGTGTTTAGTTTAGTCAGTTTTTATATTAATTTAAACCTCACATTTTAAATTTATTTCGATTTAGTCCCTTACCTATGTGTGTTGTTTAATTTATATTTTAAAATTTTATTTGTAATTTTACATTTCTTCAATTTTGTCATTAAATTTATATTTTTTTACAAAATTGATCCATGAATATTTGTTTTTCTCTTAATTTACTCGAAATCATATACAATTACAACTTGCAATTCAACAATCACGAAAGATGACAAAATAATTAATCCAAAAATAAAAACGACCTGACCTGAACTCAATCCGTATCTGATATATATCCGACCTTAATTTTATCTGTCAATGATGTGACCCGATCTGAACGAGATCTTACTTAAGTCCACCCAACCTGAATTAACCTAGTCTTTATCTTCTTCGGACCTGAACTATTTTTTGTTAAACTGACATCAATTCGAACTGAAAATGACCTGACCTGAACCTGATCAGGATCTGGTGTCAAATCAACTTGAAAATAACCCGAACTGATTTGACCCGTACTCAACCAGATCTGAGTCAAACCATCAAATTGACCTGAGTTGACGTGTACCCGATTTTACCCGACCTACCAAGATCCGGCTAAAACCTGTCTGATTACCTGATTTTACAACCCTAAGGGGAAGGGGTGGGAGGGATGCTTGGGGTTTTGTTTTAAATAATTTTTAAAATATAATAATTTATTTTTTAAGTCGGGACACTTAAAATGGTAACATTTGTAACGTTAGACACATGGATTGATCAAAAAATAATTTAAACACCTAGATAGGAAAAATGTTACAATGTGAACACTTATTTTTAAGGCTGTAAAATCAGGTAATCGGACATGTTTCAGTCGGATCCTGGCAAGTTAGGTAAAATCAGGTACATGTCAAGTCATGTCAATTTGATGGTTTGACTTGGATCAGATCGGGTACAGGTCAAATCAGTTCAGGTTATTTTCAGGTTGATTTAACACCAGATCTAGATCAGGTTCATGTCATGTCATTTTCAGTTTGAATCGATGTCAATTCAGGTCCAAAGCAGATAAAAACTAAGTTAATTCAGGTTTAGGTGTACTTCAGTTGGATCTCGTTTAGATCGTGTCACATCATTGACAGATAAAATTCAGGTCGGATGTTTACCATATACAGATTGAGTTCAGGTCGGGTCGTTTTTATTTTTGGATTAATTATGTTGTCATCTTTCGTGATTGTTGAATTGCAAGTTATTATTGTATATGATTTCGAGTAAATTACAAAAAAAATAATCATGAATCAATTTTGTAAAATATATAAATTTAAGGAAAAAATTGAAGAAATGTAAAATTAAAAATAAAATTTTAAAATATAAAAATAAACAAAATAGTGAGGTTTAAATTAATATAAAAAATGACTAAATTATACCCATTTAAAAAGTTATGGGCCAGTTATAAAAATATAAATAACAACTAACAATGGGCCAAATGAAGATACAAATATAAATTTAAGGACTAAATTGAATAAATATAAAAGTGAAAGACTTAAAATTGAAATAAATTAAAAAAAATGATGAAATCGAAATAAATGCAAAATGTGAAGAAATAATGAAATATATAGTAAATTGCATTCATTTAAAAAATTGAAAATTTATAATATATATATATAAAGACAAATATATAATATATATAGTTTATATGTAGTTTATTAATAAACTATGTAATATATATATATATATATATATATATATATATATATAATATAAGATTTATGTATATAGTTTATATATATAGTATATTAAGTACATATATATTATTATATAAATAGTTTACATTTAAAGTTATATAGTTTATATATAAACTGTAAAATTTATTAATGAACTATGTGTAAACAATATATAAACTATATAAAGTATTAAAGTATATAATTTATATTAATATAATATAAGTTTATATATAAACTATATATATATAAACTATATTTATATTATAAACTATATCATTATTATAAGCTATATATATAAATTATGTTTATATGAACTATATATATAAACTATGTATATAAACTTTATATGTATAAACTATAAAAAGTATATAGTTTATAAACTATAATTTATATTAATTGGTATATATATATATATGTGTGTGTGTGTGTGTATGTTTATGTATGTATGTATATAAACTATATAGGTTATAAATTATAATTTATATTAAAATCGTATATATATGTATGTATAACTAATATATGTAATCTATAGGTTATATATATATATATATATAAACTATATAAAATAATAAAATATATAGTTTATAGAAACACTATGCATAAACTAATGAAGTAATAAAGTACGTAGTTTATAGAAACTCTAAACCCTAAACTATATATGTATAGACATAGTTGATAATTCATATATAGTTAATATAAACAATAGTTTATATAAATTATATATGTGACATTAACCTATAGTCTATAAACAATAGTTAATATATGTAACCTATAGTATATGTATGCATGTAAACTATATATGTAACTTATAGTACATGTATGTAGAAACTATGTATAGCATATATAAACTATATATATATATATATATATATATATAAACTATATAAAGTAATAAAGTATATAGTTTGTAGAAACACTATGCATAAACTATATAAAGTAATAAAGTATATAATTTATAGAAACCCTAAACCCTAAATCTTAAACCTTAAACCCAAAACTATATATGTATAGACACAATTTATAATTCATATATAGTTTATACAAACAATAGTTTATATAAATTATATATGTAACCTTAATCTATAGTCTATAAACAATAGTTAATACATGTAACATATAATATACGTATACATGTAAACTATATATGTAACTTATAGTACATGTATGTATAAACTATGTATAGTATATATAAACTATATATATAACCTATAGTATATGTATATATACAATCTATTTATATGTAAACTATATATGCAACCTATAGTATATATATTATGTATATATACAATCTATTTATATGTAAACAATATATGTAACCTATCGTATATATATTATGTATATATACAATCTATATATAGTTTATATGAACTATATATGTAACCTATAGTTTATAAACAATAGTTTATATTAGTGCATATGTACTATATAGTTTATAACCTATAATATATAATTTATAAACTATAGTTTATATTAATGTACTATATAGTTTATATTAATGTTAATTATCTTAACTATAATTTATATTAATATAGTATATAGTTTATAAACTATAATTTGTATTAATATAGTAGATAGTTTATAAACTATAGTTTACATTAATATTAATTATATTAACTACAGTTTATAAACTATACTATATAATTTATAAAATATAGTTTATATTAATATTAATTTTATAGACTATATTTTATATTAATATTAATTAAAAATTATAAACTATAAACTATATTATATTAATATAAGTTAATATTAATATTAATTATAATATATAATTTTATTAATATTAATTATAAATAGTTTATTAATATAAATTATATAGGGATGAAATTGAAAGAATTTAAATATAAAGATTAAATTGAATCATTAAAGTTGGACTAAATTGAATAAAATCAAAACAAGGGGACAATGGTACAATGCGAAACGAAGTTCAAAAACACGCGGATCTTGAACTCTACCCGAATGCAACGACTATATAAGGTAATTTTTTTGTTTTTTTTCTCATTTTCTGGTTTTCTATTCATTCTCCCATTTTGCTCTCTCTCTAACTCTCCGATTCTCTCAAAATTCTCTGTCTTCTCTCTAGAAGTTCATCCGTGTTCTTCATTGTTCTTTGAAAAAACCTTTATTTGATCTTCTAAAACACCAAATCCCAAACATTTTTCTATTTTTTGGATCAAACACACGAAATTTCTTAACTTGTTCATCCGAGTTCATACCAAACCCCTCATTTGATCTTCATAAACACTAAAACCCATACAATTTCTTTTTTTTTTGATCAAACACCCAAAATTTTCTCCCATGTTCATTCGTATTCATCCCATCTCATATTTTGTCTTCACAAAAACCATTCGTTGATCTTCACACACACCAAAACACATATTATTTCCTGTTTTTTCGGATCAAACCCCAAACCCAAGAAGCAGTTCAGCATTATACTTCCCCAAACCATTCTTTAATCCTTACAAACACCCAAAAGTAAAAATCAATTTGTTTTCTTAGATCAAACCCAAACTCTAACACCATTTCATCTTCTATAACCCAACCCAACTTGAACCCTAAACCCAAACCCAAACCTAAATCTAAACCTAAACCCTAACTCGAATCTAAACCCAAACCCAAACCAAACCCGAACCCAAATCAAAACCCGAACCCAAATCCAAACCCGAACCTAAAAAACCCTATCTGAGCCTCTTCACTTTCTGTTTATTTTCATCTTCTGCGACCACGACTGTTTTTCATGTTTTTCCTTTTCTTTTTCAAGGGTTTCATGGATAGTCGTTCTTACGAGTTGAATTATCCAGTTATATTTATTTTTTATTTTAATATAATATATTATTAATTTCTTTTGTAGGAGAAAACCTAACAAATCAGAATGAAGAACATTCTAAAAGAGGTAAATATATTGTTCAGTCATTTTGTTTAGTTTAATATTGTTTGTTTGTTATAATTCCTTGTCTGTATTGTTGTTGGATGTTCACTGGGAATGGTTGTTTCTTTTGTAGGAGAAAGTCAAACAAATTAGAATGAAGGGCATTCTGAAAGAAGTAAATATACTGTTATTTTTAAGGGTTTAAATAAACTATTTAATTTATAGCTATTGTTGATTTGTTTCCTCTGTAGTCCCTGTTTGTGTTGTTGGTTGTTCATTCGGATTGCTTGTATAAGGTTGTTAGCTGCTTTTATTTAGGATTTAAATAATTTTGTAGCTACTGTAATTTGTTTCCTCTGTGGTCCTTGTTTGTGTTGTTGGTTGTTCATTCGGTTTGCTTGTATGAGGTTGGTTGTTAACTGCCTTTATTTAGGATTTAAATAAACTGTTTAATTTGTAGCTACTGTTTAATTTTTACCATACTAACCCTATTTTTTTACAAGGAGATGTCAATGATGTACTGTCTGAAGCAGTTGATTTAAATAAATCCTCTAAGAGGAAGTCCACTAGTTCATTCGAATTTGGGAGAAGAACCTTTGCTGTTTAGGACCACTACACATTAACCAAATATGATGATGGTTTTGTTCATACCGAGTGTAAGTATTGCAAAGTGAAAAGGTATAAAGCTGATTCTTATATTGGTACATCTAACCCTAGAAGGCATACTGAGAAGTGCCAAGCTTATAAGAATTTTATTGCTGAATATCCTGGTATTGTAGATTTGTTTGATCAAAACAAATATTGTGAATTGTTTGCTGAGGCTATTCTATGTCATGGTTATGCATATAGTATTGTTGACATGAAAACTTATGGATTTAGATCATTACCAAAATTCTTCTGGTAAGGATATATCTAGGTATATTGTTACTAAGTATTGCATGTTGGAGCATGAAAATCATAAAAAATTACTGCTTGATTCAAAGCATTATGTCTCAAGTCGTGTTTGTTTTACATGTGATGCTTGGTCTCCTACACTTCAAGTTCTTATTTTTCCCTTATTGCTCATTATGTTGATAATAACTAAAAACTTCAGTCTAAAATACTTAATTTTCGTCCTTTTCCTCCTCCTCATGATGGTGAGTCTATCTTTAAGTTTGTGAAAAGATGATATGTGAGTGGGGTCTTGAAAAAAAGAATTTACCATTACACTTGATAATGCTTCTGCAAATGATAGAATGGTTTAGAGACTAAAAGATGATTTAAATGTCATTTCTCCTCTTCCCTGCAATGGTAAGTACTTCCATATAAGGTGTGTTGCCCACATTTTCAACTTGATAATTCAAAAAGGTTTGAAGGTAATTGATTCTTCTGTTAATAAATTACGTCAGATTGTTAAGTTTATTGATTCTTCTGACTCTCGACTTTGTGCCTTTGAATTAGCTATTAAAGAATGTGATTTTTCTTTCTCTGGTAAGTTGGTATTGGATGTTCTTACTCGTTGGAATTGTACTTACTTGATGATTCATAGGGCACTTGAGGCTAGATTAGCAATTAACTTGTTTGTTAATAGGGAAAATGAGTTGGATATCATTACTGATCATGAATGAGAAACATTTTAAACAATCTATGATTTTCTTGAGCCTTTTTATGAAATTACTACTATGTTCTCTTGTTCTAAGTATCCCACTTCTAACTTGTATTTGGCTAACGTTGTTGCAATTGAGAAATTTTTGTGTGATGCTCATAATGATCCTTGTGAAGGTATTTCTGCAATGGCAGGACCCATGCTTGAACTATATGAGAAATATTAGTCTGATCACTTTATGATTTTGTCTTTTGCTATTTTACTTGATCCTCGATATAAATTACAACTTCTGAAGGAGTTGTACAATGTTCTTTATGTCGAAGATGAGGTTCAAAGGAGGGTAAGTCTCATTTACGATGAGTTTCTTGAGTTATATGCATTTTATTCAAAAAAAAATGCACCTTGTGGTTCTTCTTCTTCTTCTTTTGTCCAAAGTAGCACATCCTTGGACAGAAGTGGCTCAAGTTCCAATCGGCCTTGAACATTTAGAAGATCATATTTATTTCAGGTTAGTTAGTATAATTTTTAGTTGAATTTTAACTTATTTATTTCCTGTTTTCATTTACTAATTTCTTGTCTTTTGTTTTTCAGAATTTTGATGTCAATTTAGCTGCTTCAAGGAGTAGATGATCTGATGTTGACTCTTACATCAGTTTGCTCCTTTTCCCTCGTATTGGAGAATCTAACTATGATATTTTGGAGTATTAGAAAAATCAAAGTGTTTCATATACTATATTGGAGAATCTGAATCGTCCTTTAGTATGGGGATAGAATTTTGAACAAATTAAGAGCTTCACTCTTACCAAAAAATATTGAGATTTTTGTAACAACCCGTAATTGGTTGTATGGTTTTGAGCCGGAGGATAAGGATGAAGACTACCTTATTGTGGTTAATGAGCCTTCTATGTAAAGGTATGATAGAATTGTTTTATTTTTTATTTTAATCTCAATATTTCAAATTGTTTATTAATTATTTTAATTTTAATTTTAATTTTTAGGGTGTTTAACGTTAAGTGAAACCATTGGAATTTGAGATTCAGTCTTGCTTCTATTTTTTGTAGGATGCTTATGTCCAAAGTAAAACATCCTGATTTTGTTTGATATTATTTCTGTTATTATAAACAATGTTGAATGCTTAATTCTGTAAGGGTTTGGTAAAGTCAAAAATGTTTGGCATTGTTGTTCATCGTATTCCCTTTGGCTTTACCGCTAACCGCATGTTTGTTTAATGTAGAAATGTTGCCTGCTGTCTATTGCTGCCTGCTGCCTGCTGCCTACTGCTTGTTGCTGCCTGCTGCTTACTGCTTGTTGCTGCCTTGTAATTTATTTTTATTGGTCTGACTTAAATAGATTGTTGAAACTTGTCATTTTTTCTAAAATAGCTACTCATGTTAAATTATGTTGGTGGTTTAAAAGTTACCCATAATTTAACAATGTTGGCAGCTATTTTGATACAAAAGCTCGATGAAGAAATTTCTGGTAGCAAAGTTAGGCTTTTAGCCTTATAAAATTTTTCTTATAAGATCTGAGAGCTTAAAAACACTGATTTCTTTTAATTTTATTGTATTCAACTTGAATAACTCAAATGTTATTCAATTTTTAGATCAAATGTTATTTAAATTATCATTATAAATTAAATTTATCTTTTATATTATGTTTTATGTATGTTATAATTGTTAGATAATTTTTCTTTACAAAAATTAAATTGTATAGTTTATATTTATATTTTAGAGAATTAATCACGTTCAATACCAATATTCATTTATTATCAAATTAATTATCATTTCATTGCCAAAATTATTTGTATTAATCATGTAAAACACCAATATAAATTACATAATAAATGCTTACATTATTAATATTATTTTTTCTTTACATAAATTAAAATATATAATTTACATAAATTAAACTATATTAATTTATATTTAATCATTGTTCAATGCCAATATTTTTATTAATCATGTTTTATATATTTTACATTTAAATAATTTTATTAATTTTATTAAATTATTTTTTTATAATAAGTCTATTTATTAATTTAATTATCATAGTAAATATTTTATTATAACATTTAAAAATTAATCATTTTAATTTTTTAATTATATAATAAACTCAAAGACTCATAATTTTATTAAAATCTTATAATTTCGTCCATGGTAATATATAAGTAAGGTACATGTCATGTCAGGTAAATATCATATCAGGTCAATAACAAGTCGGATCATTTACAGGTAAGGTTCATCACATGTCAGGTTGAAAACAGGTCGGGTAATACCAGTCATTTACCAAGTTAATCTCGGGTTCGAGTTCATATCAGTCGGATGCAGGTCGGGTTCAGATATCATTTTTTCGGTTTAATTCGGGTTCAGGTCGTTCTCAGGTCGGGTTCAGGTTGGGTTCAGATCCATAATTTCCAGGTCCAACTCGTATTCAGGTAAACACCAGTTCCAACTCGAGTCGGTTTCGGATCACTACATCACAAGTTAAAAACAGTTTTGACTCGAGTCAGTTTTGCAGGTTGGATCAAGTTTTTATAGCCCTACTTATTTTTTTATTAAGCCTGATTTAAAATAATTAGTCTAACAAACAATCAATTGATCTAGTGGAATGAAACATTTGATCCCTTAAACAAGATATGAAGTTCAACTGTAACACCCCAATTTATGGGCTAAATTTAAGAAATTATAAAGTGGTGAATTTAATTGGTATTTTTGGAAGAAATTGGGGATTAAATTGTAAAATCGCAAAGTTGGCAGACCATTTTAAGAAATGCAGGAAGTTCAGTGACTAAACTCATGGTTTACCCATTTTTATTATGAGTTGAATTATAAATCCCCCTATCACCGTATGATTTTCTAGATTTCTTCCCAGTTTTTCCTCTCCAACAACCCTCATTTCAACTCCGATCTACTCGCCGTCTGACATCCGATCGATGAATCGAAACCACCATCGTGTTCGTTGTCGATCGAGGAACAAAACCCCTCAAACCTTTCGTCGTGAATCGTCGCCGTTCGTCGTTAATTTCAGTCAGAAGTATCATCGGTAATAACTCGATTTTAGTTGGTTTTTCGTCGATTCACGACGATCCGGTCATCCGTTTACGACACCTCCCACACCATCTTGTGCCGTTTCGAGTATGCCAGTGTTCTCATTGTCTCCGTTGGTGGCGGCGCGTGAGGAGGTGAAGCGGTCAAAGTTTCTGACATTTCAGAATCGAGCTCTCCGCCGTTCAAAATTGTGAACCGAGCTTTGTAAGTGCCTCAAAATCGCTTAAAATAATTTTTAGGAATTGTTTTGGGAATTTTCCGACACCGTAGCACTATTCACGCGCCACACGCGGCACCCCCCGAGAGTGGGCATCGTCTGGGTGATAATTTAGAAATTAATTTGTGTTTGGGTGCTATTTATATAAAATTCAGGTGTTAGATTGGTAAATATTTGCAGAATGTGGCTAATTTGGTAATTAATTTCTGTTAGGGTGATATTTGTGTAAAATGGTCGACTGTTGACCGTTGACCGGCGTTGACCACAGTTTACCAGAACTTTGACCGGGCATTAAACGACCTTTGACTTCGACTGAGTATAACTATCATGACATTTTTCGACGTTCCGAATCCGATTCCGCAATCCGTTTTTCGAAATTCAGACCCGAAGGCGTCGAAATTGCCAGTTAAACCCGTTGACTTTGATATTGATAAAAAATTCCAAATTTTTGAAAAGTCATATTTTATGTTTTTAACATCCTGATTCCGAATTTGAAGTCCGTTTCGCCAAATTCGAACCCGGTAAACTGTTTTTGACCGATTTATCACCCGATTCGATCCGTTTATCGCAATTAAGCTTCGTTTTTGATATAATTTATGTTGATATGTATCTGAGAAATTATTGGAAGATGATTTCAAGATCGAGGGCGTTCGAATGGAATTTATATGGTCGATCAGTATTGCACAGAAATCGAGGTAATACTTTACTACCTCGTTATGCTTTATGGAACATGTTGATATTGGTAAATGCATGAATAAGATAATGTTGGTCACTTTTGTGGAGTTGAATAATTTATACACTCGATATGAATGTGGTAGAAATTCTGTAACTGAATATAGATCTAATGACTAATATAATAGATTGAGGAATTGTTAGATTTAAATTACAAGTTTGTGATTAGTTATAAAGAAATCAGCCCTGGATTTGTAACTTATATTTTATATCATCAAAGATTAAATGTTAAAAGTACTTGGATGGGAAATTATGAGAATACTCCGGTAGGGTAAAATTACAAAAATACCCTTATGTTGTAGGATGACAAGAATTGTCCCTGGAAGTTGGTTAATAACTATGAAAAGACATATTGATTTGATATAATTACATATGTGCATAAGAAATGATTGTTTTGTTTAGAAAATTTGGATAACTGATTTTTAATGCCAAAAAGGGTTTGCGCAAGATGCTAGAAGTTTGTTAAGGAATAATTTCAAGATCAGAGAATGTTCGAGGAAGCAATTAACAATAGGATCTCTAAATTATAAGTATATTCGTTAAGAGTTAATACTGAAGTTATCTGGTTAAGAAATTATGAAAATGCCTTGAAAGGTGAAAATAGTCCGAGTTGACCCTAAATGAGAAAGTACTTTGAGGATTCATACTTAACTCGATAAATTACGGATTTAGTTGTTAAGATCCTGTCTTTGTACAAAAAAATTCATGATATTCCATTTGTAAAATCTGAGAAGGCACTTGACCCGAAAATATCCGAGTTATGAGTAAATACCTGAAGAACAATTTATCGGAGGGTGCTCTTTTATCAGAATTGTTCGAAGGGAATGGATTAGATGATAAATTGGAATTAAATAATAAGACCGGATTGAAGGAAGAGATTGAAATACCGTAGATTTGTAAAATGACCAAAATACCCCTATAATGGAAATGACCCAAGAATATCACCAAGCTCAGGAATGATTGGATATCCTCGAGCTCTGAAATGAATAGAATAAGACTGAGTATCAAAATGACCAAAATACCCTTATGACCTAGAATAAGTATATGTCTTGGATTAATTAAGTAATCCAAATAAGCATAGGTGTTGGACTACCTTTAAAAGTTATGGAACACAGCTTAAGTGAGTTGATTAATCATAATGATATGTCAGTACCTGGACGATATAGATATTACTTGAATGCGTGTTCGTCTTCTCAAGTGTGGCTTGATGATAATTTTGGAAGTATTCAGCTCAGCTAAACTCTAGATCGCACTCAATATTAAGAAGTGGATATTCATTAGACAAATCAACTACGACTACCAAATTGAATTGAACGGAAGTGCAATATGTATCTGAAATTCAGAAGTCTGAATTACTGTGGAAAACCTTGAAGTAACTGTAAAAGACTTAACTGCTAAATGAACTAAGTAACCTCAAAGACAGAGGATTAAGTAAGAGATTGGAATAAGTTTGGAAACTCGGATGAACTTATATGATGTATCATCCCTATGGATTATGAACCATAAATCAAGTACATCAGCATTTCCTGGTATAGTTGAAACATGGAAATGAAATAAAGACCATTAGAATATTTGTTCGTCTCCTTAAGATCTGTTCAGTGATGACTCAGAAGATGATCCATGGATAAGAATATTTGGTATTAAAGAGTGAATAACCTGGAAGGTTAATGAATTGACAAGTTGATAAGTATTGGTTTTGGAAGCTATTCATCTGGAGTTGTTCGATAATCGGATTAATCGTCATAGATTGTAAAGATTTTGAACACCCTTCAGATTTCGTAGAGGTTCCAAAAATTATCCGAATAAAACGATCCTAATAAATTATATTCTGAATAACTGATGATTCTGTCAGTTATTGAACTCTTCCAATAGTGATTATAAATTGCGAAATTCTATCGGTATATGAAAGATCCTTGTTTCTTCTGTCTGATAAGATTATGTAGTACCTCTGAATAATATCTGTAAACTCTGGTGTGTTCTCTAAACATATAAATATTTTATCTAATTTCCGACTTGAATTCTGTTTTGATACATGACTTGAATTTTGTTCTGATTTCTGATCTGGATTCTGTTATGATATCTATTCTGAATTCTGTTTTGATTTCTGATATCTCCGTTTAATGACGGAAAAATGTTTTAATTGGGGGTATTGTTGAAGAAAGTATTTCCGCAGGTTCCTCGGCTTTGTGCTCAGGTCCTTTTATGTTGTGTGGGTTGGGTGTATGGTTCTGGGGAACCTACACATTATGTTGTGATGGGATGGGGTATATATATATATATATGTTTTAAAAGATCTGTATCTTTTTACTGGTTTTACGGGAACACACTAGACAACCTATTCCGATCTCCTGAACTCAGTCATTCGAAATATTTATCTGAACTGAAAGCTCATTGTCCGTTAACATCTGAAATATTAGTAGGATCTCTGATCAGCATAAGAACCTGTAGATGTTCGGAAACAATAAGAAAAATATGTTTATCTGTATCTGCTTGTTCTTCAGCATCATCTGGTAGTTCTGTATTACTGAGCTTTCCGAAGCTTACTCTATTACTCATCATTGTAGGTTAAAAGAATTATACCAGTGCAACTATCGTCACTAGTAAGGGAGTTCTTTCGGTGCTGTTTGCTGAGTACGATATATGTGATTAGGGGGCATGAAATTGTATTTTGTTATATATGAGTCTGAAAATCTGTTTTATTTATGCATACTGATAAATCATTTTATAAGTTACATGTTTTAATAAAAGTTTTAAATTTTCCGCCATTTTTACAATGAGTCGCTCTGGTGGCCCTAATGTGACACTCCATATCGGATCGGGTTACCCACATCGGCCTGAGGGGTTATATCAACTCTTAACGTTTGCGAATGAAACAAATTAGATTAATAGGATTGTTATCGCCTATATCAACTTCATTATTTCCCACATAGTTTAGTTCCACGGATTGACATGTTGGTCTTTTCAAACTTGAACATACAAAAAATGTAATTCCTTTTTTAAAAACATTATTGAAATTACTTCATATTATAGATGTCATAATTGTGAGTGTTTAATATCGAGAAGTTAAAATTTATCTTTAAACAAATACTACATTCTACTTATCCCAGATTAATAAAAAAATAAATAGAAAATACCGTCCCCTCCACCCCCTCCTTCTCCCATCTACTCGTCTATTTTCCTTCTCCATGGAAATCACTCCTCAATGCATAAACCAAACTGACAATGATTCCTTTGATGAAAATTGAATCCTTTTACCAGGTCTACCTGATGATCTAGCTCAACGTTGCCTCTCTTCTCTTTCTCCTTCCCTTCTTTTCTCCGTTTGTCGTCCATGGCGTCGCTTCCTTTACTCTCCATCTTTCCCTCCATTCTTCTCCCTCTATGCTCTTGTTTCTCCTCTGCAAAATTCAACTCTAAGACACCCTGGACAAGTTGTTCCTCAAAACACAATTGAATTCATCTCTTTTGATCCAATCTCATCATCTTGGACACCCCTTCCTAGCCTTCCACAAGACCCTCCTCTTCATGTCCTCCATCGCTACCCTTCTTTTCTATCCCGGAACCTTCCGATACAGTTAATCCTTGACAGTCTCCAATCTGTTAATCCTCATAGCTGCAACAAGTCACAAGCTTTTACCTGCACTTTCCAGCCCTTTAGTTTTTAACCCGGAGTCCAGCAGCTGGTATTACGGCCCCCAAATCTCCACCCCGCGGCGGTGGTGCGCTACAGGCTCAGTCCAAGGTGTGGTCTACATGGCAAGCGGCATTGGCTCCCTTTACAAGGGAGATGTGGCGATGTCATTGGAACAATGGGTCCTAAACAAGAAGAGAGAATATTGGAGATGGGAAAACAAGGCAGAGCTTAAAGATAGAAGGTTTAGCAGAGAAGCAGTGGAAGCAGTTGGGTATAGAGGGAAGCTTTGCATGGTTAATGTCAAAGGAAATGCAGTGAAAGAAGTTGCAGTTTACGATGTGGGATTGGATAAGTGGGAAGAGATGCCTCAAGACATGGTTGCCGGTTAGAATGGGCCGGCCACCGCCATGGATGAAGATGTGATTTATGTGGTTGATGAAGTCAAAGGTAGCTTAAGCAGATGCGATGGTGAAAGAGATTGTTGGGTGAAAGTGATTGAGTTGTAACAGCTCAAACGTGCAGAGCAGATAGCAGTGGCGAGAGAAATTTTTTTGCAGTTTCAGAGAATGGGGAAAGGATTGTAGTGGTGGATGTCAGGGAAGGACCTGCCAGATTTTGGCAGATGGCGCCACCGCGTGGGTTGGAAGTGGTGGCGGTGCATGTTTTGCCTAGGATGTGTAGTAGATAACGCTAGATAGTACTCCAAGGAGCTGTGCATGGTAAATATAAATGTCCCTATTGCTTCCATTTTTCTTCTTTAGTTGGGTAAGAATTTATTACTACAATTTTCCTATGAGAAAAAAAGGCCATTTTATTGCATTTCGTCAAAACCTTTTTAATTTTAATAAATAAAGTAGAAGAAAGGCTAACCCAACACTAGTTTGTTTGATCAAATATCTACTTTTATTCAACTTTTGACCTACTCAATTATGTTTACGATTCTTCTTCTTCTTATTATTATTATTTTTGAAAATTATTATTATTATTAACTGTAATTAAAAAGTTTAATTTTTTGCGCAAACCAATTCACATTGATAGTAAAGGAATTGCTGTTATTCCTCGAGGTCCCCGGTTCGAGTACTATAAAAGTTAAGGGTGTGAGCGTTCAATATCAAATGGTTGAGAGTTATGTTTGAACAAATATTACCTTATACTTAGATCAAATTAATTAAAAATAACCTTCTTACATATATTTAAAATCAAGCACTTTACAAAATCTAGTTATTTGTTTGCTTTTCCTTTTATTTTTTATATTTTTTTATCTATCACATCAATTTTATTATTCATATAATTAGTGTCGACTCTTAAGGGAGCAACCTGAGCGATTGTTCACTGTTCAGGCCTCTAAATTTTATATGTATAATTAGAACTCCCAACTTTTATATTTATATTTTAAGTTCTTAATTTTTATATTTATAATTGGGACTCCTAATTTTTTTCAGTTATGTCGGAACCGTCCTTAAGTTTTTTGGGGCTATGGCAGGGAGCGATCCAACTTAATATTGGAAAAGGTTGAGCTTTAAATAAAGATATAAATTTTGGAGTCACCATCGACTTTTGGGTCAAGTAGGTCGGATACCTAAAGATATCTTTTAAAATGATTTTAAGAAAACAAATTTAAAAGATAAAAAGTGGCATGCGTTTAAATAGTAACTCGTTTTGAAAAGGGTTCGGGAGTCGATTACGCGTGGGGAAGGATTAGTACCCCCACAACGCTCGAAATCGGTAAGCGATCATACATCATTTGAATGATGAAATTGGTAAATTGAATATATATTTAAATTATGATCCTACTTAAAGAAATTTCAAAAAGGGAATTATTTCGTACAGACCATCTTCAAAAACACACTCCTTGCTAGTTAAGGCTTGTTATTGTGGATTTTCCATACCAAAGATCATTATCATGGTTTTATCAATTTATATTTAATATAAAAATAAAATAAATTAAAATAGAAGATAATCTCCTGAGTATAAAAGGGACACTATTTCGCATGAATAATTCTTGAAAACACACTCCTTATCAGTCAAGGCACGTTTACATAAACTTTTCTCACAAAATAATATTTTAAAGATATTTACGATCAAGTCTAACAAAAAGATACTTAACACTGAGTATGCTAAAATCAAAAACATAATTTTTATTAAAACTAATAATCATGGATAAAATTTTAACAAACTAATTAGCAAAAAGGTTAATCATTAATAATTAATCTAAGGAGCAAATTATAACAAAAACAAAAAATCAAGGATCAAAATTAAAATAGGAACATTTAAATAAGGGACTAAATTAAAACTAACAAAATAATTCAGGGAACAAATTTTAATACAAAGAAATAATTCCGCATGGTGACCAAATTAGCATAAATCAAAATCAATCATAAATAAATTAGAATATAGAAATATGGCAGGGACCAAAATGTGAAAAAGTGCCAAAATTGGAAAGACTATAGTACAATTGTTCGTTTTCTTTAAAACCTAGTGATTAAAATGTAAAGACAATTAAATCAATATGAAAATTTTGAAATAAAGAAAAAATAAAAAAAATGGTGACTGAGATGCGAATATGCGCTAAAATTACACGGATTAAAGTGATATTCTTCCTAAATTTCTAAATAAATTATAGAAGAAATAAAAAAGGGTAAATTTTAAAATCGGGACATGAAAACCTGAAATATTATAAAATAAGTATAAGATCAGTGGCCATAATGTAAATTTATGGCAATATTAGAGGGATCTCAACCGAAAAGGCCATGACCTACCCAATCATCGTCGTGGGTAGGCGCTCCTCCCTTCGTGATCCACCACACATGATGACCAACCACTCCAACTCAACCCAAGGCCAAAACAATTACACCTTTCCATAAATAAAACCTAATTGAGGCTTATACAACCTAACCCATTTTCGGTCGATGTGGCCTCTGGCCACCGGCCTAGGCACGACCGACATCCCCTATGCCGGTGAGGGTACACTCTAGAGGTAACTAATCCACCATTCCTTTTCTCTTAGCAAGTAACCCTTTTTTAAAAAATTGCATGCACCAGAGAACCAAAAACGTGGAAAATGGGGACCCAAAAATACCTCTATTCTTTTATTTATTTGCTTGATTCTGGTTTGTTTTTTGTGGAAATGTATATTTTATTTTTATTTGATTTTTTTGCTCAAAGGGAAAATGAAAGTGAAAATCTTTTCCAAAACTTCTCATGATTTTTATATTTTATTTTATTTCTAGAGTCTTATGGAAGACGAGATTGAGGTTTCTAGGGAAACGATCTCAAGAAAGACTAAAGTGAACTTTCTAGGACACAAGTCCTAGGAGAGTAAAGATTAAAGACAACATTACAGAAAGACTGACCCCTCTATACGAGAGAGTCAAGTTGAGGAAAGATACTACTGGAAGGTTGATTATTATTCGTGAGAAAGTCATAAAGGACAATAATAAAAAATCAACTTCTCTTTGCGAGAAAGTCAAGGAAGACAACACTAAAAGATTAACTCCACTTCGCGAGAAAGTCAAGGAGGGCAACACTAAAAGATTGACTCTTCTATATGAGAAAGTCCAGAATGACAATATTGAAAGATTGACTTCTCTTCGTAAAAAAGTCGAGGAAGTCAACACTAAAAGATTAAATCATCTTCACGAGAAAGTCAAGAATGACAATACTGAACGATTGACTTCTCTTCATGAGAAAGTCAAGAATAACAAAGATCGACTTCTCTTCACGAGGAAGTCAAAAATAACATTGAAAGATTGGCTCCTTTTAATGATGGAGTTAAGAAAGACAATGAAAGATTGACTCCTCTTCACGAGGGAGCCAATAATAACAAAGATCGACTTCTCTTCACGAGGAAGTCAAGGATAACATTGAAATATTGACTCTTCTTCACGAGGGAGTCAAAAAAGACAATGAAAGATTGACTCCTCTTCACGAGGGAGCCAAGAATAACAAAGATTAACTTCTCTTCACGAGGGAGCCAAGAATAACAAAGATTAACTTCTCTTCACGAGGAAGTCAAGGATAACATTGAAAGATTGACTCTTCTTCACGAGGGAGCCAAGAATAACAAATATTGACTTCTCTTCACAATGAAGTTAAGAATAACATTGAAAGATTTACTCCTCTTCATGATGGAGTCAAGAAAGACAATGAAATATTGACTCCTCTTCACGAGGGATCCAAGAATAACAAATATTGACTTCTCTTCATGAGGAAGTAACGAATAACATTGAAATATTGAATACTCTTCATGAGGGAGTCAGGAATGTCATTGAAAGATCGAATTCTCTTCACGAGGAGGTCAAGACTAACATTGAAATATTGACTTCTCTTCGTGAGGAAGTCAAGAATAACATTGAAAGACTGACTCCTCTTCGCGAGGGAGTCAATAATAACAAAGATTGGCTTCTCTTCACGAGGAACTCAAGAATAACATTGAAAGATTGACTCCTCTAAATGAGGGAGTCAAGAATAAAAAGATTGAATTTTCTAGGGAAACCATCTTAAGATAGAGAAAAACTTTCTCAAAACAAATTTTAAAGACATCCTCATGAAGGAGATCAAAATTATCATGTATATATGAAATGATGTAGGATGTAATGACACAAATTCATGTATATTTTATAAATGCATGTTTTCTTGATTTGTGGTGTGAACAGCTGCAAATGTGATCTTCATTCTATTCCTAATTAAGTTGTCTTCACTTTTGTTTGCACCAGCGTGCACTCTTGCAATTCTTGAGTTGTGTCAATTTCTTCCTACCCGCAACAAATTTTTTCCCCTGATAGGATTGACTTTCTCCGTCTGAGAATCTTTGTTTTCCTCCTACATTTGATGGTCCGATTTTGGAAATAGTTTATTGGGTAAGAAACTTTATAAATTGTTTTCTCATCTTTTTTGAAAATCATGTGAAAACATCCTGCCCGAAGGTCTTATAGATGGCCCGAATGACTTATCATCTTGACCCGAAGGATTTAGTCATCATGCTCGAAATACTTACTGATGGCCTGAAGGACTTCCCAATTTTGTAAATAGTTTACTGGGTAAGAAACTTTGGAAATCACTTTCTTACTCTTCAAAAATTTCATTTTCTAAAAAGATTTAAATGAGAAACTTTGGAAACCGCTTTCTCATTTTTCAAAAATCATGTGAAAACATCCTATCCGAAGGTCTTACGGATGGACTGAAGGATTTATCATCTCATTCGAAAGACTTACAGATGACCCGAAGGATTTAATCATCATGCTCGAAAGACTTACTGATGGCCCAAAGGACTTACCATTTTGGGAAATAGTTTATTGGGTAAGAAACTTTGGAAATCGCTTTCTTACTTTTCAAAATTTTCATTTTCTGAAAATACTAAATGAGAAACTTTGGAAATCGCTTTCTCATTTTGGGAAACTTTGAAAATCGCTTTCTCATTTTCAAATTTATGAGAAAACATCCTACCTGAAGGTCTTACGGATGACCCGCAGAACTTATCATCTTGCTCAAAATACTGATGGATGCCCTAAAGGATTTAATCATTATGCCCGAAAAACTTATTGATGGCTCGAATGACTTACTAAGTAAGAAACTTTGAAAATCGCTTTCTTACTTTTTAAAAATTTCATTTTAAGTAAATATTTAAATGAGAAACTTTGGAAATCGCTTTCTCATTTTTTTCCAAATTCATGTGAAAACATCCTACCCGAAAGTCTTACGGATGGCCCGAATGACTTATCATCTTGCTTGAAAGACTTACAAATGACCCGAAGGTTTTAATCATCATGCTCGAAAGACTTACTAATGGCCCGAAGGACTTACTAGAGTTTCTAGCACACTTCTATTTCAGTTCTCTAATATCTTCCATTTGTTCAAGCTTCATAGACTTCCTTAGCAGAGGTAGTGCAAAGACTTTAGTCTAAATATAAAACCCTGAGTGCTTGTGTGAGGTCGACTATAACAGGTGTTCCTTAACTCTTTTAGTCTATTTTAATGAAGCTCGTTATTAGATAGATTAGATTTAATTTGCCATTGTTTGGCTAGTTGAATTCAGCTTTATTGTAATTGCCTTTATTAGGATAGCTGAAGGGTTCATCTCATCACAATGTATTTGACTTGACAATTACAGTTGAGCAAACACCGAACTGTCGAGTACCCAAACAACGTCATGGTTTGAATGTAAACTATTCATAAAGCCGGGGCTTTTGAGTTCTCTCTGTAATCAATTGCTTTAGTGGAATAGCTCAGCTTTATTGTATAATATATAATTATTAAACTTTTGAGTATTCAGATTCAAAATTTCTTAAGCTCATCGAGAATAACCTGTTATAGTCTATGTGTCTTTAATGGTCAGACAATCCCATATTTAGAGTTCAGTTCCCAAACAACTGACCTATACTAAATCCATCCACTCCACCTTCCATTTGTGAAGATTAGGATCATCACTGAATGTCCTCAACAGAAGTGTAGTCTAGTCAATTTTGCAATGTCATACACAAGAGATACCCCATGTTGTTCGCTCCTATTCATACCTGAATACCAAGCCTATTGTTCATTTTCTTATGATAGAAGAATGCTATATTGGTCCTTACAAGAGAAGGGTATGGTGCTCTAGAGTATCTTCTGGGGTAAGGTCAAGGGTCTTTGTTTTATCAGTTTTTAATCTTGTGACTTTGTCAAAGATCCATAATTATAATCATTTAAAGAGTTTTTAATTCAGTTGATATTTGAAGAACTGCAAGATTGCAAATCTGATTCAATGTTCACCATCATTAAAATAATACAAGTTCATTTAAATATCTTTACAAAAAAACTGATAAAGGATAAAAAATAAATTCAAACAAGATACTGCAAATGGGATAAAGCTCCATAATGGATGAAATTATATCTTCCTAATTAGGATGCCCCATTACTCAACAGATATGTGGATGCTCGACTGGATCTTCAGGGTTGTTACAATCTAATGCCACATTTGCCAAAGAAATCATGTCTCTAAATTGATCAAATCCTGTAACTTGCTCTTCGGTATCCCACAGTTCTTAATGGCATGCCTCAAGCTTCATATCCATGGCTTTCAAACCTTCTTTAGGTACAAATGGGGTGGCTTTAATTTACCTTCAGCATTTCTGTCACAAGATTCTCCGTGAGTTACCACCAGGATCTGTGATTAATGTATGTTAATATGCAATATATATTATGCAATGTATGATGTATATATGTGAATGTAATGATGCAATAATGCACATACGAAAATACATAAATGGGAAAGCAAAATGTGCAATGCAAATGCATGTATGCAAGAGGTGTCATTCCACAGTGACCATCTTAAAACAATTTTCATTGAACACAAGGGTTTTGGTATGTCAAACAAAGATTACGTAGAAGGGATAACTTTAACTTCTCTATTTCTTTCAAAAGCCAAGTTAACTTCCACTCATACTCGGATGTTGAGTTCTCAATCTACTTCAATTATATTACAAAGTCCGCTAAATCAATCCACTTGTGATCTATATTACTTGTGATCCATATTACTTTCTTGGATTATAGCTTCTTTCATGATGACGACTTTTTCTTCCATATTATGTGTCAATTCTCGGAGCTGTAGACACTGTTGTTCATTTTTCCTCATAAGAAAATTTTCTTTGTAATGAACTCATTGGGCAATATTTTCAAAATTATCTGCAATCCTCGTCAATCTCTTGTTCCTGGCTCTAGTGACTTCTAACTCAGCATCAATCTCACGCTTGTGGCACTGAAATGAAGCTTTCATGTTGGCTATGGGCATATCCAACATCTGATTCTCGACTTGGCAACTTTCCAAATCATCCATGGTTGTATTGCGTTTTCTTTATGAAACCTGTAAACATGAAAGGACTTCTTGGCTCGACCTTCATGCATCTTTTTATTCTTTCTCCATTATTTAACATCATTTTTAGTTCAGTGACCCTTGTTGTAAAAAAGGCAAAACCACTGAAGGAGGCTAAAAGAATTTATGTGCAGTAGTATCCTCAAGGGCGACCAACTTTGCGAGTTTGTCCGCAATTTTATTAGCATCACGATGGACATGGTGAATTTGCACACTCCAAGCTCTATTCAGAAGTTCCAATATTCTATCATATAAAGTAAAGGAGAAACTTGTTTTCTTTTTCTGGTTAAAGATCATGGCAACCTCAACGCTGTCAACTTCCAATACAAGTCTTCGCTCGCCAAGATTCCAGGCATGACGTAGACCCTCATGAATATCCCACAGTTTAGTTTCAAGGACCGAACATATTCCGATTGACCTTGAGAAACCAAAGAGCCACTCACCCCTCCAGTAATGGATGACTCCTCCGCATGAAGCCAATCCAACCATACCATCCCGAGCACCATCAATATTTAATTTACACCAGTTTTGAGGGAGATGAGACCACCTTGTAGCATTATGATTCCCTTGAGAAGTGCTCCTGGAGGAAACCATAGCCGAGCTAAGGGCAAGGGAAGCTTCTCTTTGTAGCCATTTGCTCTTATCCATAATGGATTCTCCATCGAAATTATAGGGATCAAAGATTCTTTTATTATGCTTGATCCAAATCGACCATTACGGCTACAAAGAATCTTTTATTATGCTTGATCCAAATCGACCATGTCGTCATCAAAGAGGAGATGGAAGAGAGCAGGACCATTACGGCTCAGGCGGATGGGTTTCCATTCACCACTACCCACTTTTCGGCCAATCGCTTGCGTCTAACGTTCCATGCATAAGACAAACAATTACGAAGAGAGCGGATCTCCTTGACGAATTCCTCGGGTAGGTTTAAACCCAAGAGAACTAGCACCATTTCAAAGAACTCGAGTCGAAACTGAAGTCACACAACGCATAATAAGGTCCTGGAAACTGCTCGAAAATTTTAAATCATAAAGTGTATCCTCAATAAAAGACCATCCAAGACGGTCGTAGGCCTTCTCAAGGTCTATTTTAATTGCTATCCATCCGATCCATCATTTCTTACGTCACATAAAGTGAATGACCTCTTGCACAATTATGATGTTTTTGGTTATCGCTTGCCCTAGGACAAAGCTTGTTTGATTCCTCGATATCAACTAACAATCTTATAGAGGATAGAACACAAACTGATTGGCCGGAACTGACTCAGAAACTCAGGGTTCTTCACCTTTGGAATAAGAACTGTTAGTGTTTTCTTTAGGTCTTCTCGGCAAAAACATCCTTCACCATTCGGCACACGGTAGAACCCATAATATCCCAATTATGCTGGTAGAGGAAAGCATGGACGCCATCTACCCTGTAAATTTCAACGAACTCATGCTAATTAACACATCTCGAATCTCATCATCGGGAACTGGTCGAGTAAGCCCAGATAACATAAGAGCAGGTACATATGAAAACAACCACGAATAGAGTAGTCAGGTCCATTCCCACCCGTACTAGTGAATAAATCTTTGAAAAATTTTGCAGCCATCAATTAGAGCGTTACTTGATCTGAAATCCAAGTGTCATCATCAGATTTTAGAGCAACCACCCGGTTAGATCTACGCCTTTGCATCGTAATAGCCTGGAAATATTTAGTATTTCTATCTCCAAGAAGCACCCAATGGTTTCTATATTTTTGGAACCAAAGACTTTCCTCTTGTTGTAGAATAACTTCAAGTTCCTTCCTAAGATTTCCTTGTAACTCCATTAATCAGTACGAATAAGAAACAGCGAGGGCCTTTTAATACCTTTCAAACACGCCAAAACCTTTTTTTCCTTTGCCTAATGTGACCAAAAACATGTTTGTTCCATTCCTGAACCTTAGTTTGAAAGAGCTGCACATTAGTTTTAACATCCGAATCGATTTTCCAAATATCACGTACGAACTCCTTGAAATTGCAATAGTCCTACCAAGCGGCGATAAAACGAAAGGGCCTTTCAAGAGTTCTTCTCATTTCATTCTTAGTTTTCAAGAGCAAAGGGCAATGATCTGAGCCAATCTAAAGAAGATGAAGAACCATAGACGAAGGACATAAACTAGCCCAAACGCTGTTCATGAGGCAACGATCGAGACGCTTATTAAGGTTTCCACGTGTCGACACCGTTTTTCGCCCAGACGGGGAAAGACAGATACCGACTTGAGGTTTTTTCTTTGAAAAGATTTTGAAATGCAAGGAGTCAGCACCAATCATTTAAGATGCGATTGGGACACCATAAAAACTGTGTGATTTTAATAAAACATTTTATTTTTATCAAAATACCAAGTTTTAAGGTCTGCGAAAATTCAGAAATTAGGTTCGGAAGTCAATTACTTGTGGGGGAAAGATTAGCACCCCACAAGCGCCCAAAAATTGGTACCTAGTTGATTACTCTATATTTAGAATTGAAAATTTTGAGTTTGAACTTTATTTAATTAAAAAATTATTACAGATGCAAAGTTGAAAAAAGTATTCGTTTATTAAGGCTGATAACATTCGTTCCCTAGCATAAATGCAGGAGATCACATATTGCGCAAAATAACCGAATATTGCCTCGATTTTAGAAATCATGATGCGGTCTTTGAAAAGGATTTCGACCTATTTCGGGAATCACCAGTAGTCACCCTTGAGCATACTTGCAGGAGATACACCATTAATTCCTTAATAAGTGAATATTGCATTGGGTTTAAAAATAAAATGCAATCAAGCAAATTTTTATTCATCATAATTAAGCTAAGGGTAAATTAAGGTTTTTTCTATCTTAAAGTGTCGAATTATGAAAGTTAAAGAATCTAAAGGCACAAACCTAGAAATGTAGGTTTTAATATTAACCCTATTTAATTTTTAAACTAATTATTGAATTGAATAACCGAGATGGTCCCTCGAGCATTTACGCGAGGGTCGTCTCGTATTATTCCCTAAATTAAAGGACTAGTTTGAAATCTATCCTAAAAGTAGAGGCTCTATTTAAGCTATTTGATTATGTTAATATTAAAGGTCTAATTGAAGTTTGGGGACTAAAAGGTCAAAGATCTAAATACCGAGTTCTACGTAAAATCTTAAGAACCTAATTAAACAATTTCTAAAGCTGGGGACTAATTAATAAACCAAAATTCTAAGTATTGTATAAATTAACCTATTAAAAAGAACTAAGCCTAAAGTGTCTCTTTTTAGAAAATATTGATGATTAATAAATTTTAAAAGGGTCGAGCAATCGATTTGAGTAATCAAACATCTTATGCGAAAACTCGACTCGAATTGCTCCCTAATTAAAACTAATGTGAAATCCTAATTTATATATCATATTTGATTTACACATCTAATATAAGAACAAATTATGTAAAAACTAACTAAAAAAACCAAAACAACTAATTTAAAATAAACAATAAACATGTAAAAAATAAATAAATAAAAAAGCAAAGTATATATGGATTAAAATTGTAATAAATTAAAAATACAAAGTCGAAATTAAAATATAAAGAAAAAGGACCTCAATGCATAAATATCAAATTACCAAGCAAAATAAATAAATAAATTAGACATATACAATAGAGGCTAAATTAAAACAAATTAAAATGTAAGGACTAAATCTAAACAAAATAAAAAAATAGTAAAGGGACTAAAATACAAAAACATGTGGAAACTAAATGACCTAAAGGTAATTATCCAATTTATTTAAGCCTAAAAATAATTTGTTAAATTAAAAATGGAAAAACACAAAATCAGTCCATACAAATTAAAATAAAATTAAAAGGTCACTTCACATGACTAAAGTGCAAAAACACGGTTAACTTATATGGACTAAACAACAATTTTACCAAAATATATAAAGGGCATGCAAGAAAATGGTAAAATATCAAATTTGGTCCCTATAGGGATCGAAATGAAAAAACACGCTAAAAGTGGGGGGACCAAAGCCTAATTAATCCAAAAATTACAAAGTATAAACATAAATGGGTAAATTATGAAAACAATCCCTGCCATTGACTACTTTGCAAAAACAAGGTAAAAGTTAGGGGACTGTACAATAATTTTCCCTGAAATTTTTCTATAAATAAAAACATTTGTGTTTTTTCATTTGCACCGAAAACTTAAAAAACTTTTGGAGAGTTCTTTCCTCTCTGGCTGGTTCACTGCCGGCCGTCGCAAGCTACTGTTCAGCTGCCGTACACGATGTCTAAAAATCCCAAATCGACCCAAAATGCTCCCTAAGCCCATATCAACAACCCTATACCTACATCTTAGGCTAAAAATACGTAAAAAGCTCCCTAAACACCCTGGAAAGCCCCCTCAACCCTTTAACTTTCTCACATTCCGGTGACTTCGGATGTTTCCTTTATTTTTTTCTACTTTAAAAGACTTGGTTGCGGTGATTTTTCGAAACAAAATCGTTTTTTTCTTTTTTCGTTGTGTTCTAAAACTATGGCCTCATTTGTTCGAAACTAAAAAGAAGTTTTGTTTTGTTTATTTTCGAAAACTAAAAGCTTTTTTCTTTTGTGTTGCTGTTCAAAACCGAAAAAGGTTCATTTTTTGTGTTATTTGAAACTTAAGAAAATCAAAAGCATGATAATACCTTGAAATTTTTCTTTTTGTTGCTTCTCCCAAAATCAGGGACTAGAGAGAGTGTACACTGTTTGCTTTGGGGGTTTTATACCCATTACAAAAAAAAAAAGAAAATGATTAGAAGTTTTGTTTCCTTGTTTGTTGTTTTCTATAGGTTGTGTGGAGCATTGGAGGCTTGGTGATGTGCTGGAGCGACTCTTCTTCGGTTGGGGCAAAGAGTGGCAATAGTTTATGGGGATTGGGGGTGGCTATACTAGGGTTAGGTTTAGGTTAGGGTTTTGGGTTGAGCTTGGGTTCGACCTCAGATCGGGTCTTTGTTTGGACTCCAGGTCTAGGTTTTGTTTTGGGTTTAAATTTGGGTTTTGGCTCCTGCTCCCGGTTGAAAAATGGTGACCATAACTGCCCCTCTTTGCTCATTGATTTGAAACGGGAATAGAGGAAAGACACACAAATCACTATTTTTCATCTTGGTCTTTTCTTGTCCAGTTGCAAACTCTTCTTTGGGAATACAAGCTCATATCTTTCTGCGATGGAATAGAGCAGAGTGATAGTGTTGATCCAACCTCATACGTGATGGTTAACCCTATGTAATGCTGATCTAACTCTTTATGTGGAATCGTCGAGTCCTTACTGCAAATGATATAATCTTTGCTTCATTCTTTTGGCTCAGTCTCCATCTCTAGTTCTTTAAGCTACGAGTTATTCTTATCATGATATTTCCACTGGAAATGTTGATCCATCGAGTGATGCGTTACTGATTCGAAATGCCGTGAATCGAGTAAAGGTTGAACAAGTTATTCATTATGAATTCTCTACTAAAAATGTTAGTCCCTTGAGTGGGGTATCGCTGATTCAAAATTCCATGAATCGAACAAAGGAAATATGAAAACATCCTACCCGAAGGTTTTATGGATGGCCCGAAGGACATATGATCTTGCTCGAAAGACTTATAGATAAGCCGAATGATTTAAGCATCATGCTCGAATACTTACTGATGGCCCGAAAAACTTTTTCTGATTTGAAATGTCGTCAATCGAACAATAGGAAATGTTAATCCCTCAACTGGGGCATCGCTGATTCAAAATGTCATGAATCGAGCAAAAGAAATGTTGATCCCTCAAGTGAGGCATTGTTGTTTCGAAATATCGTGAATCGGGCAATAGAAAATGTGAAAGTATCTTGCCCAAAGGTCTTGTGGATGGCCCGAAGAACTTATCATCTTACTCGAATGACTTATAAATGACCCGAAGGATTTAAGCATCATGCTCGAAAGACTTATTGATGGCCCGAAGAACTTACTAATTAAGAAACCCTTGAAAATCAAGCTCACTTTCGTAAAAAAATTTGTTTACAATTATCATTAAGAAACCCCTAAAAATTAAGCTTAGATTCTTTAAAAATTATTTGGAAATATGAAGAAACCCCTAAAAATCAGCTTAGTTTCTTTTAAAAATTCATTGGAAATCATTATCAAGAAACCCCTGAAAATCAGGCTTAGCTTTTTTCTTTTATAAAAATTCATTGGAAATCGTCATCAAGAAATCCCTGAAAATCAGGCTTAGTTTCTAAAACACTCGTTCGAAAACATCATATCAAATAACCTCTAAAAATCATACATGGTTTCTTTAAAAATTCTTTTGAAGTCATCATGTTGTTTGGGTAACGTGCCCCAACATCAAAGTAATGATTCTTGTTTATTGCACTCCTAAATCCTTGAGGGTTAGTCACTTTGAACAAAAGTCCCTCCATTCGAGGCTTGAATTATGCTCTTTTTTCGCTCTTCTCTTTTCTTTGAACCATCTGTAAAAATGCCTTGATGCATGAAATATGAATACAATAGATATATATCTAAATGTAATGCATGACATTCTTATATGCATAAATATTTATCAGTAATCCTCTTTTGACTTCAAAATGGAGATCTTAGTCCTCCTTCACTTGATCACTCTTACATGGAGCCTGCCCCCAATATCAACATGGTTAAACTAATCATCTTGTACCACCATGTTCCTCTAATCTTCTACCTTTTGTATTGTTTTTTTAACATAATTCTGGAAGGAGCGTTTCCTCTCTTGAATTCTTGTTGCGATCAGGTAGACGATTGGACACCTTGCATATCTATGACTCGACTTTTCAATGAAAACTGTTTCTCAAGAGTCCTTTGCCAACTGAAGCGTGAATGGTTTGTTTGAAAACCATTGAACATAGGTCTTTCTCAAGATCTATGTAAGCCCTGTTTTGTTTTCATTCTGCCCTTGACACTCCAAATGGCCAGGATCATTCACCATAACTGCTTGATTAAAATCTTGTGATCTTAATGACATCTAGTTTTGGTAATGCCCCAATGTGGATACTCATGGCTCTCTTCATACCAAAACCTTAATCTCAAATGGCCTCACTCATGTGTCTCTAATAATAAATGTTATCGAATAACTTGAGGGCTTCTCTTCATGATGCCACAATCAGATGGACACTTAATAAGTGATCAACTCTTCTAACATATCTGTCTTTTATTTTCACCGTGAGCTGGGGTGTGTGCCACCTTCAACTGTTGGTGATCATCTGTTTTTTAATGGGTTACGGACAATGTCACAAAGAAGTGTTAGAAGTTCTATCCTCCAGTCCTTCTGACCTCTCGAACCACTTGATTTCAAGAATTGCTTCGTTATTCTGGCATCGTTTGTTCTTTTTCTTCGATAGAGGCAGAATGAGCCTCACCAGCGTCAAGGACATTTTCACTTGAGATTGTCCTGTTTGAAAATGTTTTTTTCTTTTCTTTTATTTTAGAAATGTGAAAAAATTTGTTGAATAATTTTCAAAAGTGCTTTCATTTTGTTCCGGCTCACTATCAAAACAAATTGTAAAACAATAGTTCATTGAATATCAAATAAGTCAAATTTTATTTGAATCCTTCAAAAATTATATACATTTGAAAAGTGTAAAGATTAATGCTGACATAAGGCTTAGACTGACTTGGGAAGGTAATGTGTTTTAGGTTAATTTGGGGAGGTAATGTGTTTCAGGTTGGCTTCTTGCGTTTTTGATTCTGGTGTTCATTGATATGATGAAGCAGCCATTATGCTTATCTTATGGAAATTTCCATTGGTTCCCAGCCCTCGCGAGCGCCTTTGGGTTGTGCAGTTCTTCATCAAGAGATGTATAAGATAGTCTTATGCGCAGTAGTTGACAAACTTCGTGTTCGAGCAGCCTTTTTAGGTTTCAACCTGAATTCTCCTTTGGTTTCAAGGTGTCATCTAAAATTTTAAGTCATAAACCCTTGTTTTATCATTTTTCCCTATCATGCATTAAAGATTTTAGAAACTATTTTTTTGCAAATAAAATTAACCCTGAGAGGCTGAATGAAATCTAAAGATAGTCTCTCCACTTAGAAATCCATATATGATTAGAAGAGACTTTTTAAGCACGTAATGTAGGTGGGGGCTCACGGTTATGAAAGAAAGAGATAAATTGGCCCAAATAAGTGTTTAAGGGTTGTCAAACCAAGGATCGATTCGTTCTACTATCTTCAATCTTCTCTTGCTTGACTTGAATCTTCTTGTGCGTCTTTTATTTTCTTTAATTTTTTTGTGTTCCATGATTTTCTAGAAAATTGATCTGAGTCACCCGTCTTGAAGTGTTGGATATGTTTTTTTTTCTTTTCTCTTTTTTTTGTTTTTGTTTTTTTTCTTATTTCTTTCTTTTGTGTGTTTTTTTTGCTATATCTTTTCTTTTCTTTTTCCTGTCCGTGTTGTCAACTCGATTTGATCTTTGAGCACTTTGTATTTGGTCCACCTTTCGATATATTGTTATTTCTCACTTTATTTCATCATAACTTGGTTCTGTAGCGAAATCTGGATTGATGATCTTCACTCATACGAATAGATGTCCTTCACCTTTTCCCTAGTGTGAAGGGTGATCATTGGTTAGGGTTGAATCATAAGAGAAAATAATATAAACTCAAAAGGGGACACCAAGGGATATATATGTTTATATATATTTTTGAAAGGATAAATGAAACAAATCCGTTCATTATCTCATACATAGAAGTCCTTGTAAAAGAGGTATCCCCAGGGGGACGAGTATTCAAGATTAACCTTATTTACAATGAAAATAATGTAATTAATGCATGATATAATTAATTAAATTATTCCCTTTATTTCTACTTTGCTTTACTCCTAGTTAGCCCCAAGTATTTGAATTCTCTTGCAAAAACTTGATTCGTAACACTCCATCTTGTCTTTCTTGCAGGAATGGTTCTCGTATGCATTACCCTCTTGTACTTTATGCCTTCAGATTTTATTGAGGTTGGGAAATGAATAAGTGAATCTCAAGCCATCTATCTTGAAGAAGTAAGTGTTAAGCATGGATCCACTCTGTCTGGGAAGGTAAAAGTACATATTTTGGTGCCTCAGGAAGGATAAGGGCATGGCTTTATGGTTTCAGAGGGAAGTGATGTCAAGGTTCGGTCTTTTGTTTTTTAATTGGTGTAAGGAACCCAACAATGGTTCTTTTGGCTCTGGATGGGGTATGGAAAGTCTAAAATTTCCCCTTGTCAAAGGTCTATAATTAATGAAGTAGTAAAATAACCTTTAATTCATTCGATATTCAAAGAATTACAAGATTAAAACTTGATTTATTGCTCATAACCTTGGAAAACGACATAAGTTCAATCAATAAAATATTTATAGATAAAATAAAGAAAGAACAAAAACATGTTCAAACATGACAAAGTCAGTGCCATAAGGTTTCACAGTGGATGAAAGAGTTTTTTCTGATTCTCACCAGGATGTCTCATTATTAAAGGTTTATGCTCATGAGTTAATGAAATTATGGACCTTTCTCCTTGGTGCCCCACAGATCTCTATGATATGCCTCGAACTTTAGACGGTGCTAATATCAAGTCCATAGCTCTCAATTATTTTCTAAGTACGAATGGGGTGACTTCATCTTACCTCAAGACTTTTATCACAAGGTTCTCCATAAGTTACTCCCAGGATATGCGATTAATGCATGTTGAGATGCAATGTATACCATGTAATGTACAATGTCTATATGCAAATGCAAATATGCAAATATGCACATGAAAATGCAAAAATGGCTGTGCAAAATGCGAGATGAAAATGCAACAAGGAATTGATCCCAAAAATAACTGTCCCTTGAACAATTCTTGAGAAACTGACAATGTCTCGGTACACTGGGAAAATGAAAATCTGGCCTATCTTCAAGTTGTCCAGCTCTTGCAAGCGTCTGGGTACTGCATCATCTTCAAAGCTTCTATTTCATCTCCTACTTTCAGAAATTTTTCAAGCTGGTTCGTAACCTTCAACTGTTGGCTTCAGCATCTAATCTTCAAGTCCTACTTGTTACCTCAGTAGGTAGATGTCTGGCTTGTCTCCTTAGTAGGTAAACTCTCTCTTAATGCTACTCGATCTACGTAGAGCATCTTTGAAATTCTACCTAACCCAACGAAAAGCATTGTTGTGGCATTGTTTTTCAAGAACCTTCAAATAGATCAATTATTTAAGGGATCAATACCTCTGAATGATATGTCATATTCATGAAAAATGCAACAAAACACAAGACCAGACAAAAGGAAATCAATGTTACTAGAAACAAGGTTAAAAGAGACAAGTTAGTTGAAATGATTAGTCAAAGAAATGTAATCTTAGCAAAAATAATACGACTCAAAGTTTAGACTAAAAAATAAAGCATATAAAGGAAATTAATAGTCCTAACCGTATGCGTTCTAATCCTAAGCTATCCACATAACTCTAGCATGGTAGGTTTACTAAATTCTCTAGATGAGGTTTGGTTCTAAGAAGGTTCCCAAGCCACCTTTACAATATGCTAAGGTTGACTCCGATTCTGGTCCATTACAGACTTGTGAATGAGATTATGCTGATGGGATCACACCTCTAAAAGCGTGCCTCTAAACTAATATCCGGACAGACAACTTATGATGCTTTCCAGAGGTACTTTGTCAGACCCACACAAGGAAGCCCACTGCTCCTCATGAGGTGCGACATTTCTCCCTACTTAGATAAATCGGGGTTGAGCTTGGGTTTAGGGCTAATGATATGTAATAGTCCTAAATAATTTCATAGAAGTGTAAACATTAACCAAAAAGAAAATCTTTTTTAATTGATTTGAAATATCATAACGAACTATCTATTAAACAAGAGCGAACTCATAATTTCCAAAATCATAAATATAGGGTAACCAACGAGTGGATCGACTCTCAAGTTGTTTAAAAACAAAACGTCCCCAGTGGAATCGCTAAGCTGTCGACACCGTTTTCACCCGGGCGGGGAAATATCGATATCGACTTGGGGTTTATTCTTTGAAAAGATTTTGAAAATCAAAAAGTCACCACCAATCATTCAAGGTGAGATTGAGACACCATAAAAACCATGTGATTTTAATAAAACATTTTGTTTTTATCAAAATACCAAGTTTTAAGGTCTACAAAAATCAAGAAATCAGGTTCGGGAGTTGGTTACACATGGGGAAGGATTAGCACCCCACAAGCGTCCAAAAATTGGTACCTAGTTGATTACCCTATGTTTAAAATCGAAAATCTTGAGTTTGAACTTTATTTAATTCAAAAATCATTACGAATGCAAAGTTGAAAAGGGTATTCGTTTATTAAGGCCAATAACATTTGCCCCTAGCATAAATGCAGGAGATCAACTATTGTGCCTAATAACTGAATATTGTCTCGATTTTAGAAATCATGATACAGTCTTTGAAAAATATGTTGACCTATTTCGGGAATCACCAGTAGCCAACCCTAAGCATACTTGCGGGAGATACACCATTAATTCCTTAATAAGTGAACATTGCCTTGGGTTTAAAAATAAAATGCAATCAAGCAAATTTTTATTCATTCTAATTAAGCTAAGGGTAAATTAAGGCTTTTTCTAGCTTTAAGTGTCTAATTATGAAAGTTAAAGTACCTAAAGGCTCAAACCTATAATTGTAGGTTCCAATATTAACCCTATTTTTTAAAACTAATTATTTAATCGAATAACCGAGATGGTCCCTCGAGCATTTACGCGAGGGCCAACTCGTATTATTCCCTAAATTAAAAGAATAGTTTGAAATCTATCTTAAAAGAGGAGGCTTTATTTAACCTATTTGATTATGTCAATATTAAAGTTTAAGATAAGTTCGGGGACTAAAAGGTCAAAGATCCAAAAATATCAAGTTCTACGAGTCTAAAAGCTTAAGGAGCTAAATCAACAATTTCTAAAGTTGAGGAATAATTAATAAACCAAAATTAGAAGTATTGTCTAAATTAACCTATTAAAAAGAACTAAGCATAAAGTGTCTCTTTTTAGAAAATATTGATGATTAATAAATTTTAAAAGGGTCGAACAATCAATTCGAGTAATCGGGCATCTTAGGCGAAAACTCGACTCGAAAATGTGAAATTCTAATTTCTAGATCATATTTGATTTACACATCTAATCTAAGAACAAATTATGTAAAAACTAACTAAATAAAACTAAAAAAATTAAAATAAACAATAAAAATGTAAAAATAAATATAAAAAGGTATATATGGATTAAAATTGTAATAAATTAAAAATACAAAGCCGAAATTAAAGTATAAAGCAAAAGGACCACAATGCATAAATATCAAATTACCAAGCAAAAAAAAAAAGAGAATAAATTAGACATACAATAGGGGATAAATTAAAACAAATTAAAATGTAAGGGCTAAATCTAAACAAAGTAAAAAAAGTAAAGGGACTAAAATAAAAAGCACACACAGACTAAAAGGACCTAAAGGTAATTATCCCATTTATTTAAGCCTAAAAATAATATGTTAAATTAAAAATGGAAAAACACAAAATCGATCCATACAAATTAAAATAAAATTAAAAGGTCATTACACATGACTAAACTGCAAAATCACAATTAACTTACAGGGACCGAATAACAATTTTACCAAAATATATAAAAGGCACGCAAGAAAAGGGAAAAATATCAATTTTGGTCCATACATTGATCGAAATGCAAAAACACGCTAAAAGTGGGGGGACAAAGTGTAATTAATCCAAAAATTACAAAACACAAACATAAATGGGTAAATTATGAAAACAATCCCTGCTAGTGGCTACTTTGCAACAACAAGGTAAAAGTCGAGGGACTAGACAACAATTTTCCCTGAAATTTTTCTATAAATAGAAACATTTGATTTTTTTCATTTGCACCGAAAACTTTAATTTTTTTTTGGAGAGTTCTCTCCTCTCTCTCATTTCCTCTATGGCTGACCCATTGCCGGCCGCCTCAAGCCGCCCCCGACTGCCACTCACGGTGACTGAAAATCTCAAATTGACCCAAAATGCTCCTCAAGCCTAGATGTATAACCTTAGACCTACATCCTAAGCTAAAATTGCGTAAAAAACTCCCTAAACACCCCATAAAGCTCCCTCGACCCTTCGGCTTTCTCACTTTTCGGTGACCTCCGATTAAGTCTCCTATGACTCAGGTGAACCGATATAACCCCCTTCTTATTTCCTTTTTTTTTCTTACTGTAAAAAACTTGGTTGTGGTGAATTTTTGAAATAAAAACGTTTCTTTTTCTTTTTTGGTTGTGTTATGAAACTATGGCCTCATTTGTTCGAAACTAAAAAGAAGTTTTGTGTTGTTCATTTTCGAAAACTAAAAACTTTTTTTCTTTTGTGTTGCTGTTCAAAACGAAAAAGGTTTATTTTTTGTGTTTATTCGAAACTTAAGAAAACAGAAAGCATGATAATACCTTGAAAATCTCTTTTTATTACTTATCCCAAAACTGGGGATGAGAGAGAGTGTGTACACTATTTGCTTTGGGGGTTTTATACCTATTACAGAAAAAAGAAAATGATTACAAATTTTGTTTTCTTGTTTGTTGTTTTCTGCAGGTTGCGTGGAGTGCTAGAGGCTTGGTGGTGTGCTGGAGTGACTCTCCTTCGGTTGGGGTAGAGAGTGGCAACATTTGATAGGGGATTGGGGGCGGCTACACTAGGGTTAGGTTTAGGTTAGAGTTCCGGGTCGGGTTTGGTTTGGGCCTCGGGTCGGGTCTTGGTTTGGGCTTCGGGTTTGGGTTTTGTTTTGGGTTTAAATTTGGATTGAGCTTGAGGCCCGGTTGAAAAATGTTGATCACACCACGACTCCAAGTAAAATCAGCTCCTCGAAATCAATCTCAAAAAGACCAAAATCAAAAATAAAATCAGCAAACGACATACTAATCCCAGTGCCATAACAAGAACTCCCACGTCTTTCCTCCGGATGAACAATGCAGTTAAAATCACTGCCCAACAACCAAAGCTCATTAGGACTAGGATTAAGGTTCGAAAGGTGATTCCAAAGATGCTTCCTTTTGCTCACCTGAGGACTTGCATAGATTGCAGTAAAGTAGAACCATTTTTACTCCTCATCAGAACTATAGCGTCCATGAACAAACTGATTAGATAGCTCAGGATCTCCATGTTCACCACATCCTCCCATAAAATCCAAATACCACCGCTAAATCCATGAGCCTTCACTCTAAACGAATTCGGAAATTCCAACTTGCGAACAACATTATCAGCAGCACGGTTTGGATGCACATGCCTACAATGCTCTTTAAAGTAACGTTGAAACTGAGGGCTTCCGGCCCCTTGACAATTCCAAAATAAAAAATCAATCATAATAAACAAAATAATGGAGATGACTTACTGAGGCAAATTTGGATCAGTATTTTCATTACTACATCCATTTCTGTATCCACGGTAACCACCACTTCCACTCTTCCTGGAATAATTACATACGAATCGCATGGGCCAGCATGCAGTTTATCAGCTACATTTGGTAACCTCATTTTTTTTTTTTGCAAACCAAACTAAGTCACGGGTCTATCATTACTTTGAGCTGCTTGAATCCATTATGATAGTACAACCGTACGGATAATTCGGAATCATTTCTTCTTCGAATTCGAAGGCCCTTCGAAGCAACACTTGAGCCTCCCTCCTGTTTACCTTTGCCTTTATTTGTATTTAGCGCTGGATTTATCGTTAACCTCAGATATAACAACTGCTGAATGGTTGCCCTTACCAACTTTCCATTGAGAGACCACCTTTGACCCTTACCCATCCTGCATATTCACTACCTTAATCTGCTTGGAACTTGACTCTCCCTTGGACTTGGAATTCCTATAATTATTTCCACGGTTTAAAACTTGTTCTGATCTATTTTCCTCTCTAGGATTAGTATCGGACCCAATTAAATGGTCACAACCGTCTCCCTCTGCGTTCATCTCACTTAAACTAGCAAAACTGGAGCTCCGGACTTCCTCATTAGAACCAATATTAGTCGAAATAGCATCCTTACACGGTTGACGACGTTTTTCCTCCGCCACCATCCAAGGTCCGTAAATAGACGCCTCTTTCTCCGCCACTTTCTCGGAGCCTTCATTTATGTTCACAACCTCCTGCTATGTTGCAGTATTCTCTTTAACAATGCCACAAATCTCTTTCCCATGGCCATAAACACCGCATTTAAAGCAGATCTGCTAGGGGCCCTCGTACTCCAACTTTTGCCAAAAACCATCAATCTTTAAACACGGGATTAATGGAGTATTAAGGTTAACTATCATAGCCTGTTTAGCAAACCGCCCCCTCTTTCCAGAGTTGGTACTGTAATCTATATTGACTACCTTACCAATGGCAGCAGCAATTTGTCCAAACAAAGCCTTAGAGTAATAGCGATAAGGGAGACCTGGCAAACGAACTCAAACAATAACTTGTGAGGGATGTTTTTCCGTCATGGAGAAAGATCGACTCCACGGTTGAACGGTCAAGTAGCTTCCATAAGGTGAATGTAATCCTCTTCATTCTCAACCACCAACTGAAAATGTCCCCGAGCCTGCCATAACGTATTGACTCTATTCAGCAAAGTCTTGAATCCGATTGAACGCCCGAATAACCGAATTATTAGAGAACGCCTCGTGCTAATATCTATTCTGACATGGACTTGATCTACAAATTGTATGGATGGATAGGAACCACTCGTATCGATCATGCATTCATCATCTGAGACTGTCACCTCGTCCAAAGCCTATAAAGAAACCACATCCATCTGACCACTAGCTGGCCCCATGACCGCATTGGCATACGATGGTTTAACCGGATCTTGATTCTGATGATCTTCAACTCCCTCACCCTCCTTCATATTCTCACTGTAACCATTGTTCTCTGCTACCATCTGGACATCCATCCCGTCCATCCTCCAAAAACGTCTCGTGAACACCTTTATTTCTAACCTTTTTCGTAGCCCTTTGTGCCTCCTCCAGGGACGGAGACACTGGTCTGATCACCACTTCCATCCCTTCCATTCTGGTGCTTTTCATACCTCCGTCCGGCAGGTGATCCGACGGAGCGAATCCATTCGATGGGGGAATATTAAGGTTTCTCACAGAGGTATTAGGGTTAAACATATTTTTTATTATTATACGTTATCTAGATTTTAAAAAAGTTATAAGAGCAAATTTAAAGTTAAAATGATCCTTTAAAAATGAAAACAAATTAATCAATGAACTGAATTTCTTTGAGAAAACAAAATATTTATATTGATTTTTGGAAAATACAAAATTCATTTGATTTTAGAAATGATGATTCTAGCACACTCGACGATATTTGATGAGCACAGTAAATGATGAGCATCATAAAATTAAATTATAAAATCGTTAAATCATAAAGTATTCAAAGTATAATTATAATTTAGTTAAAATTAAAGTGTAATTTAATTAAAATACAACAATTCTAAAAAACTTTTTATAAATTTATTTTAATCAAATTAATTCAAATATAAATTTCTCAAACTTATAAACCCTAGTTTATTTCAACATCTTCTAAGCAACAGCCACCGTCGTTGTCACTGTCGCTGCCATCATTGCCGCCATTGTCACAAGTGAAACCAATCCCTAAAGTAAGTTTTATCAATGATCTCTAAACCGAATTCCTCAATTAGTGTACTTAGAAAACCCTAATAATCGAATTATCATATTTACTAAATTGCAACACAAATTAGAACAATTGAACCCTAATTTTTACGTTTGAGCCATATTTGGTAAATCCAATATCGATTTTTCGATTGTTATCCCGTCACCCGTACTGGTACACATGTTTGTCAGTATCAATACGTGGGCATGCCAGTATCAGTACCCTAGGCATACCGATATGATATATGTACACTATTTTGATTTTGAATACGCGTACCGGTACTCTATATTGGAGTATCGGTACGGGTGTCTGTTTCGTGCTTTGTGCTATGTTATTCCAATTATAATACCATTTATCATGTTATTAATGTTTCTTTTGTTTATGTTTCTGAAAATATAGATTTTTTTCTCGATATGACTGCTAATGAAGATACCAAAATTCAAGTTACAGAATTGGACAGTGAATTCGATTATAACACCCATACTGAAGAAGAACAAATTGATGATCATATTGATGATGACAAGTATATAGCTGATGAGAAGACAATTGACAACTTTATTGACGAAAAAATATGGGATAAGATTGGAAAGAAATAAAAAGATTACGATGAGAATGATAAGAATATGCTGAAGTGGAAGACTTTAGATGATTGCGTTGAATTTTATCATACCTATGCCAAGGTAAAAGGTTTTGGAGTTCGAGCCACTCAGACAGTGAAAAGTCGAAATGGTGGTCACATAATTTCAAAGAAAATGATTTGTCGTAAGGAGGGATGTAGAGATGATAGGTGGAATAACAATCCAAATAGAAAACGTCAACAACGACCGGTCATCCGAATTGGATGTGAAGCATTTATTAGATTCAAATTGGATGAACGGTATCAATATTGGAAAGTTGATAAATTCCATGCATAACATAACCATGAAATGGTTCAGCGAACACAAGTTGCTTACATCAGGTATATTTTGCATCCAAAACTAAATGTTTACATACTAACTTATATATATATATATATATATATATTTTATTTTAATGATTTATTTTGTAGGTCATTCTGAAAAATTAGTGTGTTAGACAAAGTTAAGATTAAGAGCATGCACAACTCTGGAATTGGTCCAAGTAAGATGATGCGAAATTTCGTGACTGAAGCTGGCTTAATTGCAAATGTTGGATTTCTTTCGAAGGATTTGTACAACTATCTATCTAGAATCAAACGAGAAGAAGTGCAAGATGGCGATGCGGAAACGTGATGGCGTATTTAAATGGAAAACAAGAATATATCCCTTTCTTTTTTGTGAGCCACACGAGGGATGAATTCGAAAACTTAGATAAGTTATTTTGGGATGATGGTATATCACGTATAGACTATAAAGAATTCGGACATGTTTTGGCATTTGATATGACTTACAAGTGCAACACATACAACAACCCGTTCGTTGTTTTGGTTGGTGTTAATCATCATCGAAACAAAGTGCCATTTGGATTTACATTGGTTGTGAACCAGAAAGAGGGTACCTATGTGTGGATGTTACAATAATTGATTAAAGCTGGAGATGGCCACATACCTCTTACTGTTATTACTGATAGAGATAAGGGCATGGCGAATGCAATTGCTGAAATACTACAAGGGCAAAACATAGATTGTGTTTATGGCATATCATGAGGAATATACAGTCTAATGCTAATCAAAATTTTCTCGACGGGTTTTTGAGATGCGCCATGTGTAGAAATAAATCCAATTTTCAAAGGGCTTGGAAAGAATTAGTAGAGAAACACAAGGTTGAAGGAAGGAGATTAGTTCAAGAATTGTATGAAGAGAAAGAGAAATTGACAGAAGCATATTTGCAATGATATTTTTATGCGGGGAACATTAATTGTATTTAATATTATATTTATTTAATGTATTTAAGAAAATTATTATATATGTATATTTTGGTCTGCAACAATGAGGACTACACAACGGTGCGAGTTAATGAATAGAACATTGAAAACTTGGTTGGACATAAAGGTAATGTTGTATCGATTTGTTGAGAATTATTTAGACATGAAAAGTAGAAGTTTTATCTTATAGTTAAAGATACCACGCATGATACTATGTACTGTTGTTGTATGAAGTTAGAGTCCTTTGGTTTTCCATGTCGTCATATGTTTGTCCTATTGAAATATGAAAAGGAAAAACAAATACCTCAAGGATGTATAATGAAACGATGGACTATTTATACAAAGATAAATGTTGGATCAAACAATAAGAATGCATATGTTGAAGATAATAATCCAAAAACAGTACAAGCCAGTTATTCCACTTTAGCCTCGTATTATATGACTATTTGTCAATGTGCATAAAAAACATTCAAAACTTTCAATGGAGTTAAAGATAAATTTGCATTGAGTCTCAAATTGTAAACGGTGAAAGTTGGATGTAAAAAAGAAAAATGATAAAAGTGAAGAGACACATGGAATTGGCAATCCTATAGTTCTTGAAATAAGAAAAGGAAAACCCAAGAGAACAAAGCACCAAAGTTCATCCTCCAACCTGACACGTGTTTCATACGATAAAGATGTCACGTTGGACTTACATAAAACCTCTGAACCTTCTCTGAACAAGGCCTTCTGATAAGGATATGAGGCATACTGATGTACTTTAAATATCAAAATTAGTTGGATACATGCCTGACACATATATGAAAGATGACATATCCGAGGTAATTAAATTTTAAATATAATGGTGATTAATATTTGTTGGTATGTATGTTGATTATATTTTTTTTGCAGGTTGCATATACTCATGCATTGAAATAGATGGGAAAATATATGGGAAATATTTTTTTTGCAATCAAATAAGGATTGGTAGTGTGCACTATCGTCCAAAAACTAGAGGTAATTAAATATCAAATATAATTGTTTTTATCTAATTGATATATTTATAATATTTAAGAATTAGTTATATTAAAATCTAATGTAATTTTCCATAATTTTTTACTCTTATGATAAACAGGACTATGTCTGATCGTGCCTCGATAACTTATGACGATTGCGTATGTCATTTTCTGTGTCAATTGGGAGATTTAGTTTAATTATGTTATTCTATATTTACATGCACGAAATATTGGTACGTTTTAATCTTTCAGATTGGATGAAGTTGGTTAGAAATTACTTCATACACGTTTTTTTTTCCAGATCTTTATCAAGTCCATATCCTTAAGAAGCTTAATTTTTAATTAAACGTACTGGTACGCTAACTATGGGTATCGGTACGATATTGGTTTCAAATTCCTAGTATCCATAAACCACACTGAAACCTCATATGTGTTGGTATATTATTAATAAATATATCGGTAAGAGGTTCATGAGCGTACCGATACACATATATGATTAGCCTTGGAATATGATTTCCCTCCCATTTTTATGAACCCTAATAGTTTAAAAAATGTCATTTGGTATACGCATACCGATACTCGTGTAATATGTATCAGTACGAGATCATTTAGCTTAAATTCCAGAATGCTCAAACGGTACCGATACCTCATTTGTATTGATACCTTAGTAATAAATGTATTGGTACGGGATTCGTGAGCGTACTGATACACACATATGAATTAGCCTTTGAATATGATTTCCTTCACCCATTTTTATCAACCCCAACAGTTTAAAAATGTCATTTGGTGTATGTGTATCGATACCCATGTAATACGTATCGGTACGGTGTCATTTAGCCTAAATTTTAGAAAGCTCAAATGGTACCGGTACCTCATATGTATTGGTACCATATTAATAAATGTACCAGTACAGGATTCGTGAGCGTACCGATACACTGTATGAATTAGCCTTCGAATATGATTTCCCCCTATTTTTATCAACTTCAACGGTTTAAATAATGTCATTTGGTGTGCGCGTATCGATACCCGTATAAAACGTACCGGTACGGTATCATTTAGCCTAAATACCAGAATGCTCAAATGGTACCGATATAGGTACGTACCGGTACCTATAATACTTGTATTGGTACCTTGTTATAACCGTACCGGTACGCACGACTGATAACTCTTTAAAAACACAATATTTTAGGTCTTTTTACTTAAGTTATTGACTGTCTAAAAGCCATTTACATAGCATTTTAGCTGCATATAGTTGTATTTAGGACATATTTTCATGTGGTGGATAAGTTTTGCCGAGGCAAAGTTTATTTGATTAAACTGACGGTGCTGATAAGAAAGGTTGTTTGTTGATTGTAACGATACAGGAAATGACTAAGGAAAAATTTATTTGCCGAGACAAATTAATTTACTAGGGCCAGTGGAACACAGAAGAAGAAGACAGTAAGAAACAAAATTTTCTTGCCAAGGCAAGATTTATCTTGCAAGTCTGATGTGAATCTGATGAACTCTTGACATCACCTGCCAGTTGTCTAATTGACCTCACGTATACGTATGCCCTTTGATCACTTGCAGCTGCTAAGTCAAGGAAATAAAAGAATGTTTGACTTCAAGGATATTTAGGGAATTTTCAAGGACACAAAACCTTAGAAATTCCCACTATAAATACCCCATTATAATTCTTGGAAAGGGGAAGATTTTAAGAGAAAACTACTTAGGCTTGGAAAAATGAGGTCGCGGCGTCCTTTTTCCACCGTTCCCCACTAGTCTATACTTTGTGCCCTTCATAGCCAGGCTTCGTCGGAGCAGCGGCCAGGCCCTCGAGAGATGCTAATGCGATAAAGCAGTCATGGTGGTGGTCTGACATCACGACAAAGCTCTGTTCTGTGACTTTTTCTTCCTCTTGTTCTTCATGTTTTATTTTTCTAAGGGCTTGTACTTAATGAATATTTTTGGGATGATGCTAACCACACCATAAACTATTTTATTTGGTGTTGGGAATGTTTATATGATAATTTATTTTACCGTTAATGAATTGACAAGTATGTTTTTGTTAAGTGTTGTTTTGTTCACTGTTTTAACCTTTTGACTTGACAATATAAGAGCTTCAGGAGATTGCCTGGTGCCTGGGTGAAACATTTCTAAACCTTGTAAGAGCTTTCGAGGGATTATCGTTTTTCTAGAAATTGATTCTTAGATTCGAGGGAATTAAGATATATCTAGGTGAACAATGGAATATATCTATGATAATGTTCTAACCTGCCTACCTTAGAGATAAGGAGAGGGTTTCAATCGACTAAAAGGGATAGACGCTGGAGTAGGATAGACAACGATTATATTTCACGCTTAGGGGTATTACTACAACAACAGTCTGACAAACCAAGGGTTGTAGTTAACGCTGAGTAGTATTGCCGTAGCAACCATCTTAGAATACTCAGTAATCCTGTCGGGCAGCCTAAACATAATGTACCAAATAATTCCTAGCATAAAATAACTTCTCGCCATAGCAAAACCAACCTAAGTGCTCCGTTAGAATTCTAATTGTGTGAGGTTACCAGTTGATTTATAGAGTTTTGATAACTTTGGCCTTGACAACTTTTATTTGTTTACCTTTGCATATTTTTCATGCCTCGACAAAAATTTTCTGCTCACTTCACTTTACAATTTTTATTGACTCGGCCAAACTTTTTCCATCTTTTTATACCATTTGCCATTGTATATTTTCCTTGTTTATATCATTAAACTTATATACTTAGGATTAGTTAGTGACACCTATTCCTAGCTATAGTAATCTTTAAAAGCCCTCAAATCCCTGTAGACGATACTCTGCCTCGACAAAAATTTTCTGCTCACTTCACTTACAATTTTTATTGACTCGGCCAAACTTTTTCCATCTTTTTATACCATTTGCCATTGTATATTTTCCTTGTTTATATCATTAAACTTATATACTTAGGATTAGTTAGTGACACCTATTCCTAGCTATAGTAATCTTTTAAAAGCCCTCAAATCCCTGTAGAGACGATACTCACTCACTACTATATTACTTGCATCGATTGTGTATACTTGCATAGATTTTCTTGCCTTAGCATATATATTTACAAGCGATCAGCGACATTGTGGGTAGCATAAATAGTTTCTAATTCATCTTTCCCAAATATTATCAAACCTTAAAATTAAAAACACCCCATTCTCTTAAAAAATTCCTCTTATTTCATTCAAATAATCGAAATACTTCACGGTTTGTACAAGGATTTTAAAGGATTTCAAGAGATTTTATCTCTAAACAAGCGTATGGGTACGATATTATTTCAAGGTATGATTGGAATTTCATTTTATTTATTTAATCGAATGCTATTTTTTAAAGTTTTTCCATTTAGATTGAATCTTTTTGATTTTTTGTGCCTTTTGTTTAATTTATTCACATATTATATTAGATTTTACGTATAGTTTAAATATTTAAAATAAATAGATTGAATTTTTTTGAGATGTTTTATACAATGTGCTTTGCTGAAGTTTTGATATTTTTTTTTTGTTTTTTTAGAACCATACAACTATGCCATCAAGATCAAAACTTACAACCAAATGTCGTCGTTCAGATTTATCGTCTTTGAGTCATCCCCAACTCGAACCTCAACCTCACCCCATTGTACCAAGTTTTTTATAGTTGTTTTATATATGACCAAAGGGAAAGGTTTCTCATGTTTAACAATTTTCCTATTCATATCGAGCGTATCATGGATTTCGAATTTATGTCTGCTCCCAATTTTAGTTTTCCATACCTTAGTCATATAAAGTGTTGGAAATTGAATACACTTCTTCAACTTAAGCCATAATATTATCCCACGTTAACCCAAATATTTTTCTCTAACTCGAAATATTGTTGATTAAGCTACTAATATTTTTATTGTCATAGAGTCTTATCTCATGGGGAATACATTTCTGCTAGACACTAAAATTATTGCCAACCATTTAGGTCTAGAAGATAGGGGCATTGATACTAAGGATGAATTTATTCCTGGTTCTCCAAACCCTGGCTCTGTTACTACCCTAAACGGCCATGATTGCTTTCTCTATTTGATGATCACTTGGTGGTTTCGACCATCCGGAGGTAAGTATTTGACTATTAGGAATGTCGATGCGTGGTGGATTAAGTGCTTCTGCACTAATAAATGCATAAATCTTGCTCATATTGTTTTTGTTGATCTAGTTTACATCATCAACAACCATCGTACCTCTATGGTCACCTCCTTTTACTACAGTTGCGTCCTAAGTCATATTTTCCTTAGGGAGGGTATAGATTGCTCCGTAGATGTTCTTTTTCCTCTAAAACATAATATTGATGGTTCATCTATTTAAAAGACTCACTTCAAGCTCATCAACAATGTGTGGATTCCTTGCAATCCATGGCCAGGGCCAACACCTTGAGCACCTAGAGCACCTCGAGCAGTTCTTCGGCCAGTTGATCTAGTACCTGAAAGAGATGTCACTTTGGCATCACTTTCAGAGTTGATCTCTCAGTTGGAGGCCTGCATTATGCGTCGTTTTGATATTGTTTATGAGCGTATTGACATGTTGGAGTATTCGATTCAGCAACTTCAAGACGATGATGAGGATGATGTTGATGGAGATATTAATGACGATGCAGCGGAGGATTTGCTTTATTTTAGGAATTAGTTTGGATTATATTGGATTTATATTATTTTGTTGTGGCTATGACACTTTGGATATCATTTATATTTTCTTTATTTTAAATATTCTACTATTTTGGATTTGTTAGATATTTTGGTGGATATTGGCTTAGTTATGGATTAGGTTAAATTACATTTGATATTGGATAATTTGTTTTTTGGATATTTTGTCGTTATTTGACAGAGTACAAATGTGAAAAAAATTAAAATTAAAATTATAGAGTAAGAAACTATCTAAATACATAATTTTGAAAAACAATCATAATTTACAAAGTTGGAAAGAATCAGAATTACCATTGCGGACGTGTGTATCAGTACCAATTCGACTATATTATTTGGAATTCCAATATGTAACACCCATAACTCGTATAATTATACCTATACAGATTATAGATGTCACCCGAATTTCTAAAACCATTTCCAATTCAAAAATGATTTAAAATTTATTTTTTTAAATGATAAATGGTATTATAAAAATATTATATCATATGAATCATATTTCATTGTAACTAATTTAAAACAAAAGACTTTTTTATTAATAATACCATGAACAGTAATGAACAGTAACGTGAATAGTATACCAATGCACTGTTATAGTAACGTGAACAGTGTACTGATGCACAAAAACTTAACCTTTCATTACTATAAAGTTACAATTTTGTTTCCAAATATATTCAACAAAGCAAATAGAACATTAATAAGTACATGCCACTAATAAAGTCAACATTACATCATAAGATGTCTTACTAATATTGAAATATACTCCTCGATGCTATATGTCGCTTTGAACTCTTTATTCCACTACTGGCTTTTTACCTACGCGTGAAAATCATCACACACTAAGTATATACTTAGTGAGGCAATTTAAAACAATAAACAGTGCAATATAATTCATGCATAAATATCAATGTCAAAATCAAATGCCATAAAATCATGTTACCAACATATCCAATATTTTACCATGATGAAAATAATATAACTGAGTATAAAATTTCTTACCAATATACTTGCCATTTATTTCATAAGCTTGTAAGCTTAATTTCATTCTTACCATTTATTAACCAATAATATATAAAACCATAGATAATAGCCCATTATAAAACCCTGAGGACCCTGGATATTCGAGTAATATTTGCACCGTAGTGCTACACATAAGGTCGTGCCCACCATATACACCGAAGTGTATTACACATAAGGTCGTGCCCACCATATACACCGAAGTGTATTACACATAAGGTCATGCCCACCATATACACCGAAGTGTATTACACATAAGATCATGCCCACCATATACACCGAAGTGTATTACACATAAGGTTGTGCCCACCATATACACCTAAGTGTATTATAAACCTGCAGCTGCTATACTCTATGGCATGCCAACTATATCCTGTCCCTCAATGACTTACTTGGGCATATAGTCTATTTTATTTGATCCATCCATGGCAAAGTATATTATCATAATTTAACATTGGACAATTCATACCCGAAAATATTCATGCTAAAATATCACATTTTCCATAATAAATGCATTATAATTCATACTGTGACATATCAATGTCATGTCAATTTATAAAAATATGACATAATATCATGCTGATGTAAACAAGGTCGACTTATCACAAGTCTTCCTGATGATTATATATTTCAAACAAATATGTGCCTCCCTATTGTCCACAATAAACCCTTTTCTATTTGACTTGCTTCCATCACAAATCAATCACGAGCTGTATAAATCACAAATTCATAACGATACATATGTTAGTATTGTACTAACATAAACATATCCCCTAACAACTCCATTATATACTTGAAACTCATTTTCCACCAAATATTTTAACACTTATTAATTCTTTTTAATTTTGGCACCAACTTTTCCAACTTATATAAAATGGTCCTTCACCATTTTACCACTTAAAATTTCAATACAAACATTCACAAACAACAATTTCCAGCATAGTACATCAATTATATAACACTTACACAACAACCCATCAATTTTCCAAAAATGCTGAATTGATCCCCAACTTTTCAAAATTACTAAATGGTCCCCAAAATTTTCTAAGGCTTGTAAAATACTTCCTTCATCATTTCCAACCCTTATATAATTTTCCATATTTTTTTTCACACTCAAACAATCCATGGCCGAAACTTAAAGAACAAGTTCTAGAAATACTAAACATGTTCTAATCATCATACATGCTTGAATATGAATATACTACCTCACAAACATCAAGATCCATCATCAATTTCATGATCCTTTATATTAACACAAACTGTAGAATTTGAGATCTTTGAACACCATCAAGATTATCATGCAATATTGGTACCAAATGATATTGTTTTTCACGTATAAGAATATATATTTACAACATACTCAAAATCCTAAAGAAATTGCTTAAAAATTGAATTGAAGCTTTCTCTCACCTTAGGAGAAACCCACGGAAGCTTGGAGAAGAAGATGAGCAAGTTGGATGAAATGTTGGGTGCATTTCATATTAATTTACATTTAATTCCACTATAAATGAATAAAATATTCATTTAATTGAGATAAGACCAAAACACCCTTAATGAATCTTCCTATTCACCATAAAACCAAAACACCTCATCCTTATCATCTTTCAAAGTCAAAGATGAATTAATTTGACTTTGATTTACGAAATTCCCCACAAATTTTCAAAACTTGCATTTTAGTCACTAAATTCCATAGTTTCGGTTAAATCTGAAAAATTGCATATTTCCCAACCAATTTCTCTGGTCCAAAATATTAAAATAACATTTCCAACCATTTTATAACATCCTTCAAATTTTTTTAAAATTCCAATTCGATCTGAATTACCGATTCCTTACCGGCTTTAACCCTTTCTAATTTTTCTTTACTAAAAATTCAAATTCCAAAAATATGATTTCTATAAATCCACACTCTCAAGAGTAAACTATCTATTTACGGAACAAAATTCTTTTTAGGAAATTTATCACTTAATTCCCTAAAATTTCCAAATTTTATACTTTGGCCACCAAACTTCAAAAGTAACATTTTTGTCACTAACCAAAAATTTGGGATATTACACAATATGTATCAAAGGTACAGATACATGCACGATATCGATACAACTTGTACCAGTACGAAGTTATGCGTGTACCGATATGGGTAAATGTTATGAAATTCCAGAATGTACATGTGGTACCGATATAGTAAGTGTACTGGTACGGGTAAAAAATGTAACAATTTCAGTATGTGCAATCGGTACCGATACATCCATGGTATCGATACCTTTCTTTACATCATATGAAAATCCAAAATATACCAACTGTACCAGAATGAGACGATACGGGTACTGACACTTTAATGCATTTTAATTGTCTTCAAACGGTACGAATTTTGGTTCAGTTTATTTATGGTGAAAAAGAATATTGGAGATACAATAGAGACAAGCATGCTATTCGAGAACAATTATTTTTGTTTCATATATTCGATTACCAAGTATAATAACAAGTATCCTAAATATTATACTGATTTAAAAGTTATCATTTCGGAACTAGCACACAAAAAATATTTCATAACAAGTATAATAATGTTCAAATGTTTGTCATAATTTGAAAATTCAAATACACCACTATTATTCACTATTGATGAAGCTACATTGAACATCTTCTGCCTCTTATTCATGTATAGGCAGATTACAACAATTGAAAAGATCAACTTCATTGTGCTTGCTTGTGACAAGTTTTGTCAAAATTTTCAATCGTTCAACTCCCATTTGTTATGTCTACAAAACAAATATAAAATGTTATTCAATATCACACAATACTTAAATGAAATTACATGGTATACTTTACCTTGAAAATAGTCTTCGACCAGTCACTCTTGTTATCAGTTTATATATACTTTAATATGTACATGCTACAATCATCTCTGAATCCAATATCAAATACGTAATTTATTACAAAGAAATTCAAACAAATAAATAGAAACTATTATTTAAAATCTATATTATGTACGAATTTGGTTGCTTCGGTAAGTCAAGAAAATAGATTGAAAATTTTGCAAGATCTTCAAATAATCTACCCAAATGCCCTTGTACATAACTAGCGCTTTACTCAACTATTATAATTAGTCAAAACCAAATTAATAAATTTATATTTAAAAATTACATGAATTCTATTAGTTCTTATAAATGAATAAAGAACTTACAATGTTTTCTGCAAAATTCTTATGCACTTCATTCACACAAAGAGAGTCCAAAAACGTAATTATGTCCTTCTACAACATCAACAACTAATAAAAACCAATGATTACCTTGTATATCACAAAATAATGTGAGTTCAAAATACATGCAACTACATACAAGCAAAAAACAAATTATAAATATACATGTTCAACATTTACTACTATCAATAAGCATAATGTCCTCTATCCATCGGGTATGAAATTTGACAATGCTATAACTTTTTATCGTCTTCTGACTATTTGCGTAATCCGTAAGGATATTATAAAGAAACAATAAATTAGAAAATGTCATTAACATAAATACCCTCAAAATAATGTGATCCCTAGTTCATAATTTTTTTACCTGAAAGAATACAGGCAAATATAACTTCTTTCAAATAGACGCTTCTCTTAAGTGCAAATCAAATATATATAAATCGATAAACTCTAAAATATTTAAAAACAATAAAAATACTTGTATTAATAATGGCCAAAATAATTAATATTGACCATGTAAAATATTTATTAATTTAATCTATAATACCCAATCAGATAACCACTTCTCCAGAAAACACTTCGAACATTGACAACGTCCAACATATTATTCTTCGTCATGTAAACAACATTGGATGTATTATTCCAAGTAGCAACATTCGTGGAAATTCTACGTTCTTCAGGCGTTAAGAAGTCCAAATATTGATTGTACACATCACTTATTGTACCCATTTTTTGAAATCTTTTCCTACACAATACCAACCTCATATTTATACTACATGACAAACATTTAACTCATAAAAACATTTCTACTGCATTAAAATAAACAGGAAATATAACCAATAAATGATGATGAGGTATGCATACCTTGGTATGCACTTGAGATGTTCTAGCTCTTTTTTCGATGTAATATCTTGCAATTTCGGATCATCAGAAAATCAATACGTGCAATTGAACATCTCACATTATTATTATCTTGTTGGGAGCCTTTACTCTTTGACAAAACTCGAGGATCATTTGACATTTTTGGCTCCATTTTTTTAATCATTGGAGTATCCTTTAACGTAACTAATTGACTTGGAAATCGATTGGGACTAAATTGGAAATTAAAAACTTCGACCGAAATTTTTGGAAAACCATCACTGTCAGTCTTGATGTTGTCTTCAGAATTAACTTGAAGTTTTCTTTTGCCCATAAGTTCTAATAAGGGAGAAGAAAATCACAATCATAATTAATAAATGGAGACGAACTCAATTTTTTAGTACCACTCTCGATTCTCCCTTCAATTATACGACACTTAATTCTTCTTCCATATGTGATTTATTCTCTAAACTCTCATCTTTCAATGGACTTTTCATATTACTATATGTCAATATGCTCACTAAGTTTTCAAATTGGCCATTAAAATTTTCAAATTGACCTTTCAATTCTTTAATTTAACCATTCATTATAGAAAAGTCCTTTTCAATGTTTTGCACCGACTGAATGAGTGTCTCGAACTTCTGATCACTTTGATAAAGAGTTCTTATATTTTCTTCATGTATAACTTCATATTTTTCCTATATGCACATAAAGTAAATAAATGAATAAATGTTACATAATATATACCGACAAAAAAATCATTACTCCCTTTCAATCATTCAATCAAAAGATATAAGAACCGGTGAATCAGAAACGATTAATTACTTAAGAAAGAATAAGAAAAAAGTTTTTATGGAGCATGCATATCAATATTCATGGATCATATCTTTCAAATTAACTTGTTTTGAAGGTGTTAAGTTTAGATCCATCATCTACGTGAAAAAGATAAAATCTAAGCCTGCACACTTAACATAGCACGGAGCACAAAACAACCACACGTATCGATACTCCTATATGGAGTATCGATACGTGTATTCAATATAAAAATAGTGTACAAACATCGTACCAGTACGTATAGAGTACCGATACATGCATACCCGCGTACCGATATGGACAAACAAGTATATTCGTACATACGGCGGGACAACAATCGTGAAATCAATATTGGATTTAGCAAATATGACTCAAACGTAAAAATTAGGGTTCAGTTTTTTTCTAATTTGAGTTATAATTTAGTAAATATGATACTTATTTTGATTCTTAGGGTTTTGTAAGTACACTAATTGAGGAATCCAGGTTAGAGATAATTAATAAAACTTACTTTAGGGATTGGTTGCACTAGTGACGACGACAATGACGGTGATGACAATGATGGGGACGACAGTGACGGCGACGGTAGTGATAACGATGACAATGACGTCATCGGTGACAATGATGATTGCTTAGAAGATATTGACATAAACTAGGGTTTATAAATTTCCCAAATTTATATTTGAATTAATTTGATTAAAATAAATTTATAAAAAGTTATTTTCTAGAATATTGTATTTTAATTAAATTACATTTTCATTTTTAACTAAATTATAATTATACTTTGGGTACTTTATGATTTAACGATTTTATAATTTAGTTTTATGGTGCTCATCGTTTATTGTGCTCATCAACGCTCGACGAGCGATGTAGAAATTTTCTTTTAGAAAAGGGTATCTCTCTGTTACGAATAATTAAAAAAAAGTTACTATGGACACTACTCTTATAATTATCATAATAAAACAATATTACCTTAATTTTTGAAAACAAAAATATTTTCAACGAAATGCATTCTTTTTTAAAAGAATATCAAAAACAAAATATTGTTGACAATAATAATAATAATAGTAAACAATTAAATTAGAATGTTAAGAGTAAATTGCAATAAAGACTAAAATATCATTAATTAAAATAGAATAGATCAGACTTAGTACAAAAATAAGTGCCCTAACTATACCTTAAGTTAACTTTAGGTTCTTAAAGATTTTTTCGTTAAAAATAAGTGTCTAACGTTTTCTCCGTTGTACTTTTAGGTTCCGAATGTTTTCTTTGTTATAGTTTTAGGTGTCTACACAATAATGACTGTTAAGTGACTCATGACATGTTTATATTTTGGTATAATGCAAAAATAAGTACCCCAAACTATACCTAAGTTAACTTTAGATGCCTAAAGAATTTTCCACTAAAAATAAGTTCATAATGTTTCTGACATTACACTTTTAGGTATCTAGGTTGTAACGACTATTAAATTCAACTATTATTTGACATGTGCCACATTTAAATATATTTTAAAATTTTTATGTTTTAAAAAATTTAAAATATTATTTAGAAAAAAGTTTCAAAGAAAAAATTTCTCCCTTTCGTCTGCACAAAAAATTCCCCCTCGGTTGCATTCAAAATCTCCCTTCCATGTCCCATAAATCCCTAAAGTTAACTTAGAGCAAGAATGACAAATTTTGGAATTGAGTATTAGGTTTAGGGATTTAAGTTTGGATTTATGGATTTAAGAGATTGAGATGAAAATAGTAAGGATGATCGGTAGTGGAAGTATGACAATGGGTGAGTGACCATTAGATGAAGGCGAAGGCGGCTGATGATGGCTAACGATAACTAATAATGGGGTTGAAATGAGAAATTTCAGGGTTGTATTTTCCTGTAATTTTTTAAAATTAATAATATTATTAAGTTTTTTTTTAAAAATAAGAATTTCAAAAAAATATAAACATGACACGAGTCACTTAATGGTTTTTAACGACTATTATTGCGTACACATCTAAAAGTGTAACGTCAGAAACATTAGGCATTTATTTTTAGTGAAATATTCTTTAGGCACCTAAAGTTAATTTATCGTAAAATTTTGACACTTATTCTTAAATTAAGCCAAAATATAAACATGACACATGCCACTTAATGATATTTTAACGGCTTTTACTACGTTCGCACCTAAAAGTGTAATGGAGAAAATGCTAGTACCTAAAAGTAAAACGTCAGAAACATTAGACACCTATTTTTAACGAAAAGATCTTTAGGCAATTAAAGTAATCTTAGGGTATAATTTTAGCCCTTATTGTTATATTAAGCCAAAAGATTAAATTAACCCAAAAGTTATGAAAATGGCGAACCACAATCGATTATTGTTAATTAGGATTCAACCCTTATATGATATGATGCATCTGGCAGTTGGATTCAAAACCGATCCAATGACTGATAGCCAGTTGCGCAGGTAACTATATAAGGTTTTCCAAATCCTAAATGTTGCCTTTGATATGGACCATTGGATGCTATCATATCTCTCAGAGGAGATGTAAGGTGGCACTAGAGATTGGGGTTGTAAATGAGTCGAGTCGAGTTTGAGTATTGTTGAGCTCGACTCGACTTGAAAACTGTAAAATGAAGCTCAACCCGGCTTAAAAACTTACGAGCCTAAAATTTTCAAGCTCAACTCAAACCCAAAACCATGAATTGAACCTCGTAAAAGCTCGAAAACAATCTTAAACTTTACTTGGTTAAAGCTCAAACTCGAACATAAACCTTAAGTATATTAAAATCTTATAATGCTTTTTATATATATAAAAAACTTAAGTTGCTCGCAAGCTTTTCTAGTCGAGTATCAAGTAGCTCATTTTGACTCGTTAAGAAATCGAATCGAGCTCGAGTTAAGTTAATTCGAGTCAATTATTTATTAAGCTTTGAACAAGTTGATCTTGAGTAGCTCATGTTTTATCTTGTTTCATTTACAGTCCTATGGAGATAATTAGAAATCCTTGCTCTCTTGAGTCTTCACATGCGGGCTTATATACCATTGGATTTTGATTGTTGGGCATCTTTGTTTTGGGCTATACAACAACAACAACAACAAAACCCTATTCCTATATGCAATGGGGTAAGGGGGAGGTAGGGTAGTAGACTGCCCCCAATGCCAGGTTGAGAGCATCATCCGTGGAAGACCTCCGGCAGTCAGAAAATTAAAAATATAGATAAAATGCAATTCATGTATAAATAAATAAATAAATACATAGTTGAACAATCTTCATATGCGATCATCATATGCACGTCTATAATGAGAAGTAATCCCTGCAAATAAATCCCTGCGTAAAAATCTCTGCATATAGACAGAAACGTAAGACCCCACTAAATTTAAAAGAGAAAACATGAAGAGAAGGATACACAGAAGTCAATGATAGCAAGCTACGAGAAGGAATAAAGCCAAATGGGTTAAAACCTAAACTAAGGTAACACTACTTCGCTACCCTAGTTCTAAGCCTTCATAAATACCAATGACAGAAACGTATAAAAAGTAGAAGTCATGGAAATTACTACAAAGTAATTAAAAGAAGACAGAGATGATACACCCTATGGATGTGACCTGCACTACTCGGCTACCCTGGTCTTATGTCTCCATACTTTCCTATCAGAGGTCATGTCCTCAGTAAGGGCTAAATCCATCAAATCAGATCTCAAGTAGTCTTCCCACTTCCGCCTTGGTCGTCCTCTCCTTCTGGCACCGTCGACTGTAATCGACTCTACCCTCCTGACCGTATTCGATGGTTGTTGTCTAAGGACATGCCCAAACCACCGTAGTCTTCCCTCCCTCAATTTTTCGGATACAGGCACCACCCCCAAGGAAATCCTAATAGCAGAGTTTGGTGTCATATCCCACAAAGTCCTACCACATGCCCATCGAAGCATTCTCATTTCTGCGGCCTCCATCCTCCTTACGTGATCATTCTTGATTGCCCAACATTCTGATCCATACAGCAGCACTGGTCTTATTACCATTCTATAAATTTTCCCTTAAGTTTTAGAGGCACCTTCTTATCACACAAAACTTCAGTAGTAACCCTCTACTTTAGCCATCCCGTATTTATATGGTGTGTAATGTCATCATCGACAACCCCATCTTTATGTATCATAGACCCTAGGTACTTGAAACAATCATTTGAGGGGAAAACGTGTCCTTCTATGCATACTTCTACATCTTCATCGTTTTGGTTCCCACTGAAGTTTGAACATAAATACTCTGTCTTTTCAATATTGATCCTTAGACATTTTTCTTCCAAAGCAGTCTTCCAGGTAGCCAGTCTACTATTCAGCTCGGTTTTTATTTCAGCAACTAGGACAATGTCGTCAACGAAAAGCATACACCATGGTACACCGTCTGGTGTCGCACAATAGATGTCGTCCATAATCAAAACGAAGATGTAAGGGCTAAGAGCCGACCCCTGGTGGAGTCCGATTTCAACCGGGAATGCCTCGGTGTCGCCAACTGTTGTCCTGATGTATGTAGTAGAACTACAGTACATATCACGAATCACCCGGATATAAGCAGTTGGGATCCTTCTCGTTTCCAAGGTCTTCCAGATCGTATCGTGGGGAACGCTATCATACGCCTTCTCAAGATTAATGAACGCCATGTGAAGATCTCTATATTTTCCCTATATTTCTCCATAAGCCGTCGAAGTAGATGAATCGCCTCCGTAGTAAACCTGCCTGGCATAAAGCAAAATTGGTTTTCCGAAACCCTAGTAACCTGTCTCAACCTAGCCTCTATCACCCTTTCCCCATAGCTTCATGGTATGGCTGAGTAGTTTAATACCTCTGTAGTTGCCACAACGTTGGGGATCTCCTTTTTTCCTATAGATTGGTATCACCGTAGACTCTCTCCACTCCTCTGGCATCTTGGCAGTCTCTAAAATAATATTAAAGATGTTGGTCAACTACTTAACTCCCTCTTCTCCTAGGGCTAACCACACAGTGATAGGAATTTGATCGGGACCGACAACTTTGTCCCTTCCCATATTTCTAAGAGCCATTTTGACTTCCTCAAACCCAATCCTAAACACTTCATAATAATATTTAGACCTACATATAATAAATATATTAGTGTTGTTATTTTTTATTTATAAAATTAATATATATTTAATATTCCTAAACATGATTAACAACCTAATAATCGAAACTAATATATATATATAATGATATAATAATAATAATAATAATAGTAATAATAATAATGCGATTTTTGGTGCAGCATTTTAAGCCCGTTGATATTTTGTTGTAATTAAAGGTTCTGTTTCTCATTTCAATCATTTTCACATTTAAAAGACGGCGACGTGAAATTTCAGTCATCATTTTTTTCAGTTATACTGAATTTTATTTAGAGATGGTCACAGGTTGAGTCTAGTTGAATTTTTTGTTAATTTGACTTAACCTAAAATATATAATTTTTTACCTAAATTTCATTTGATTTGAAAATTATATATTATTCACACGAGTATATTCAATCATAACAATATATTTTTTTATTTAAATCCGATTTAACCTGAAAAATATATACCCTATACTTAACTTGAAGAACATATTTCCTCTATCCTAATCCGCTTCAACCCGAATTTTTGAAGTATAAATCTGATTTAATCCGACTGAATGTAAAATAAGGACCTAATTAAATAAAAATTAGAGAGGATATATTGATATAATAGCAATTATCCATAAATTTAAATGAAAAAATATACTATTACTCATTAGTCAAGTCGGGTCGGATTGGATGTTTTCACCCTCCACTTAATCACAACATGATCCAACACGACTTCACCCTATATAAAATCTAACCCAATCTGATCCTTCAACTGCTTTGCCCCTTGTGACAAGGTAGGGAAATAAGAATGAAATGACATGATTTTCTCTATTAGAATGTGGCATTGGCCATGCCAACTGCCAAATAAATAAATAAATTCTCAAATTAGTGAAGTTTCAAATGAGAATCGGAAAGTATGTGTGCAAATTTCCGTGCATTTTCAGGAGCAAGGGAGAGCCATTCTTTTCAAAACTAGCTCCCTTCTTATAGGGCTAAATTAAATGGCATAATACTAAAATTAGCCTTTAATATTTATTAAAATAGTCACTTTGACTATTATTTTATTTTTTGGAGTATTTTGATCTAAACGTTTCATTTTGGGGTAAATAGGCCCCTCCGTATATGGAAAATTTAGCTAACAAACAGTTAACACTCCAAAACATGGACATTTTTAGCCTAAAATGAAATAAAGGGGGCAAAATGTTATAGAAAAAGAATAAGGGTCAATGTGACTATTTAGTCAAACTTTAGGGGTCTCTTTACCTTAAAATGAAATGTTGAGGAGTAAAATACTCTAAAAAAATAGAGACAAAACACTATTTTAATTAACGTTGGGTTGATAATTTTAATATTATGTCAAATTAAATATGCAAAAAGCTCATGTTGTTGCATTTTGTTACTTTTTTTATGGATTAAATGAAGCTAAATATACTCCAAATATTTTTTTCCAAATATCGAATATACATCAAGGAGAAGAAACCAAAAAATAAATTAAATCAACTGTTAATAAAAAAATATATATGATTAATCTAAATAATCAAATTTATATTTGAGATAAAAATAAGTTCAAATTTTATTTACTGAAACAAACCAGGTTATGGATAAAAACATGAAAGTACATGCGACTTATAAAGATGATTTTTTGGTCGCCTTAATATCGTTTTACATATTTCAATTTAATATAATTAAAATACGTGAATCATATTTTTCACATAGATAGATTTTAATTAAAAATCTAATCGTCATTTGATTTAATATAATTTTAGATTTTTATAATTTTTTATTAGAACACCCAATAATTAAATAAAATATTAATTAATTTAATAATATAAAATCAACGGAATTTTTAATTAATATTATAATTCGAATATTTTATATTATAATTTTTAGGTATATTTTTATTACAGTAAATAATAATATATAAACACAAGAAAATAATATCTTTTAATTGTATCAGATTAAGAGGGTGTCACACCACTAAATCAAGATTAGAACTACCAATAAGTAAAATTGGATAGTTTTCGAATTAATTGACAAACAAGGTAAGTGATTATTAAATTTAAAATAAGGGAAAACTACAAATTTTTTACTAAAGTTTGAGTAAGTTTTCGTTCAATTCACAGAAGTTTCAAAAGTAATAAACATGCTTAGTTAAGTCACAATAATATAATTTGGCTGTTAGGAAAGTTGACTTGGAACCCTTTGACAATGATGGTCATACTTTGATCAGCCTTTTGACTCATCTTTACTTTTTTTTTTAATTTTGATAGGGGAAAGATTTTTTTGGTTATTCTCCCGGTTATCAAGGCTTTACCTTGATTAATCTGGATCGACCGGGGTCGCACACCTGGTTTTGATGAATGAGCCTCTCAATGGAGATTTTCTGCATACACAAGAACTCAAACTCGAGACCTAGTTAAGTGATATCAAGTTGCTTACCACTTGAACGAACTCACGTTGAGGGAGAGATTCTTCTTTAACCGCCCTTAATTCCATTTTGTCGGAATGATCCTTAAGCTTTTTGGGGCTATGCGGGGAGTGATCCAACTTAATCTTGGAAAAAGTTGGGTTTTAAAATAAATGCATAAATAAAAAAAATTGGAGTCACCATCGACATTTGAGTTTGGTAGGTTGAATACCTAAAAATATATTTAAGAAAATTAATTTTAAAAGATAAAAAAGTGATTTGCATTTACCAAGAAATCCCTCTTGGAAAAGGGTTCGGGAGTCTATTACATGTGGGGAAGAATTAGCACCCCCAAAACACCCGAAATCGGTATCTAAGCGATTATATGTCATCTAACTATTGAAATTTGCAAATTTGAATATACATTTAAATTATGATATTTTTTAGAAAAAATATAAGGGATACTATTTTGCACGAACAATCCTCGAATATACCTTCCTTGTCAATTAAAGGGGCATTTCCATAGATTCCCCATACAAAATAACATGTCAGTTAAGGCATGTTTCCGTAGATTCCCCGTACAAAGTAACATTGCTTTAGCTTTTAGATAAAATAAATATATTAAAGATATATATATATTTTTAAAAAAGAAAATTCATTAGAATATATAAGGTATTATTTTGTTCGAACAATTATTGGAAACACACTCATTGTTAGTTAAGGCGTGTTTCCATAAATTCCTCATAAAAATAATATTTGAAAAATATTACAACCAACAGGAAATTAACGAATATGTAAATGATGGATCAGAATAATAAATATGGTGACTTTAGGGATTAAACTATAAAACCAAGAAGAAATCAAGGCAACAATTGCAAATATTCTACAAGATAGGCACTACAATTGTAACTAAACCAACTTCAATCATCAGAATAAAGTAAGGCACTCAAATTAAAATAATCATAAAAATAATATAACAAGCAGAAAGGGACCAAAATAGAATACATGAAAAAATTAAAACACAAATTAAAACAAACAAAAATTAAGGAGGATAATCGGTAATTTTATCTAAAGGCATCCATATACAAATAGTGACTAAAATGTAAGATTTGCGAAATATATTAGCCAGAGTCGAATATCAATAAAATCAGTGTAACACTTAGGATGGTGACTTAATTATAAACATGGAAAAACAAAAGTTCAAAACAACATATCATAAAGTTTCAATCAATAATCAAAATATGAGATTACAAAGTCGAAGGGACTAAAAATACCATTATCCCCTGTAAATATTTACACGTTGAACCCTTCCTCGAAACTACACCGTTTCATGATCAACTTAAAAGGGAATAACGAAGGCCAAACCATCCATTTCTTTCCCTATTCCCCTCGTTTCCTTTTTTTCTTTCAACCCTAAAATTCTCTTCCCCACCCATTTCGTCCGTCGCGAAAAGAGAGAAAGCAACCAAGACGTCGTAAATCAATGGTAAAGGTGAGCGAACCAACTCGAAACTCTCATCTTTTCACCTCGACCCTTAAAAAAATCCAAACTTTATGTTCCCCCCTAAAAACAAAAAATTTAAACCCAAAATCCCAAACGTAGGAGTTTTACCTTCCATAATAGAGTTTATCAGCTCCTGTGAGGTAAACAACGACTGAATCTTACTAAAAGTTAGTTTTTTTTTCCTTTTTTGGGTTTAGTTGTTCTTTTTTCTTTTCTTTTCATTTTTCCTTTCTTTGTTCTCTCTTTTTTTCGTATTCTCTCTTTGATGATGTTGTTATGGGGGTTAATCTCATTTTTAATTCTTATTTTCTCGTCTTCTTTGCGTGCATAGGATGTTTTGGTGTTTGTATGGAGGGAGAAGCCATCTTCTGCAGTGACAGAGGATAGGAGGGATTTTATTCTGTCTCGACAGTGATAGAGCATGGCGAAGCGTATGGATGAAGGGACACACAGCGGCGACGGTTGGTGAAAACAGAGGGAGCCCCAATTTTGATAGAAAATATGGACTGTTGGATGGGTCCAGATCGTGTGGCCATAGAAGCACGGAGATGGGGGTTTTAGCATAAACCTTAACGAGTGATACTTGTAGGCCATTGGATCTAAATCAGATCTAACGGTTAGATATGGTGAGCAACGCTGGTCCAGAAACGCAAAACCCTAGCGGGTTGGCTATCAAACATGCTTTCGGGTTGGCTTGGTTGTAATCGGATCCGGTCGGATTGTTTGTTGTAGTTGGGTTTGCTTGGGGCAGGTTGGCTTTTGTAATTAGGTTTGGGCCAATTGAAACTGGGACTGTAAATAAAATGTAATATTAATTATTTAATAAAATAATAATAATAATAATAATAAAACTATGAAAGAATGTCGGGATGAAAACCATTGTCGACAGCTGCCCCTCTTTACCCTTTCTTGTGTTAACAAGAATAGGATAAAGATGTAGAGACAATGAGTTTTTATCCGGCCGACTCCATGCTTTGAAATCTGATGAGAGATTTACTCCACTGTTTCTCCAGGGTAGATCAAATCAAGAAACGTTGACTCATTTCATTGTTCTTCATGGAAGATTGAATCTAGGTAGACTTGCTCTACTATCATTCGGGGAATGTCAAATCTAGAAAGAGAGAGAGATGTTCCACTTTTTTCTTGAGGGCAAATCAGTTCTAGAGACTTTGATTCATTCCACTGTTCTTCAGGGAAGATTGAATCGAGACAGACTTGTTCCACTGTTACTCAGGGAATATCAAATCTTGAAAGAGAGGGATCTATTCCACTTTTTCTTGAGGGAAATTAGATATGGGGACGTTGATTCATTCCACTATTCTTCCGGGAAGATTGAATCGAGTTCGATTTGTTTTTCTTGTCTTCAAGAATATCAAATTTGAAAATTAAACATTAACCCTTGTTAGTATGTGTTTGAGAATTCGAAAACATTATACCAGAAAGTCTTAGGAGGATAATCTTTGGAAGGTGATTTCTCCTGTAGGAGCTTGTCTTGCCACCACCAAACATGGAAATCTAAATTGGTTACTTCTATGTTGGGTCCTTACATCTCCACCCTTTCCCTTTGAAGAACCTGTAAGTACTCAATTGCATTTATCATTATCATGTATTTTATGTCATGATCCTATTTATGCCTAATATGTGTGTAATGGTGCAGTTCTTTTTTAGGGTATTTTTGTTTTTAAACGAGAACTCTCTTTTATCGATAGCCTTATAATTCAGACGAATCTTAGACACGAGAAATCAACAGTAGTTCACCCTGACTGACAACTCGGGTCAGATTCTCTTTAGTTGAATGTGACTCTGATCCTCTTTACTCTTGAACCCATACATTACTCACGACCAACTACTTGATCTGTGACAAACCTCTTGGATTATCCCACCTTGTTGAGCTTTTACATGTAGCCCCAAGGCTTTAACTTTCTGTAGCCCATCATTATATAAGCCTCATGCTAAAGTCATTTTCAGCTTCAGAATACCCGCACTTTTCCAAAACATTATGTACAATAATACACTATGATCTCAAGTTTTTCGAGTTAATCTACATGTTTTTATTTTCAATTATGATGCTTGCAACATGGTTTTAACAATAAAAGACCTATTTTTAATTATATAAGTAAAGAGTTTTTTGGTAAATACATAACAAACTTTCAATTTGAATCAAAAGAAAACACAATAGGCATCCTCAGATATCAATAGCACAAATGCTTTAGAACTGGCACACCGCAGAATGACTCAAGTGTAGCTTCTGTCAAAGGGATCTTCAAGATGATGACAATGCATAAGGGTGTGAAATTTCCCATGTACTACCAAATTCCCCGAATGTTGGACACTGTAAACCAATATTTGAATCTCATGCGTTCTTCATTTCTTTTATGGTTTTCCAAGCCTTTTCGATTTCCAGACCTAACCTAACCATCATTTGATGTCACTGTTCAAGTCTTCAAAACTAATTTAGAACCTCCACCATGCACGAATTCTAAATTTGAATAATTCTCAAGCCACCTTTTTGGGTTTTCATCTTGATACCTCATTTGGTTTCAAGTCGTCCTTTTTGGGTTTTCATCTTTAACCCCTTTTGTTAATTAATTTTTTATTTCTTTTTTCTTTATTTTTATCTTTTCTCTTTTCTCTTTTCTCTTTTCTCTTTTCTATTTTCTATTTTCTATTTTCTATTTTCTCTTTTCTCTTTTCTCTTTTCTCTTTTTTCTTTTTTTTCTTTTCTTTTTTATTTTTCATTTTTCATTCTTCAGGCGAAGTACTTCTTGACAGCATCAGAATTCAAATGGTTAGGCAATTCTGGTCCATCCATTTTAGTGAGGATCAAAGCTCCTCCGAAAAATATCTTCTTTACAACATAAGGTCCCTCCAAATTTGGTATCCATTTACCTCGAAAGTCTTTCTGAATTGAAAAAATCTCTCTAAGTACCAGATCTCAATTTTGAAACTCTTGTGGGTGAGCCTTCTTATTATGTGCCCTTATTATACATTTCTAGTACATTTTCCCATGACATATGGCTTTTACCTTTTCTCATCAATCAGATTCAGCTGGTCATACCTAGCTTGTATCCATTCTGCTTCATCTAGCTTAACCTCAGATAGCACCCTAAGTGACGAAATTTCAACCTCGATGGGTAACACAACTTGCATCCCATAGGCTAAAGAAAATGGAGTTTCCCCAATTTACGTCCTTACTGAAGTTCGATAGGCAAATAGAGAAAATGGTAACTTCTCATTCCAGTTTTTATAAGTCTTAGTCATTTTCTCTATGAGCCTCTTGATGTTCTTATTGGATACCTCTACTGCCTCGTTCATATTTGGGAGATAAGTGGTGGAATTATGATGTTTTATCTGGAAATGCTTACATACTGAATCCATAATCTTATTCTTCAAATTCAAGGCATTGTCGGTGATGATGTTTTCTGGTAGCCCATATTGGCAGACAATCTATTTCTTTAGGAACTTGCAGACTATTGACTGAATGATATTTGCATAGGAAGCTGCTTCTACCCACTTGGTAAAGTATTCTATTGTCACCAATATGAAACAATGACCATTTGAAGCTTTGGGCAAAATTTTCCCAATGACATCAATGCCCCACAAAGAGAATGGCCATGGGATAGTCATCACGTGCAACAGATGAGGATGGTGTATGGATCTTGTCTCTATAAATATGACATTTATGGCATTTTCTGGCGTAATTGATACAATCAGATTCCATGGCTGACCAATAATACCCAAATCTCATTATTTGTCTTGCCATTGCATGTCCATTAACATGGGTACCACATACTCCCCCATGCATTTCTTCAATGATCGTTTTAGCTTCTTTAGCATTCCCACACCTCAATAAAACTTGATCATGACTTTTCTTGTATAAGATCTCGCCATCGAGCACATATCCTGAAGCTATTCTTCAAAAATTTCTTTTGTTATTCTCAGTTGCCTGCTTAGGGTAGCTTTAACATGTGATGCACTGCAAGATATCATAATACCAGAGATTTCCATCATCTTACTCTTCTATAATATAGTAGTGGGATAGATACTCATAAGCTTGCATATCAATAGACATAATACTTGAATGTTCATTGACTTTGAAGGCTGCTGTCAAAGTGGTTAGTGCATCCGACATTTGATTTTCTTCTTTGGGAAGGCAATGGAATGTCACTTCTTCAAACTCTTTGATAAGCTCCAATATCAACTTACGATATTCCACCAACTTGGAGTCTTTCGTTTCCTATTCATTTCTAAGTTAATAAATTACTAGAGTTGAATCCTCATAGACTTTGAGTGTTTTTACTTTATGCTCAATGGCAGCTCTAAGACCCAGAATACATGTTCCATATTCAGCCATGTTTTTTGTGCAATCGAAGTTCAGCTGACTAGTGAAAGGATAATATTCTCCACTAGGTGCGACCAAAATTGCCCCAATCTCGTGTTCCAAGACATTCGAGGCTCTATCAAAATTCATCTTGCAACATTCATCAATAGAGGAAGCTTCCTCTTCAGCTAAAATAGCCATCAAATCTTCGTCTGGGAAATCAAAGTTCAGTAATTCATATTCTTCCGAAGCTCTCCTTGCAATGAAATAGGTTATATCACTCTCTTTAAATGCTTTTTGGCTTACATACTGGATGTCAAACTCAGACAATAAAATCTGTCAACGAGCCAATCTCCTAGATAAAACGGGTACACCCATTAGATATTTCAAAGGATCAAGTTTAAAGATCAACCAAGTAGTGTGATACAACATATAATGCCTAAGCCTTCGAGTAGTCCAAACTAAATCACAACATAACATTTAGATCGGTGAGTACATTGCCTCACAATCAATGAACTATTTTTGAGGTAGTAGATTGCTCTCTCTTTTTTCTCGGTTTGGCTATGCTTCCCTAATACACACCATATTGAATTCTTGAAGATTGATAAGTAAAGAATTAATGGTTTGCATGATATTGGTGGCATTAAGACCGGAGCATTAGACAAATATCCCTTTATTGCTTCAAAAGCTCTTTGGCACATATTGAATTCTTGAAGATTGATAAGTAAAGAATTAATGGTTTGCATGATATTGGTGGCATTAAGACCGGAGCATTAGACAAATATCCCTTTATTGCTTCAAAAGCTCTTTGGCAATCATCGTTCCATATCCCTGGGTTATTTTTGTTAAGAAGGCGAAAAATGGGATCACACTTCTTGGTTAATTGTGAACATCGTTCCATATCCCTGGGTTATTTTTGTTAAGAAGGCGAAAAATGGGATCACACTTCTTGGTTAATTGTGAAATAAACCGGGCGATTATTTTTGTTAAGAAGGCGAAAAATGGGATCACACTTCTTGGTTAATTGTGAAATAAACCGGGCGATATAGTTTAATCTTCCTAAGAATCCTCGAACTTCTATTTTTATTTATGGATGGTAAATCCTGAATAGCTTTGACTTTGTACGGATCTACTTTAATCCCTTTTTTGTTCAATACAAACCCCAAGAGTTTCCCAGACGTTACCCCGAAGGTACACTTGCTTGGATTGAGTTTCAGTTGGCATTTTCTTAATCTTTGGAAGAGTTTCCTCGGATTATCTACGTGTTATTCCTTCGTTTTGGCTTTAAAAATCATATCATCGATATATACTTCTATTTCTTTATGCATCATGTCGTGGAATAGTGTACCATGTCTCTCTGGTAAGTTAGCCCTACGTTCTTTAGCCCAAACTACATCACCTTGTAGCAAAACGTGCCCCACATGGTGACAAACATAGTTTTTTCATATCTTCTAGATGCATATTTATTTGATTGTAACCTGAAAACCCATCCATGAATGAAAATAGGGAGTTTCTAGCAATATTGTCTACTAGGGTGTCTATGTATGGCAAAGGGAAATTGTCTTTTGGGCTGGCCCTATTAAGATATCTATAGTCAACGCACATCCAAACTTTTATGTCCTTTTTGGGTACTGGAACAATGTTTGCAACCCATTCCGAATACTTGAGTACTTTTAGGAACACAACATCGAATTGCTTCTTTACTTCTTCTTTAATTTTTAGCAGTATTTCGGGTCGCATCCTTCTTAGCTTTTGTTGTACCAGTTTACATTCTAGTTATATTGGCAATTTGTGTACCACTAAATCAGTATCTAAACCTGAAATATCCTCATATGACCAAGCAAACACGTCTTTGTACTCTTGAAACAACTTAGTCATACTTTGTCGTCCCTCAGCAAATAGGTGGTGCCAATCTTTATATCTTTCTTATTTTTATTAGATCCCAGATTCAAAATTTCGATGGGATCTTCATGAGGTAGAATCTGTTTATCTTTCCTTTCCACCATTTTTAGTAGTTTAGAAGGTAAGTCACATTCCTTATCATTTATCACAACCCTCGATTTCCCCTGATATATGGGCAGCTCGAAATCTATCTCTGGGTCAGAGTTATTAGTATTCATACTATTGATATTGGAGGTCCTGAAAGAATAACAAATGAGAGGATATATACACATATACACATACAGGAGAAAATGTATCCCATATCAAAATAGAATGAAATAATAATAAATAATAAATATATAATGAAAAAATATACACGAAATAATGTTTGCCACTTAGTGAATTGACATGAATGTATATTTCATTAAATATTTAAAAACAAATAGATTAACCCTTTACAAAAGATCAACTATTGCCCCAGATTTTAGACAATAATGAAAGTTTTTTGTGTATTACTTTGAAAAAGTGTTGTAAACTAAAGGTAATTCTTACGCAGTCCAGTTGTTTAGCACGAAGCTTGGCGGTGTTGGATAAATGCCCATAGCTCTTCCTTTTTCAATCTCATCCTCGAATATCACATTTATGCCAAATACCTCTAGGCATCCTCGACAAATGGCTTTTAGATGACTGACCTCCCTAAAATATATGGCCCCCGGATATGAATGTATCACATAATGAAGGAAAAGTCAAAGGCTCCTACTTAATATCCTCTATGGCTAGTTTGGCTTTCATTCTCTCTTGGCTCTTTTGAATACCCCTTATATTTTCCTTCAAGGTCGTGTGGTAGTCTAGGCCAAAGCAGTCACTCTTGATGATGGGATAATCTAGATTGACATATCCCTATAGGCGACTTCCTAGCCCCCTCCCGGCCTTAGCCTCTCTTCCTAATGTCAGTTTATTCTCATTTAGGTGCAGTTGGATAACTTGAGCTTAGATATCCTTCTCCCTTCAGCCACAAATGTGGAAATGACGAATTCCAAGGATCTGAATAAGTATTCGACATCATCCTCATCTACCTCCACATAAGGAGCAGTGGTGGAAACAAAAGTGATAATATACTCTTCAGCATTAATACATATCAACCTCCCTTCGATCACAGACTTAAGCTTCTGATACATTGTGGATGGTACTACCCCCGCCTGGTGGATCCACGACCTTCCTAATAGGCAGTTGTAGGTCAGCATGATATCCATGACAAGGAATTCGACCTCGTAAGTTGATGGGCCTATGGTCAAAGGGATATCAATCTTCCCCATCACCTCTCTCTTAGTTCCATCGAAGGATCATACAATACTCTGACAGTTTTTCATGTGCGTACTATCTACTAAAAACTTTTTCAAGGTTATCAATGGCATTACATTTACTGCCAAGCCATTGTCGATTAGCACTCAGGATAACACATGCCCTTTGCACCTGATGGTAATGTGCAGGGCCTTGTGATTACCAACCATCCAGATGATATTTCATTATCGGAGAAATAGATGAAATTATCGGCCTGGATATTTGCAACTAGTCAGTTTATCTTTTCCACTGACACATCCTTTGGTACGAAAGTCTGATTCAAGACCTTCAACAAGGCATTCTATTGTACTTTAGAGCTTACTAGAAGAGCCAGGATCAATATACGAGCCGACAACTTGTGCATCTACTCAACAATGCTATACTTGCTATGTTTTAAAAATTTCAATAACTTTATAGCCTCATTTTCTGTTACAGGCTCATTAATGACCGGCTCATCATCCTTCAGCAGTATCTTGACCCTCTTCCCTTTATCAGCAGTAACTATTTTCTCAGGTTCATTGGTCTGATTGGGATAATAACATCTCCTACTTCTGGGGAAATGGCCTACCTCATCCACTTCTCCTTTGGCAACCTCTGAAACACCCACGTTATCCAACTGTCACTGATATCTCCAGGGCACCTATTTATTTTCATTTTATGGGAAAGAATACAGGGGTGTGATAACCACTTTAGGGGTTGCTCTCTCTGCCACACGAGTTTTTGGCGTGATGACCAGAGGGAATTTGGCATTGTAGACTCCCTTGGATGAACCTTCAGATACATATATCTCTTATTCTTCCTCATCAGCAACTTCTTGGTAAAATTCTATTTCCTTGTTATCATCAGCCTTTGCATCAAGACTCGGAACTCCGCACAATCTTGTATATTATGATCCTTAGAATTTTGGTATAGACATGCACACTTACTCCTGTCAACCATGTTTGAGACCAACAATAATATGCCTCCATACTAAATGCATGGGTGACTTCACCTCATTCACCTCGGTTATGATCTTTTTTCATCTATCCTCGAAAATCACATTGACACCTACCCCAATATGGTTCGCTAGTGGGTTTTGAGATATATTGGGTTGTTCACTATCACCAAAGTTGATGACGTTTCTCTTACTTAATCTTTTTATAATCTTTTTAAAAATAATACAAATCTCTATTTAATGCCTGAAGCCCCTACGTGATATTCGCATTGGGCATTGGCGTCATACCACTTAGGGTAAGTAGGTTGCATCGATGAAGTGTCGTAAGGCAACGCAAACTGCTTATCATACAAGATATGAAATAATTCTTTATAGGTTATGGGGATCAGGTCAAATTGAAGCATTTCCCTTTATTGTCTTAGTTCTCTTATTCTTTTCTTATATGGTTTTATGCAAACGACCTTGTGGATTAGGGCGGGATACAATAATGTTGTTGGATTCATACTTTTACACATTATTAACCTCGTTATCCTTTTTTTCGATGGCATATTTCTTCTAGATTCTCCTCCGTCAAGCTTCCCACTCTTGATATCCATCTAGATCATCTCTCCTACTTTGACCACATCAGCAAAAGTCTTAGACAAATTTCCTATGAAGTGTCCAAAGAATGGAGTTTTCAGAGTGTTCACAAAGAGAATATTGGTTTCTTTTTCCTCAAGCAGTGGATGAACTTGTACAACCACATCCCTCCACCTTTGGGCATATTGCCTGCAGCTTTCGTTAGACCCTTCTCCATGCTCTACAATATGATCTGATTAGGCCTTACATCTTTTACATGCTTGTACTGTTCCAGAAAAGCTTTAGCTAAGTCCTTCCAGGATTTAATCTTAACCCTACTTAATTGATTGTACCACCGAATGGCTGATCCTGTCAGGCTCTCTTGAAAGCAGTAGATTAATAGTTAAGAATCCCCTACATAGCCGGTCATTTTTCTATAGAACATCGTAATTTATGTAGAAGAGCATCTTGTGCCATCGAATTTTTCAAATTCTGGAATTTTGAATTTGGGAGGTAACACCAGATCGGGAACCAGACTCAACTCTTTAGCATCAATCCCATACATGCTATTTTCCTCCTACATAGCCCTAATTTATTCTTTCAGTTGTTTCCATTTTAATTCTAATTTTTTGTTCGACTCTTTTCTGCCCTCTTTCTCAAAATATGGGACATCTTCAGTTTGTTGTTGGTTTACGGAGGTGCAAGGTAAGTTTATATGCACCATTCCTTACTGAGTTGTTGCTCCTTATTGTACTCTAATATGAGGCGGTGTAAAGCCTTGAGGGTATACGGGTTTTTAAGTAGTAACACCAACAGTCAAAGCCTTTCCACGGTCTACTCGTGGTGCAAAATCTAGAGGGTATAGAGGCTCTTTGACAGTAGCACCGATAGCTGGAGTCTTTTCTCGATATATATTCCTCCCTTAAAGCATGCTTTCTAACTTCTCCATCAAATAATTATGGGATTTCAGCATTTGTTCACGCATCTCCTCTTGAGATTTCCTAGAGCTCTCATGCATTTCGAGTTGGGTTCTCTCAATTTGAGTGATTCTCTCGTCCATTGCCTTTTTTCGAGTATTATACGAGTGCTTATAAGTTTTCAGTATTTATGTAGTATACCATTTATTGTTAATTTTGATGTTTTGATAATGAATATAAATTATATGGAAGTAAAAGGCTAAACAAATAACTTTAAAAGTGTAAATAAAATGCAGAACACAAAACTTGAATGGTAAATAAAGTACAAATACATGTAGAAAGGCATTGATTCATAAAATGTGATCAGTCTTAGAACAACTTTCATTTAAGGACCAAAGCATCATAATTACAAGACGAATCTATTACATAAAAGGCCTAGCCCTAGTATTCAGCTCCATTATCTCGTTGACAAGCCAAGTAACCCTTTTTCCCAAGTCTGATGCTGGATTTGTATAGCCCAGGATGACTCTTGCTTGGATATCCATCTTTACTAATTGACTTGCAACACACCACTTAACTTATTCTTGGTTTTGATTATCACACAATTCAAATTTGTTTTCCAGTCCTTATAGTGATCATTCATTTTTTTGCCACTACTACCTGGTACTTCGGATAGTGCACTCAAGACCAGTGATATGCACTTGACATTTTCGCGGAGCATCTTATAAGTCACAAACCTTTCTTTGCAAAGTGGTTTCCTCTTCTAGGGTAACCCTTAGATCTGTTGGACCTTACTGACCATTCTCCATAAATAAGGAATTTTCGAGCTACAAAATGTAAGCAGCATACTCTTCATTCTTAGCTTGAGTTTGAACTAACTCTTCCTCGTGCCTTGCTTTCATCTCTTTTTTCTCTTGAGTGAGGACCACTATTCGCTCATTCTCTGTTCCATATCGTTGTATATAAAGGAAAACTTCATCCTACTTGCCTTGGAGCACATGATCTCGATGTTGCATTTCTAATTTCAATTCTTCACTGATTTGCCTCTATTTAGCTTCAAGCTCCTATATTCTTCATTATCTAATCTAGAGTTCACTTAGCATACTATTCACCTCCATTTTAAACCTTTTGAACATATTACTTTTTCTCAACTTCTTGCTGTTCGACTCTTTGCTTCTCCTCTTCTAGCTCTCTTAATCTACTATGATTTTCAACTTTCAGCTCCACAATCTTAGTTTGCAACCCCTGCACTCCAAAAGTAAGCTCATCCTCTCGCTTCTTGCTCAGGGTGTGCCTTGTCTCAATTCTTTGGCTTCTTTTCTTTCACCACTCAGTGCATGAGCCTAGGACTTATTCTCTATTTCAAACTCTTAATTTATTTTCTTCTTCTTTGCCTCTAGTTCTCTAACTTGGCGTTATTTTTTAGCTCTGATGTCCTTAACTCAACAATCTTTTTCAGCCTTGAGTTCCAACTTCCACTCTTCTGAAGTCTTTCCTAGTCTATCAATTTCCCAGGCCCGATTCATCTTTCGATAATCTTTCTGTAGGTTTACGAAATTAGCCTCAACCTCATCTTTCCTCTTTTGAATGAGCTCAAATTGTTTGCTATGGAACCCAATATAAAGGTCTAACATGAAATTCTCTTATCTAATACCTTCACACTCTTGTTCTTCCTTGGTAATTTTGACTTCACATTCATTCTACAGTATTTCCAACTCTGATGGTAAATATCTGAATTGCTCCTCTAAAAGAATAACTCGATAACGATCAGGTAAGGGAATGATGTCATTCTTCCTTGCATCTCTCCAAGCCACATAATATGGTGTTAACATGACATCGACTACTACCACATCGATTCGAAAGCTTAACTTCCAAGCATCTGGCATTAAACAAGTTGTTTTCTTGTAGTGATCTCTGTGGCATACAAATTCAGACTTACTTAGGGCCACAAGTGATTGGGACGAACTGGTGTGCCCATTTTACCTTAACACCATTAGGGGAACATAACCTACTCTACCCCATAACCCTAATAGAGTTATCCAATAAAAGTCCCCACATTTGTACTAAGATGCTCTGGCGATTCTTTGGTGAGAAAATCTTTCAATAGAGAATAAGAACTTGAGAATTGATGGTTGTATTCTCGTTCAATCTTATAGAAGTGGCTACAGATCCACACAGTAAGCAACTGAACACACCTAGTGAAGCGTCTACTCTCTACTCTTTTGCAACTGTTAAGCGACCTGAATATTTCAGCTTAGACTACAGGAAGAAGATCTATTTTCCTTTCTAAATGCTCAAATATATCAACCACAACAGATTCTATATGGCAAAGAACTTTTGGAAAAATCACTAAGTCGTAAATTCCCAAAGAAAACATTTCTATGCTCTTCTCAATATCACTGTGTTTGACAATCAGTTCTTTAATGCAGCGCCAAGGAAAATAGTCAGACTCTCCATTCTTTTGGATGCAGTTAACTACCCATTTCTCCCCTATTCCAGTAATCTTTGCGAGCTTGCTTTTGAAGGCCTGTACTCTTGTCGTCATTAAGTAGATTATATCCAAGAGTATCATTTCGAAATGAAATAGGGAGGTGTACTCCTCCAGAGTGGGAGTCATGTCCTCTTTGTTGAAAGTGAAACAACTATATGTTGGATTCCAAAACTGGATCAGAGCCTTGATCAATGGCTCATTTACCTTCACATACAAAAAAAAAAACTATGTTACTATACTTTTACCAGAATGTATAACTCGTATCAGATTTTCAACTCTCCTAGATTATATGTAGACCTTGCAGATCATTTTTCTTAAGACTGACTCTACTAATACTGATATGTAGTCCTCAGTCAAACTATCCCCCTTATTCCTCTGAGTTTCTTCAGACCATTACCTCACTTCTCCATTTTTTATTTCCTTGTTATGAAAACTCTTATCCATTTTATGACCGCCTTCTACTCTGATGATCACTTCATGAACGAACACCTTTCTTAATGAATGATCATGCATTGCAAGGATACCTAAAAACAGAAATAAAAATAGAATTGTGTCAGTATATATAATGAATAATCGAATAACAAGAAAATATATCATAAACCTCACCCACATGAAATATACCCAACATGATATATACCCTCATGCAATCTACCCAACATGATATTTACCCTCATGCTTTTATTTGGAAAATAAACCTTAACCACATGTTTTCTAGCTCACAGGCTTCATACAGAAATATAAAGCCTAATTGCATACTCTTATAGTTCTCATGCTTTCTGCAAAATAAATAAATAGATTAGAGGAAAAGGTTAGAGTGAGTTTCCCCTTTGTGACTTTTAAAGAATCGCATATAGAAATTCAGTATGAAATGGGCAGAGTTTCAGTATTACTAACAAGGTCCTCGAATTGCCTTTGTTGGTGCCCCCTTGGGCCTGCTAGATCCTCAATCCTCAACCATTATAGGCTTAAACAGGTCAAGTTCAATTCGAGAGGATGCATTTTCCCATGTCCATGCGAGGAAATTCAATGTTTCACTCATAAACATGAGGCATATGCATCCCAGAGGTTACTTGCTAAAGCTCATGGAGAGAAAAAATATTTTTTTTCTCACGTGAGCATAGCGTTCACCCCTACCTAACATGTTAGACCAGAGTTAGAAGGCTCTAAATACTTGAACGGCTATAGCGAGAGTGGGGGAACTCACAATCCTTTTCCTCGATCAAAAAAACCATCAAACTAAAACAAAAGTCAGAAATCTGAAACATGTAAATCACAAGTTAGTACAACTTAATAAATAGAAGATGTACAATGCGATGTAAACAAAACATGAGGATCAAAATTTAAATATCATTCAAATTTATCATTTTCAACAAAAACGATGACATATAATCGATTATGGTATGCCTCTCTAATCTCCCCAGTGGAGTAGCCAAGCTGTCAGAACGACTCTTAAGCTTTTTGCGGCTATGGAGGGGAGCGATCCAACTTAATCTTGGAAAAGGTTAGATTTTAAAATAAATGCATAAATAAACAAATTTGGAGTCGTCATCGACCTTTGGGTTAGGTAGTTCAAATACCTAAAAATATCTTTTAAAATATTTTAAAAAATAATTTAAAAAGATAAAAAGTGATACGTGTTTAACCTGAAATTCGTCTTGAAAATGGGTTCAGGAGTCGATTACGCGTGGGAAAGGATTAGCACCCCGACAACACCCGAAATCAGTGCCTAAGTGATTATACGTCATCTAAATATTGAAATTTGAAAATTCAAATATACATTTAAATTATGATCCTTTTTAGAAAAAAATATAAGGGATATTATTTTGCACGAACAATACTAGAATATATCTTCCTTGTCAGTTAAAGGGGCATTTCCATGGATTCCCCATACAAAATAATATTGCCTAATTTTTAATAAATTATATATATACAAAAAAACTCGTATATAAAAAGGTGTTACTTTATATGGACAATCATTGGGAACATGATCCTCGTCAGTTAAGGCATGTTTCCATAGGTTCCCCATACAAAGTAACATTGCTTTAGCTTTTAGATAAAATACATAAATTAAAGATATTTTTTTTAAAAATAAGTAAATTCATTATAATGTACAAGGTATTATTTTGTTTGAACAATTCTTGGAACCATACTCCTTGTCAGTTAAGGCGAGTTTTCATAAATTCCTCATAAAAATAATATTTGAAAAATATTACAACTAACAGGAAATTAACAAATATGTAAATGATGGATCAAAATAATAAATATGGTGACTTCAGGGGATTAGACGATAAAAGCAACAATAATTCAAGGCAACCGTTGCAAATATTTTACAAGCTAGGCACTACAATTGTAAATAAACCAACTTCAATCATTCAGGACAAAAATGAAAATTATTAAAGTAATGCACTCAAATTAAAACAATCATAAAAATAATATAACAAGCATAGAAGAGCTAAAATAGAATATGGGAAAAAATTAAAACACAAATTAAAACAAACAAAAATTAGGGAGGGTAATCGGTAATTTTACCTAAAGACATCAATGTACAAACAATGACTAAAATATAAGATTTGCAAAATATATCGCCTAGAGTTGAATATCAATAAAATCAACGTAACACTTAGGATGGTGACTTAATTATAAACATGGAAAAACATAAGCTCAGAAAAATCAATAACAGAGTTTATTGACTCCGGTGAGGTAAACAACGGCCGAATCTTGCTAAAGGTGGGTCTCTTTTCCCTTTTTTTTGGTTCAGTTGTTCTATTTTTTTTTTTGTATTTTTTTGTTTTTTGTTTTTTTCCTTTTCCTTTTTTGTTTCTTTGTTCTCCCTCTTTTTTTTGTATTCTCTCTCTGATGATGTTGTTATTGGGGTTAATCTCCTTTTTAATTCTCATTTTTCATCATATTTGCATACAAGAGATGCTTTGGTGTTCGTACGGAGTGACAGAGCATGGCAAAGGGTATGGCTGAAGGGACACGCGACGACGACAGCTGGTGAGAACCAAGGGAGCCCTCATTTCGATGGTAGATTTGGACAGTTGGATGGGTCTAGATTGTGTGGCCGTAGATGCGCGACACTGGGGTTTCAGCAGAAACCCTAAGGAGTGATACATGCGGGTCGTTGGATCTAAATCAGATCCAACGGTTGGAGATGGTGAGCGGCGCTAGTCCAAAAACACAAAACCCTAATGGATTGGGCTCTCAAAAAGGCTTTCGGGTCAGCTTGGATGTAACCGGATTCGAATCGGATTGTTTGTTGTAGTTGGGCTTGCTTGGGGCAGGTTGGCTTTGTAATTGGGTTTGGGCCAATTGAAACTGGGTATGTAAAATGTAATAATAATTATTTAATATAATAATAATAATAATAATAAAAGAATGTCGGGACGAAAACCACTGTAGACACATTTCTTCCCCACCATTAATGTTTTTCTCTTAAACTATATTTCTGTTGTTTGGAATTATTAATAACTTTTCAGTTTAAAAAGCTTAACGTTCGGGGTCAATCTATTTAGCTCAAATTACAACCCTTATTAAAGTATGAAGCTTCAAAAAGAACAATTGGAATTGTTATAGGTCACCAAAGTTGGTTACGATTAATGTGCGGTTTTGAATCCTTAAACCTCAGCCCTAATGTCTTCAAAGAAATCAAACGGAAGGATACGTAGTCCCAATACTAATTCAGCTCAATAATATGCCAATTATTCTTGCCAGAAACGACGTTGTTGCAATGGCCCGGACAGTTTTGGGAAAATGGAGGCTTGTTTGGTCCCCATGGTGGAGAAGCTTAAGCATAATGTGCCACAGGGACATGTTCTGTCATTTTGTCTCCAACTAGGGATCTGGCTTTGCAGAAGTTGAATTGAGAGAATTTAAAGGTTTCTTCTTTGTTTTGAGATAGTTTAGAAAATGTACAAAAATGATGAGAGAGTGTAGCGAATGTATATGTAGAAACGATTTTCTTTTTAAAAATTAAATTTAAAGTGTGATTTAAGAAAACTCTCGTCTCGAATAATTTGGATGTTTATTTTTAAAATAAAAAAAAGTAGTTTGAGAAGTCGCCACCAATATTTGATTAGGGTGTAATTAGGCACACAAAACGGTTGTAATTTTAATAAAAACTTAATTTTAATTTTATTAAAACAACGTTTTTAAGTCTACATTCCAAAAGCTAAGTTCGGGAGTCGATTACGTATTGGAAAAGATTAACAGCCCCATGGCGCCATAAATCGGTACCTAGTCGATTAATTAATTATCCTTATAATGAAACTTTAAAATTTGATTTTAATTAAATTTAAGGTCCCTTTAAATAATTTTCTTGAAGTTTAGGACGAAAAACGATAATATTTAATTATTTCCTATCGAGAAGAAAATGCCTCTCATGCATTAAAGCAATCAGTTCTTACTCCAATTGAAATAAAGGAATATTATCATCCCATTCAAAAATTCATTATTAATTTGAATGCATGAATGGTGATAAAATAAAGTAGAACAATTTGAATTAAAGTAATTATTAAACCTTTTAGAAATAAGAATGATGTTCGATTATTTAAAGATGTCGAGGCTGGACCTTTTATAAGTTCTAACGATATTTTCTCGACGAATTTAAATAAACGAACATTTCTTTTTCTTTCGTTCCTAAATTTTAAGTGTAATCAATTTTTAGGGTTTTCACTTAATTGGATACACTCTTATTTTAAAATTATGGGAAGTTACTTTCTTATACATTAAGACAGTCACATCACAAAAACCCTAAAATAAAAATAATATTACCCTTTATCTAATTATTTTAACTAAATCGAGTTTAGTTATTGTGAGGGTATCATACAATTTAATTAAAGAATGAGCTTAGATCAAATTAAATGATATCTAAGGGCATGCATGAAAATATATATTTAAGACTATTTAATCATGTGACATATTCACCATACTTAACACGCGAACAATAAAATAAAATAAAATAAAGAAACGCATAAACATACATCAATGCCTACTTAAAATTCCCTAAATAAAGCACATAATACACCTACCATATATATTTTTATATGTAGATGTTCTTGAATTTATACAAATAAAAATGTAATCGAATATATAAAAATACATAAGCAATAATATACATATAAAACAAACGTATGCACTAATATATGTATATATGTATAAACAGTAGAGTCAAAATATTATATATATATATATATATATATATATATAATATACACGTACCAATATATCATAGTTACCAAACTTAAAAGGAGGAACTTTACAGTCATAACAACGACTATGGGAAAGAACAAACACTAAAAGCAAGATAAGACCAAAAACATACATGATCAAAATGAAAGTGTTGGGAAATTAAAAGCTCCAAACAAACAGAAATAACTTCTATTTAATGATCAGTAAGTAAACGTTACAAAACCTGAGACCCTCCCTACGTAATTAACCCCAACACTAAACTCATAGTTTTCTTTCCAAAACTACGTAGTTTCTGGTGAGATATATAAAGCATGAACCAAGGTTAAAATAAGCCTAAGCCTTCATTTAAACTTAACTCCTTTTCTGATCCAAAGTGTAATCCTAAACTCTCCCTCTCTTTCTTTTCTCCTACAGGTTATAGAGAACCCATCTAGCCGCCATTCGTCAGCGCCGATGATGGTGGCCAAAAAGATAGAAAAATTGACTCGAATGTTCTTCTTGCTCTCCCAAACCCAAAACTCTCGCTATTTTTACCGAAAACCAGCCAAAAATCCTAGATCTACCAAAGAAAAACGAAGAGTCTACCTCTCGTCACCATCAAACCCACCGTTTGATTGAGCCTCTGTTGAACTATGTTGTTCCCCGCTTGCCGATGATGACTTAACCAAAGAGATCTTTGTTTTGAGGTTTAAATCAAAAGGTAAGTTTTTTTCGGTTTTTGGTTGTTAGATGGTCGAATTTCTGATTCTCTTTTCTCTCTCTCCAAAATATACCCCCCGGAAAAAAAACCCCATTTGCAGAAGATGGCTTTCTATTTTATGGAGGTCACGGTTCATCCTATGGGCCAGACGAAAATGAGCACTCCTCATATGACGAGAATGAGGTGACAACAACAAAGGAGGTCGACACCGTTTTGGTAGCTGGAGGCATTAAATGACATAGTTAATGCCCTGAATCTTCTAGGATAATGTTGGTTCGGCTTAAAAACGACGACAATGGCTCGACATCGGCGACAGTGAGGAGTTGATATGAGGGTTTTACCCTAATTGTGTGATGAATCTGGATCGTTAGATGCCTTCACATCTAAGGGCTTATGTTGAATGACGGCTGCTAGAAAAGTATGAAATCCTAGTTGTTTGGGTTTCACCTTATGGGCTTGTATGTTGGGTCACTTACTTGTAAATTGAGTTGGATCTCTTTCTTATAACATGTGGACCTGAAAACAATACAAACATTAGTATTTATTTTTTGTTTCTTTTATTACTTTTATATATTAAGTTATTATAATTATTATAATAACAATGTATTATAAAATTTAAAAATATTACCTAAACTAAGAAAACTAGAACCCACATGCATTTAACAATTAAAAATGCTTACTAATCAAATCTAAATCATATACTTACTAACATAAAATTATTTATATTAAAACTAAAAGTAAAATTAACAACATTTACTTAATCTAATATAATATCGAAAGAGAGAAAATATTTGAGTTAAATCTATGACGAAAATGAGTGATAACATCTGTCCTTCTTTGTCCATTATCGTGTAACGAGAATAGGGCAAAGATAAAAATGCCACACATTTTCGTTTGATACTCAACCCGGATGTTGGAGATCATAATAATATTTTTTTTCTTTTTGATAATGGATTTTATGTCTAGTCTTGTTCCTTTTGGGTCGAGACATGTCTATAGTCTTAATGTTTGAGAATGATCTTCCTCTGAAGGATGCCAAATTATGACCAGTGAAGGCGATTTGCTCCGTCATTTTTCAGAGTAATCAGATCTGAAAATTTTGGATTCACTGTACTACTCTTCAGGGAAGGTTGAATCGTAGTTGATTTGTTTCATTGTTCTTCAGGAAGACCAAATATGAGAAAATGAGGACCTTCTCCACTATTCTTTAGGGGAGATCAGACTCGAACATTTTGATCCAATCCATAGTTCTTCAGGAAACACTGAACCAAGGTTGATTTGCTTTGTTACTTTTTAGGAAGATCAAATATGGGAAATGAGGATCTGCTCCCCTGCTCTTTAGAGAAGACCAAATTTTTGGAAGAAATTTGATTCACTCTACCACTCTTTGGAAAGAACTGAACCATGATTGATTTGTTTCTCTTTTCTTCAAGAAGGTCAAATATATTTTCGAATTTTTCATGAAAGACTTGTAAATACTTAATTGCATTTGTTATCATGCATTTATGAATGCCATGATCCTGTTTATGCCTAAAATGTGTCTAATGATGCAATTTTCAATGTGTCTTCATCTTTAAATGAGAACCCTCTATCGTAAGTTACTTTGTGACTTAGTCCAATTTCGGGAAAATAAATTACCATTAGTTCACCCTAAATAACAATCTTGATCAAATACACCCTGGTTGAATATGATCTTGTTTTCTTTCATTCCCGTGAACATTCGATGGTTTCGTAACCCACCTACCCAATCAGGGGCGGAATCTTGGATTAACCCCAACTCGTTGAAACTTTCTATGTATCCCAAGGTTTGAACTTCCTGGAGTCCAACTCCATGTAAGCCTCATGCTATGACCATTGTCATCTTCAGAACACCTGTACTTTTCTAAAATTTTTTTGCACAATAATACACGATGATCTAATATTTTTCAAGTTAAACTACATGTATTAAATTTCAATGTAAGATGGTTGCAATAGAGTGCTAATAAGAAAAAAAGCCTATTTTTAGTTATATAATGTAAAGAGCTTTCGAGTAAACATATGACAAAGTTTTAACTACAAAAAGTAAATGAAGATGAAGTAGGTGTCCCCAGATATCAATAGTAAGGATGATTTTGAACTGGCATGCCGCAGACTGACTCAAGTCTAGATTCTGTTAAAGCCATCTCGAGAAGTGTAATAGTGTATAAGGTTGTGAAGTTCCTTCTAGACTACAAAATTTCCAGATATTGGATGCCATAAACCAATATTGGATCTCATCTGCATTCAATCTATTTTCTATTAGTTTTAATCAAAATCTTTTTAATCTCTAGTCCCAACCCTGATCATCATTTGATGTTACTGCTCAAACTAGGAGCCCTTTTAACTTCAAAATCAATTCATAACCTCCACTATACACGAATTCTGAATTTTAACAGAACTCAAGCCATCCTCTACGAATTTTCAACTTGAGACCTCATTTGATTTCAAGATGCCCTTTACAAATTTTCATTTTGAACCTCATTTTTATTATTTCTTCTCTCTTTTTTTCCCTTTTTTTCTTCCTTTTATTCATTGTAATTTTTCTTCTTCTTGTTTTCTCTTTTTTTCAGGCAAAGTATTTCTTGATAGCATCGGAGTTCACAAGGTTAGGTAACTCTGGTCCATCCATTTTGGTGAGGAACAAAGCTCCTTATGAAACATACGGTCCTTCCAGTTCGACATCCACTTTCCTTGGAAATATTTTTGAATGGGTAGGATATTTCTAAGTACCAGATCTCCCTCATGAAATTCTCATGGGTGAACTTTCTTATCATGTGCTTTTGATACATTTGACCATGAAAAGTGGCTTTGAATATTATATCTTCAATTAAATTCAATTAATTATACCTAGCTTTCATCCAATCTGCCTCATTTAACTTCACATCTTACAAAACTCGAAGTGAGGGAATTTTTACCTCAATAGGTAACACAACTTCCATCCTATAAGCCAAAGAAAATGGAGTTGCCTCAGTTGAAGTCCGTACCGAAGTTCAATAAGAAAACAAAGCAAATGGAAACTTCTCATCCCAATCTTTATAAGTCTCAATCATCTTCTCTATAAGCCTCTTGATGTTCTTATTAGTTTCATCTACTGCCACATTCATTTTTGGGAGATAAGTGGTGGAATTATGATGTTTTATAGCAGATGATCTCTTTCTTTAAGAACTTGCAAACTATTGACTGAGTGACATTTGTATAAGAAGTTACCTCTACCCATTTAGTGAAGTAGTTTATTGCCACCAAAATGAAACGATGACCATTTGAAGACTTGGGCGAAATTTGTCCAATGACATCCATGCTCCACATAGAGAATAGCCACTGAGCTATCATTACGTGCAATGGATGAGAAGGGGTATGGATTTTGTCTCCATAAATCTGACACTTGTGATATTTTCTAGCGTAATTGATGTAATTTGTTTCCATTGTTGACAAATAATACCTAAATCTCATTATTTGTCTAGACATTGCATGTCCATTAGTATGGGTACAACACACTCCCTCATGTACTTCCTTGATAATTATTTTAGCTTCCTTGGCGTCCACATACCTCAATAGAACCTGATTTAGATTTCTCTTATACAAGATCTCACCATCAAATACGTACCCTGTAACCATCCTTCTTATAGTTATTTTTTCATTCTTGGTTGCTTGCTCAGGATAACTTTGGTATTTGATGTATTGAAAGATATCATAATAGCAGGGATTTCCATATTCTTCTTCTTCGATGCTATAAAGTGGTTGGATACTTATAAGCATGCATCTCAATGGGCATCATATTCCAATGTTCATTTACTTTAAAGGTTATTGCTAAAGTGACTAAGGTATCTGTTATTTGATTTTCTTCTCTGGGGAGGTAGTTGAATGTCACTTCTTTAAATTCTTCGATAAGCTCCATGACCAATTTACGATATTCCACTAGGTTGTTATCTTTTGTTTCCATTCACATATGAGTTGATAAATGAGTAGAGCTTAGTTCATATATACTTTGAGTGTCTGTACTTTGCACTCATAGCAGCTCTGAGACCCAAAACACAAGCTTCATACTCAAACATGTTGTTTGTGCAATCAAAATTTAACCAACTAGTGAAAACATAATGTTCTCCACTAGGGGAGACCAAAATTACCCCAATTCCATATCCCAAGGCATTTGAAGCACTATCAAAGTTCAACTTCCAATTTTCACTGGAAGAAGTAATCGCTTCTTCTATTGAAATATCCATCAAATCTTCATATGGAAAATCAAAACTCAGCGGTTCATATTCTTTAGAAGCCTTGCTTACGATAAAATCTGCTATAGCACTCCCTTTAACTACTTTCTGGATCAGATATTGGATGTCAAACTCTGACAATAGAATTTTCCAATGAGCCAATCTTCCAGATATAGCAGGTACACCCATCAGATATTTCAAAAGGTCAAGTTTGGAGATCGACCAAGTGGTGTGATACAACATATATTGCCTATGCCTTCGAGTAGCCCAAACCAAAGCACAATATAACTTTTTGATCGATGTGTACCTTGCATCGCAATCAGTAAACTTTTTGCTGGGATAGTAAATTACTCTCTCATTCCTCTCAATTTGGTCGTGCTTCCCTAATACACACCACATCGAGTTCTCAAAGACTGAAAAATAGAGAATTAATTGCTTGCATGAGATAGGTGGCACTAAGATTAGGGTATTTGACAAATATCACTTGACTACTTCAAAAGCTTCTTGACAATCATCATTCCATACCCCTGAGTTATTTTTGCAGATAAGGAAAAAATGGGATCAAATTTCTCATTCAATTGTGAGATAAATCGAGCAATGTAATTTAACCTCCCCAGAAATCCTCAAACTTCCTTTAGTGTTTGTGGAAAATTTTGAATAGCTTTGAGTTTGTATAGATCTATTTCAATTTATTTTTTGCTCACTACAACCCACAAGAGCTTTACCGATATGATCCTGAAGGTACACTTGTCCGGGTTGAGTTTTAGTTGATATTTCCTTAACCTTTGGAAGAGTTTCTTATTCCTTTGTCTTGGCCTTTACAATCATATCATCGACATAAAATTCTATTTCTCTATGTATCATGTCATGGAACAATGTTACCATGGCTCTCTAGTATGTTACCCATGTATTCTTCAGCCCAAACGACATCACCCTTATAGCAAAATGTGCCACACATGGTGACAAACGTAGTCTTTTCAATAGCTTCAAGGTGCATCTTTATTTTTGTAGCCAGAGAACCCATCCATAAAGGAATGCTAGGCATTTCTAGCAGTATTTTCCATTAGGGTGTTAGTGTGTGGCAAAGAAAAATTATCCTTTAGGCTTGATCTATTGAGATCTCTATAGTCAATGCACATATGAACTTTCCCATCATTCTTTGGTATTGGGATAATATTTTCCATCCATTCAAGGTATTTGTCCACCTTAAGGAATCCAACAGTGAATAGTTTCTTTACTTCGTATTTAATTTCTAGCAACAACTCGGGTCTCATTCTTCTAAGCTTTTGCTGTACAGGTGTATATTCTTGCTTTATTGGTAATTTGTGTACCACCAAATTTGTATCTAGACCCGATATGTTTTTATATGACCAAGCAAACACATCTTTGTATTCTCGAAGCATTTCAATCAAACTCTGATGTCCCTTAGCAGATAACATGGTGCCAATCTTTATTTCTTTTATATCTTCATCTGATCCTAAATTCAAAGTTTCATTGAGTTCATCATAAGGAAGAAAATATTCTTATCCTCTCTTTCCACCATTTTCATCAATTCAGAATGTAAGTCATATTCCTCATCATTATCACAACCCTCGACTTCCCCTTGACATATGGGTAGCTCAAAATCAATCTCTAGGTCAATGTCATCAGCATTCATGCTATTAGTAACTAAGGTCCTAAAAGAATAAAGAATGAGAGGATATATACACATATGAACATATAGGAGAATCTATACCATATTAAGATAAATTGAATGAAGTAATATATATACATAGATAATAATGAATGAAGAAATGCATGGGAGAATATTTGTCACTTTATGAATTAATATAAATGCATCTTTCATTGTAAATTAAAACAAATAAATTAACATTTTACATAAGATCACCTATTACCCTGGGTTTAGGCAACAGGGAAAGTTTTCGTGTATTACTCTGAAACAATTTTGTAAACCATAGGCAATTCTTTAGCAATCTAATTGTTCAGCACGAACCCTAGTAGAATAGGATAGATTCCTACAACTCTTCCTTTTTCAGCTTCAACACCTAGTATGACATTAATCCTCAGATCTTTCAGGGTATTCTCAACAATGGGTTTCTTAACTTATGGACCTCCCTGGAACATATAACCTCCAGAAAAAAAAAGTATCATATAGTAGTGGGAAAATCATCAGTTCCCACTTAAGGTCATCTCCAACTAACCTCGCTATTCTCTTTTATTGGCTCTTTTGAATTCCTTTCAATTTCTCTGTTAAAGTTGGATGCTATCCCAAGCCAAAGCGATCTATTTTAGTAGTTGGAAATACAAGATTAATATATCCCTCCAGACGGCGCCCTAGCCCCCTACCAGCCTTGGCTCCTATTCTCAAAGTCAACTTGAGTTTTATTCGGGTAAAGTTGGACAACCTAGGTTTAGATATCACCCTTCCCTCAGCCATGAATGTGGCATTGACAAACTCCAGAGATCTAAAGGAACATTCAACGGCTTTCTTATCTACTTCAACGTATGGGCAGTGGTCAAAACAGAAGCAATAATGTCTTTCTTATTATTGATGCATATCAACCTCCCTTCGATCGTAAATTTAAGTTTTTGGTGCAACATGGAAAGAACTGCCCCTACCTTATGGATCCAAGGCCTTCCCAATAGATAATTTTAGGCAGGCATGGTATCTATTACAAGGAACTCAACCTCGTAGGTAGATGGGCCAATAGTTAAAGGACTATCATTTTTCCCTAAAACTTCTCTATTAGTTGCATCAAATGCTCAAACGATGCTTTGACAATTCTTCATGTATGTATTGTTGACAGATAACTTCTTTAGGTTTACCAACGGTATCACATTTAGTTCAGAGCCATTATGGACTAGTACCCGAGATAAAACATGCCCCTTGCACCTGATAGTAATATGTAGAGCTTTGTAGCTACCAATCATTCCAGATGAGATCTCTTCATTGGAAAAGGAAATAAAGTTATTAGCTTGAATATTTGTCACTAGTATATCCAATTTATCGATAGGTAAATCTTTTGGTACGAATTTCTGATTCAAAACCTTCACCCACATCATCTTTAGCAATCTCTAAAGCTCCCCCATTATCCATCTTGCACTCGTACTTCAATGGAACTTACTTGTTGTCCTTGTAAGGGAATTGAGATAGGAGTGTGATTACCACCTTAGAAGTTATCTTCTCTGCCACAGGTGTTTTTGGTGTGATGACTAGGGGACAATTGGCATTGTAAACTCCCTGATAAGAAATAATAAATATTTATTTTTTGTTTTCAACATCCTAAGTCTGAATCCGAAGTTCATTTTGCCAAATTTGAACCCAAAATCTTTCTAATTGACTATTAAACCTAAATGTGCATATGTAATTTAATATTTTTTTTGTTTTCAACATCCTAAGTCTGAATCCGAAGTTCATTTTGCCAAATTTGAACCCAAAATCTTTCTAATTGACTATTAAACCTAAATGTGCATATGTAATTTAAGTAAATTATTTAAGAGATTAATCAAAATGCATCTAATTTAATTGAAGGTTTAGAATTAAGTTGTGTTAACGTATATTTAGGGTACTCGTGATTCTCCTGACCGTTCATCTGTTCATCTCGATTCCTCCTGTTCTGTCCGTCAGCGTAAACCCCTAATTACCAGTATAGTTCTTCAACCTTATTAAATATTCAGTTTAGTATATTACTCCAATTATAACCCTGTTATGATATGACTTAGGTTTTTGTGCATTCGAATAACATAGTGAAGCTGGTGCTCAATAGATCTCCTAGACTGATTCATTTTACGAGGTGTGTTCCTTGTGTGCTATATATAAATGTCTGTTTTAAATATCTGTTTGAAATACCATGTGCACATGATTATTTTCTCTAATTTGAAATGAATTTTTTTGCTCTGATTTGACTACCGTATGATTTATCTAATTTAAGTATGATTCCTGATTTACTGTATTTTAAATCATGCTTGCTTAGCACATGTTCTCCGGTTACTATTTTTACTGATAAATAAATATGTTTGAACTCTAATTTCTTGCTACCACTGGTTACTATCTGAAAAATGTTTTTCTTCGAGGTACTCTGAGATCTATTATGAAGTCTTTGGAGGTTCATTTCTGATCAACCTAGTAATTTCTTATATAGGTTCAACATCGATCAGCTGGTAATTCCTTATAGACCTAAGGTGACCCTTGGGTGGGCTCTTAGGTCCAATAGGCCTAATGGTAAGACCTTATGGACCCTAAGGTAATCTCTTAGGGTATCCACTCTACTATGTGTGTTGGGCAAGTCCTTATGGGCATGAGGGCACACCCTTCAAGTGGGCATCTATGCTTTCGCTAGGGTAAGACCTTATGGACCCAAGGTGCTCCCTTAGGTTGTCTCATACGCCCTTTGGACCTAGTGTAAGTCCTTATTAATGCAATTCTGGGGAACTTCATATGGTGTTCGGTTGGAGGGTGATTCTGTATTTTAAGTTAAAAACACTATTGACCTTTTCACAATTTGGAACTGAACTGATTTTGGAAACTTTATTTATTTTTATGTTTTTAATGATGAATTGATTTTGAAATCTTAACGATATGTTTTATTTATCCTCTGTTACAACACACTGATCTCTCTAGCTTACTACCTCGAACTTTTCCATTTCAGATTCTTTTTTATAGGTGACTCGAACCTGACACTTAGAGGATCAACACATCTGCACAATATCATTTTGTTGTAATGTTTTTATCTTCCGAGTTGCAGTTAATTTAGGTGACATGTGCCTATACTTTGAAAATACTTGTTTTATGATTTATATTGCTTTTTCTACTGATGTCAGATTTAATTTGACACTGATTATGGAATATTTTAATTTACATAGTCCTTATGATTTTAATTTTTTTGGGATTGAAATTTAATGTTACTAACTATATTTTTAAAGATATTTATTCTTAATATGGTTTTAAATTATTGAAAAATACTTTGGAAAACTATATCGTATTCAACTAGATCTGGTCGTAATGCCTAGGTCGGGTCTAGGGGGTTACATTTTGGTATCAAAGCTTTTGGGTTTTAAACTTGGGACTGTGAATGGGTCCAAACTAAAAAATGCGGTTTTAAAATGTTTTACAAAATAAGTTAGGAAGGGAATGATACCAAGTTTTTACGAGTTTAGGTGTGTACGGGACTCTAAGTGCCAGAACTAATCATAGGTTTTATCTTTTTGTAGTGGACCTCGAGATCCACCAAGATGAGTGCTAGACGTGGTCGTTGACCTGGCCGTGTGTGAAGTCCAGCGATTATATTTACGGATCCTATAGATGAGACGCGTGTAGATCCCCCGTCTCCTCTCGATAATTATGACCCAATGACCCTGATGGATCTACCCCCTGCCCCTAGTATAGGTTTGACTACTCTCGTTAAAGGAGCAACCTTTTTTTAGTCTGAGATTGCGAGGGTAGTATTAAATGATAATCTTGGTATACAATTTCTCTATTTGATTCAGGGAGTGGTTTGAGCTGCTAGCGTTACACCAGAGTTTCCTATCTTTCAGACTTTGATTGTTAATGGAGTTAGGACCTTTGAAGGCCGTATTGGTGGAGCTCCAAATGAGGCTAGGGAATGGGTTTATGATACTAAGCGACACATAGACCATCTAGGATTAGACCCGCAGTGGGGTTATTTGGGACTTGTCTCTATGTTAGATGGGAATGCCCATATCTGGTAGAGTCTATAGTGAGTGGTGTTTCGATCGATCATTTGACCTGGGATTTCTTCATATATCATTTTAGGAGTCATTTTTAGGGAGAGCGTTATCTCATAAAAAGGCTACAGTAGTTTGAGTACCTAGTTTAGGGAGAAATGATAGTATATGAGTGTGATATCGAGTTATTAAAGTTATTGAAGTATAGTTCCAGTTTGCCACCTATCGAGAGGGATAGGTGTCGAAAGTTTGCTGAGGGACACAGATAGGTGATGCATCGTGAGGTTGTTACGCATCAGGATGAGGTGTTCGATGTTTTAGCAGGGAAAGTAAAAGATGCTGAGGAAGTCGAGGCTTATGCACCTGATAGAGATAGGGTAGACTGAGACCAATTTAGGAGGCCTTCAGGTCAATCTGAGTCTTATGCACGCCCTGATAAGAGGACTCATACTGGTTCGAGGTATATGTCACCTTCACTTCTACCTCCATCTCCATCTGTTAGTCAAGGCAATTATTCAAGTTTCACTCTGATACGGAGTTACGAGCATTGTGGAAATCGACACATGGGAGAGTTTCGTAATAATATGGGTACCTGTTATCGTTGAGGCTACATCGAGCACTTGTTGTGATTTGCGGAAGCTCGAATCGACAACCGAAATGATTTGCAAAGTGAGGTCATAACGGTTTTTATGTTTAGGGAGTAAGGAGATTGAAAGATAGAAATTGACACAGCGATTTATAGTGGTTCGACTTCTCAACCAAGTCTACATTCACTACCTTAGCTCCTCACCAAGGATTTTCCAACAAATTCACTAATTTGTTCTTTCTTTTTCAAGAACAAAGTGATAACATTTACAACTCCCCAGTTTTTACACGGGCTCAGCTAGAACCTTTCCCCTTTACAAAATGATAAAAGAAGTAAACAAGTAAACCTCTCTAAGGTAGGTGTTTACAAGATTTAAGCTCACAAGAACAATATTTACAAGAGAATGAAATAAGAATGTAAAACTTCTTCTCTTGTGTTTGAATGCTTTGATATGTGTTCTCTCCTTTATTCAAGTGTACTCAACTTGTATTTATAGTTTGAAATGAGTTTGAAGTCATATATAGTCGTTAGGGAGGTTTTGGATCTATTTGGGGATTGTTTTTCTGCAAAGAAAGGTGTACATAACAGGGGGTACCGTTACCCATTCAAGGGGCATCGGTACTACCTTTGTTAAATTCAAATTAAACTAGTCGTTGCTAGCCGTTTCAGCCAAGGGGTATTGATACCCATGCAGGGGTATCGATACCCATGGTATAGATACCCATAGGTGATACATGCATCACAAGGCTCACATCAAAGGAATAAGTAATAACTCTTCCAAATGATCCACTATTCCAAGCTTTGGAAAAGAAGATCAGAACAACAACAGATTTGTGATGACTTTTTTGAATGGGATCCTAATCTTATTTGGTCAATTTGTCTTATGTAGATATAACAATCTCTCTCTTATATTTCCAACGGTTCTTGAATCTCATCAATCCGATATCGGAAACCCAAGATAAGTTCATTTTAGTGAAGACATCGCATGTAGAAATTCCTATACGAGATTAATACGTAATTTTGTAAATATTACGAATTTTCAATATTTATATTGATTATTTGTAATATAATTTAATATAGGATGATGTATTATCTTTTAGGATTAGATTTATTATTTTATTAGGAATTAAGGTTTGGTTAAAATATTACTTTTAGTTATTATTATTTTATTAGGAATTAGTGTTAAGACATGTTTAGTTTATTATTATTTTATTCATTAGTTATTTAGGACCTTTAGAACTCAGCCCCTATATAAAGGAGGCTTCATTCAACTTTGTAAATCAGATTTCTTTGATTAATAATACAATGAGAGTTCGCTTTTGCAAGTACTGATTGCCTTGTGCCTTCGCAGCTTCTTGTCCTGGAGTTCTTTCAAGTTCTTGCGAGGGAGATTAATCTTCACACTCCAATTTGCCTTTTCATCGCGACTAGGAGGGTTTTGTTAGAGACATATTATCGTGTTTACCTTTTCATTGAGACTATGAGGGCTCGATAGGACACTTATCCATCTATTTTCCACAAATCCACCCTCACCATCATCATCTTTACCGTTCATCTTCATAAGCGAGATCTTTTGATTTCTTGGTTATCATACTTTATTTTCAATTTCTTTATCTTTTGTTTATCTTTTTCTAATCTTATTTCTTACCTTGTTTCTAGCACTTAAAAGAAACTCTAAAAGACCCTAGTTACTGCCACCACATCCCCCTATTCATCACCCTTTGTTCTTCATCGAGTCTAGAGCTTTCTTGGTTTGATTCTTCAACAAGAGCAACGTTCATTAACCTGTCACTGCTTCCCTATTAATAGGGGTATCGGTACCCTTTTTGCATTCGATGTTTGAGCTTTTATAGGGGTATTGATACCAGTCATAGGGGTATCGATACCCATTTATAAGGGGTATTGATACCTATTCATAAGGGGTATTGATACCCATTCACAGGGTTATCGATACCCATTTACATTTTTGCTGAATCTAAATTTAATGGACTTTGAATTATTTTTGAAACCTTTTGAAAACTTTGAATAAATTCAATTCAAGTTCAAAAAAAATTTGCCTTAAATTTGTTATATCGAAACATAGTTCAACAATCTCACCCTTTTTGATATAACAAAACATTTGAAAAATTGTTTTGGCTAAACTCCCCCTTAATAAAATGTTTAATGAAAAAGATACCAATTGTTTACAAAAGGATACCAATTGTTAAAAAGATACCAATTGTTGGAAAATATATGAAAATGTTAAGCTCCCCCTTTTTCATTATAAGAAATTAAAATTTTCAAACCATACTTCTCCCCCTTTTTTTTATATAACAAATAATTCAATTTTTAAAGTTCAAAATAACTTTGGAGAGTAAGTGGTAAATTTGACATTTTAAAAAAATCATTTGAAAAATCAAAGGCTCCCCCTCAATTAATGCATTTCAACCAAAATTTAGCTTTAAGAACTTGACACTTAAGCAAAATTGAATTTCAATAAATAATAACAAACATGTTAGTAGCACATGAAATTCAATATATCCAAGTCTAAAATACTTTATGCAATATCAATTGTTGAAATTAAGTGCATATGCATAAAGCTTTTCAAAAATGTTATGTATTTGAAAAAAATTGATATAAATTGTTAGACAGATATCATTTTCATTTAAAGCACATGCATAAACATTTAAATTTAGGTCGAAATTTTTAAAGATTTATAAAGTCAAAGTATTTAAAAAGTTGATATCAATTGTTAGAGAGATATCAATTGCTTTTAAAACCAATTTTGACCAAAATTCATTATGATGAACTAAAAATTATGAAAAATTTAAAATGTTCATCATAACCATTTTTCAACATACATGAGATTAAAAACAATGCACAATCTTTTAAAATTAAAACTCATGCATGCATAAATCCAAATGAACAACCAAATAACCAAAATCAAAAGCATTAAGCTTAGAGGTTACCCATTACTTTTTCATGTGTAGCTAGAGCATCTTGAATATCATCACTTTCATCACCATTGCCCCTATACACCTACAAGACACATTTAAGTGGATTTTGGTATCCAAATTGCTTTGGATTCTTGAACATTAGTTTCAATGTCCCTTGTTCCTTTCGGAACCCATACTTGTCTAATTTTAAAACATTTTCCTTTCTTCAAAGGACAATTATGTTCCAAATGACCATGATAATGGCAATGTGAGCATTTTGCCATTTTTAAACATAATATGTCATTTTTAGAAAATAATTATTTTTTCTTTTGTTAAGCTTCCAAGATTAACTTTTAAATCAAAATTTTCTTTTTCTAAATATTTTATTTTGATTTTTGAAATCTTTAAATCATTTTTCAAAATTTCTTTTTGGTTTTCAAAATCGACTTTACTTTCAAAATCAATTCATCTTTAGTTTTGAGTTTTGAAATTAATTTCGTATATTTGGAATTCATGGTCTCAAATCCTAAATACAACCTATTATAAACATCTTGTAACTCATCAAAAGTAAATGAATTAAATTCATTTGAGTTAGAAGATACCTCAAATTCTTCTTGAGTGGTCATGAGGCATAGGTTGACTACTTCATCATCATTGGAGTCATCTTCATCACTCCAAGCTGTCACATATATCTTCTTCTTGGATGATCCCTTCTTTCTTAGAAGGGGACGATCATACTTCCTTGGAAATCATGAATCTCTTGAGTTTCTTCAAGAGCTTGACCATCTCATCTTCTTGTTCATCATCGTCTTCATCCACCTCATCACTTAAATCTTGATAGCTTTCATTGGTGGATTTGAAGGCAATGTCTACCTCTTTTTTCCTCTTGTTTTTCTTCTCTTCATTTTGTTCCTCTTCCTTCAACATCATCTCATGAGTGAGAAGAGAACCAATTAATTCATTGAGAGTGAGAGACTTTAGGTCTCTAGCTTCGATAATAACCGTCTTCTTCGATTGCCATGACTTTGGAAGAAAATAGATCATCTTCCTCACAAGCTTATCATTAGGGATTACTTCTCCAAATCCCCTGAGACCATTGAAAATCACAGAAAATCTATCCGTCATAGCTTTGATGTCTTCATCGGGTTTCATCTTGAAGTTCTCGTACCTATGGTTGAGAAGACTTGTCTAAGTTTCCCTCACTTCGTCGGTTCCTTCATGAGTGACTTGGAGCTTATCCCAAATCTGTTTGGTTGGTAGAACAAGAGGATATTCTTCCATATTCGTCTGGGCCTAAACCATAAAAGAGAATATATATAGCTTTAGAATTAAACTGGAACTTTTTCTTCTCTTCATTACTCTAATTGTCGTATTCACCGGGTGGAGTAGAGTAACCCCACATGATTGAGTTCCATGCTCTTAGATCATAGGTTCGAATAAAGAACATCATCTTACTAGTCCAATGAGCATAATTTACTCTATTGAAGAAGGGTGTCTTGTTGACTGGTTGTAAATCCACAATAGGTAAATCTTCAATGTAATAGGCACCAGAGGAAAAAGTCATTTCTTCTCGGTTACTTCGGGAATCAGTAGAGTGTCTTCTAAGATTGTCTCAAGGATGTTAAGCCTTCTAACAAGTAAAGCTCTGATACCAATTGTTGGGATTTTTGGAAGCTCAAATTGACAATCGAAACGGTTTGTAAAGAGGGGTCGGAATGGTTTTTGTGTTTAGGGAGTAAGGATATTGAAAGATAGAAAATTGAATAGCAATTTATAGTGGTTCGACTTCTTAACCAAGTCTACATCCACTACCTTAGCTCCTCAGCAAGGATTTTCCAACAAATTCACTAATTTGTTCTTTCTTTTTCAAGGACAAAGAGATAACCTTTACAACTCCATAGTTTTTCACGGGCTAAACTAGAACCTTTCCCTAGCTTTTACACGGGCTTAGCTAGAACATTTCCCCTTTACAAAAGGATAAAAGAAGTAAACAAATAAACCTCTCTGAAGTAGGTGTTTACAAGATTTAAGCTCACAAGAACAATATTTATAAGAGAGAACGAAATAAGAATGAAAAATTTCTTCTCTTGTTTTTGAATGCTTGGATAGGTGTTCTCTCATTTCTTCAAGTATCCTCGACTTGTATTTATAGCTTGAAATGAGTTTGAAGTCGTATGTAGTCGTTGGGGATATTTTGGAGCCGTTTGGGGATTATTTTTCTAGAAAACAAGGTTGTCTATAACAAGGAGGTATCGGTACCCCGTTAAGGGGTATAAGTACTACCTTTGTTAAATTCAAATTAAACTAGCCGTTGGAGCCATGGGATATTGATACCCATACAGAGGTATCGGTACCCAGGGTATTGATACCTATAGGGGTATCAATACCCTTTTTGCATTCGATGTTTGAGCTTTCATATGGGTATTGATACCCAATCATAGGGGTATCGATACCCAGGGTATGGATACCTATAGGGGTATCGGTACCAATTTATAAGGGGCATTGATACCCATTCATAAGGGGTATTGATACCCATTCATAGGTGTATCGGTACCCATTTGTTTTTTTGCTCAAATCTGAATTTAATGGAATTTGAATTATTTTTGAAACCTTTTGAAAACTTTGAATAAATTCAATTCAAGTCCAAAAACATTTTGCCTTAAATTTGTTATATTGAAACATAGTTCAACAACACTTTCTGAGGAATTATCCATATCCAGCTTCTGTCGATCGGACCCCCGCTCAGACTCTTAAACGTTCACAGGCTTCTATTCAGACTTTTGCTAGGAGTCACAGTCAGAGTAGGACTTCCAGATCTGTTTCTAGGGCCAATAGTAGAGCTCGATCACATATTAGAGTACTCGCTGCTTTTGAGGCTATACAACATGCCCTTGTCTATATTATCTGGCGTTCTGGTGATTTAGTTGAACTAGGGACTTCTGTAGGTATATTTATGTTACCGCTGGTTACTTTCTGAAAAATGTTTTTCTCAGGGGTACTATAGGATCTGGTATGAAGTCTCTACAGGTTCAATTTTGATCAAGCTGGTAATTCCTTATATACATTCAACACATATCAGCTGGTAATTCCTTATTGACCTAAAGTGACCCTTGGGTGGGCTCTTAGGTCTAATGGGCCTGGTGGTAAGACCTTATGGACCCTAAGGTACTCCCTTAGGGTTGTACCTTGGCTATGTACATTGGGTAAGTCCTTATGTGCATAAGGTCACACCCCACAAGTGGTCACCTACACTTCGATCAGGGTATAACCTTATGGACCCAAGGTGCTCCCTTAGGTTGGTTCCTATGCACTTTGAGCCTATGGTAAGTCCTTTTTGTAAACTCTATTGATGTTTATGTTTTTAGCAATGAATTGATTTTAAAATCTTAACTATATATTTATTTTCTGCACAGTTGGAACACATTGAGCTCTCTAGCTCACTCCCCCAAACTTTTCTCTTTCAAATTCTTTTTGATAGGTGACTTGGACCTGGCACTTGGAGGATCAACACATTTGCACAATATCATTTTATTGTAATGTTTTTATTTTTCGAGTTGCAATTAATTTGGGTGACATGTGCCTATACTTCGAAAATACTTGTTCTACGATTTATATTTCTTTTGCTACTGTTGTAACACCCATCTCCCGTATACCTTTTCGTACATGAGATACAAATGTCACATCACTTTTTAAAACATTTTGTCATTTAAAAACCCATAAAATTTTGTTTCAAATTTTAAAACCACACAATAGTATACCATTCATAGAAGCATATTACTAGAATTATCACTTTAAATACATTACAAAATATTTTTCTTAAGTTCAATTACATGCTAACTAAGTTTTCAAAATGCATAAGATTGTCCCAATGTTACTAATGAGTTAACCTTTAATTGATGAAAGTTTTCATTGCTGCACTCCTTACTTGGAAAATCTTTGATTGTTACCTACGTGTGAAATCAACACACGTTAAGTATTTACTTAGTGATGTATGGCCTTGTAAAAGAACTACAATTTATTTATAAGTATGTCCTGACTATCAAAACCATGATAAATTGTCTACTTTATGGGATTCCTTTACAATCCTTTTAATCAAATCAATAAATGACACCATTTATGTCAAAAGGCATTGTTAAGCATTTAGTCTTTTACCCAAAGGCATTTAGCCTTTCATCTAACTTGCATGATTGACATATTTCTGCCAAATGCACAACTAGGCATTTAATCTTTAACTCAAAGGCATTTAGCCTTTCACCTAACTGGCATGATTGGCACATTTCTATCAAATGCACAACTTGGCAATTAATCTTTTACTCAAAGGCTTTTAACATTTCATCTAACTAGCATAATTGAAACCTTTCTGTCAAATGCACATCTAGGCAATTAATCTTTTACTCAAAGGAATTTAACCTTTAATCTAACTGGCATAATTGACACATTTCTTTCAAATGCATAGCCAGGCAATTAATCTTTTACTCAAAGGCATTTAACCTTTCATCTAACTGGTATAATTGACACCTTTCTGTCAAATGCACAGCTAGGCAATTAGTCGTTTACTCAAAGGCATTTAAACTTTCATCTAACTGGTATAATTCACACCTTTCTATCAAATGCACAGCTAGGCAATTATTCTTTTATTTAAAACAGTTTTCACTCTAAAAATCATTCATAATATCAGTTCCACACACATTATAAACATATATAATATAAAGTAAAACATACATTAATTTAAGTATTTGAGGTGGACTTATTGTGAGTCTCCCTCAACCCATATAATTATTTTATATGCACTCACCTGATATGTAATAGTGATGTTCAACTACTCGACAACTTTTTCCACGCCCTTTTTCTTGCTTGACTCGGGAGCTTGGTTATAATCTACACAAGCACCCATTTATTACACATACCATACCAATTTTAGCATATTATCTAACATTTATACTTTAATAATACTCAAAAGTACTATTATTTTTAATTTCTCTAACAACTTTAGCCTAACTAATAATTCATGGCTTAATAGTATCGATACCCATACCATGGTATTGATACTTCTATATTATGGTATCGATATTCTCTTTCAGTATCAATTCCACGTCGCCATTCTGTAATCCATGGTATCGATACTTTCCATTTAGTATCGATATTGTTCTTCATATTTCTTCCCATTTTAAACTTATATTATCGTTATTGTTATATCAGTACCGATACCCTTACCTAGATTTTCAATTTTTCAGCCCGATTCTTACCCAAATTTTCTCAAATTCGTTTATATTTACCCCTAACAATATTATTAAACTCTTCTTTACTTATCCCTACTAACTTTCCATCATTTAGCTTCTTAAAACATCTAAAATCTCCCAAGAACATTTCCATCTAAGGATCATAACACTTTTTTTAACATGTTTTTAATCTCATCCAATGCTTCTAATCTCTTATTTACTTCTTTGATAAGTTAAATATACTAATAAACATCAATAAAAACTCATATTCTAACATATTATTCAAAAGCCCATTTCCTTACATCTCAAATATTTTATCCATCTCCTAGATTTAATCTTATTTAACCCTTCCTTAAGCTTATATATCACTTAAGGTTGCAAGAACAACCCAGAATCTAAAGGAAAAACTAGTTCGATGAAGCTTACCTTATCTATGGAGAAGGCCACGTGAAAAACGGGAAAGAAGAAGAAAAATAGCCAAGGTATTAACAGTCTCCCTTTTCCCCTTTACTTTACTTTAATACTATAATTCATTTTCCCCCTAAAATACCAAAATACCCCTTTCATTATTTTATTCTTTGAAATTAGTCTTAACCAAATAATTTTTATTTTCTTATACTTTATCATTTATTAATTAAATTATCAAAATTTAAATCTTTTCAATAAAGTCAATGGCCTGACATTTGGGGTATTACAATTATCCCCTTAAGAAAATTTGTCCTCGAATTTAATGAAGTACCTGGAATGAAGAGGTATGGAAACTGCGTCCTCATGTTCTCCTCTCTTTCCCAAGTAACTTCTTCTACCTTATGATTCTGCCAGAGCACTTTAACTAACGAAATTCTTTTGTTATGCAATTCATTGTTTTCCTTCGCTAAGATCTGTACTGGTTCTTCCTAATAAGTTAAATCTGATCGGATATCTATCTCTCCAAACACTATGATATGGGATGGATCTGATATATAACTTCTAATCATCGATACATGGAAAACATTGTGGATCTTGTCCTTATCCGGAGGCAACGCTAATTGATAAGCTACGAGTCCAACCCTTTTAAAGATCTCATAAGGTCCAATGAATCTCAGACTCATCTTTCCTTTTTGCCTAAATCACAATAACTTCTTCCAAGGCGATACCTTCAGAAATACTTTACCTCCCACTTGAAAATTGATTTCTTTTTGTTTCAAATCCGTATAAGATTTTTTTCGATCGGAGGCTATCTTCAAATTATCCTGGATAATTTTTACTTTCTCCTCTATATCTTTCATCAAATCTGGGCCAATTAGATTTTGATCTTTAATTTCGAAACAATTTAATTGTGTTCGACATTTCCTTCCATACAAAGCTTCATACGGGGCCATCTTAATACTCGATTGGTAACTATTGTTATAAGCAAATCCAATCAAAGGTAAATACCTTTCTCATGATCCTTTAAACTCAATCACACATGCCTATAGCATATCCTCCAATATTTGCATACTTCGTTCGGACTGCCCATCTGTTTGTGGATGAAAAGCTATGCTGAAGTTCAATCGAGTACCTAATACCTCATGTAACAACTTCTAGAATCTTGAAGTAAACCTCGGGTCTTGATCTGACACTATTGATATAGGCACTCCATGCAATCTGACTAACTCTTTTATATACAACTCCACATACTTATCCATCGAGAAATCCACTCGAGCTAGAATAAAATGAGTCATCTTGGTCAATCTGTCTATAATTACCCATATCGAACTTTCGCTACCAGTTCCTTTTCTCATCTCTTGTTCCCCCACTCTACGCTAGTTTGAGGATTCTGACATCTATTAGAATATGCATAGTAATAACATTACAGTTAGTAACGAGTGTCATCAATTATACTCTAATGATACCATATTAGTAACCTTGACAATCTTAGTGGCATGTAATCCCTTTTTTCTTATTTCAAATGAACTCGATTTCGACCAAGAATCGGCTAAACCTGTAGCTCTGATACCAATAAATGTACCACCCATTTCCTGTATACCTTTCCGTACATAAGATATAGATGCCACATCATTTTTTAAAACATTTTGTCATTTAAAAACCCATAAAATTTTGTTTCAAATTTTAAAACCACACAATAGTATAACATTCATAGAAGCATATTATTAGAACTATCACTTTAAATACATTACAAAATATTTTCTTAAGTTCAATTACATGCCAACTAAGTTTTCAAGAGGCATAAGATTGTCCCAATGTTACTGATGTGTCAACCTTTAATTGAAGAAAGTTGTCGCTGCTGCACTCCTTACTCTGTAAATCTTTGATTGTTACCTACGCGTGAAATCAAAACACGTTAGGTATTTACTTAGTGATGCATAACCTTGTAAAAGAATTACAATTTAATTATAAGTATGTCCTGACTATCAAAACCATGATAAATTGTCTACTTTATGGGATTCCTTTACAACCTTTTAATCAAATCAATAAATGACATAGTTTATGTCAAAAGGCACTGCTAAGCATTTACCCTTTTACCCAAAGGTATTTAGTCTTTCATCTAACATGCATGATTGACACCTTTCTGCCAAATGCATAGCTAGGCATTTAATCTTTAACTCAAAGGCATTTAGCCTTTCATCTAACTGCATGATTGACACATTTATGTCAAATGCACAGCTAGGCAATTAATCTTTTACTCAAAGACATTTAACCTTTCATTTAACTAGCATAATTGACACATTTCTATCAAATGCACAGCTAGGCAATTAATCTTTTACTCAAAGGCATTTAACATTTCCTCTAATTGGCATAATTGACACATTTCTGTCAAATGCACCGCTAGGCAATTAATCTTTTATTCAAAGGCATTTAACCTTTCATCTAACTGGCATAATTGACACCTTTCTGTCAAATGCATAGCTAAAAAGTAAGCATTTACTCAAAGGCATTTAACCTTTTTGTCACATGCACAACTAGGCAATTAATCTTTTATTTAAAATAGTTCTTACTCTAAAAATCATGCATAATATCAGTTCCACACACATTATAAACATATATAATATAAATTAAAACATACATTAATTTAAGCATTTTTGGTGGACTTATTGTGAGTCTCCCTCAACCCATATAATTACATTATATGCACTCACTTGATATGTTGTAGTGATGTCCAATTACTCGATAACTTTTCCTTGCCCTTTTCTTACACTCATTTATTACACATACCATACCGATGTTAGTGTATTATCTAACATTTATACTTTAATAATACTCAAAATTACTATTATTTTTAATTTCTCCAACAATTTTATCCTATCTTATAGTTATTGGCTCAATAGTATCGGTACCCATACCATGGTATCGATACTTTTATACTATGGTACTGATACTCCTTTTCAATATCGATACCATTTCGACATTCTGTAATCCATGGTATCAATACTTTCCTTTTAGTATCGATACCCCATCAGTGTCGATACTAGTTGTATTAGTACAGATATTGTTCTTATTATTTCTACCCATTTTAAACCTATAGTATTAGTACTGTTCTATCAGTACCGATACCCTTACCCATATTTTCTATTTTCAGCCTAATTCTTACCCAAATTTGGTCAAATTTCCTTATGTTTACCCCCTGCAAAACTATTAAGCTCTTGTTTACTTATCCCTACTAACTTTCCTTCGTTTAGCTTCTTAAAACATCTAAAATCTCCCAAGAACATTTCCATCCAAGAATCATACCACTTTTTTCTAACATGTTTTTAATCTCATCCAATGCTTCTAATCTCTTATTTAATTCTTTGACAAGTCAAATATACTAATAAACATCAATAAAAACTCATATTCTAACATATCATTCAAAAACTCATTTCCTTAAATCTCAAATATTTCATCCATCTCCTAGATTTAATCTTATTTAACCCTTCCTTAAGCTTATTTATCACTTAAGGTTACAAGAACAAACCAGAATCTAAAAGAAAAACTAGTTTGATGAAGCTTACCTTATCTGAGAAGGCCACGTGAAAAACAAAAAAGAAGATGCAAAATAGCCAAGGTATTAACACTCTCCCTTTTTCCCTTTAGTTTCTTTAATACCATAATTTATTTTCTCTTAAAGGACCAAAATACCCCTTTCATTCTTTCATTATTAGAAATTAGTTTTAAGCAAATAATTTCTAATTTATTTTCTTATACTTTATCATTTATTAATTAAATCCTCAAAATTTAAATATTTTTAATAAAGTCATTGGCCTGACATTTGGGGTATTACAATTGTCAAATTTGTTTTAATAGTGATTATGAAATGTTTTATTTTATCCAGTCCTTATGATTTTAATTTTTCTAGGATTAAACTTTAATATTATTAAATATATATTTTAAATATGTTTATTCATAATATGGTTTTAAATTATTGAAAAATGTTTTGGAAAACTTTATCGTAATCCACTAGACCAGGTCATAATGCATAGGCTGCTCCTAGGGAGTTACATCTCTGCTTATTCTTCTTCAAGAACTTCCTTGTAAAACGTCATCTCTTTTTTTCCATCATTCTTTGAACCAAAACTTGAAACTCAGAACAATCTTGTATGGTGTACTACTCACAATTATGATATTAGCATACATTATCATTCTTAACTTGTTCGGCTACTATGTTAGAGACTAATAGGCTAACCTTGATCATTTGATACCATATACAATGAATGGGTGATTTTACCTGACTCATCTTTGTTGCTATCATTTTTCCTTTGTCCTCAGTAATTGCGTTGACCCCTTTACCCTCATGGTTTGACAGTGGGTTCTGATCCACATTTAGTTGCTCACTGTCACCAAAATTGATGATGTTATTTTCCCTTAACCTCTGGATAATCTTTTTAAAGGCAGTGCGGATCTCAATTGAGTATCTAGAAACCCCTGTGTGATACTCACATTAGACATCAACATCATACCAATTGGGATATGGAGATTATAGAGGTGACACATGGTAAGGTGACACCATATGTCTATCATACAAGACCTAGAATAATTCCCTGTAGGACATGAGGATCAGGTCAAACTGAAGCTTCTCTCTCTTGCCTTGGCTCCCTTATCCCCTACCTGGCAGAATTATATGTAGATGATCTTATAGCTTGAGGTTGAGACACAATGATATTATTGGAGTCATATTTCCTCATGTTATTAACTTCAATATCTTTCCTTTACACTAGTGGTTTCTTACTAGACTCTCCTTCATCGAGCTTCCCACACTTGATTGTCATTTCTATAATCTCTCCTGTATTAACTAAATCAGCAAAACTCTTGGATGAATTTCGTATGAGGTGGCTAATAAAATGAGCTCTCAAAGTGTTTATAAACAGCATACTGGTTTCCTCTTCCTCAAGCGTCGGATGAATTTGTACATCCACATCCCTCCATCTTTGAGCATATTGTCTGAAGCTCTCATTGGATCTTTTCTCTATGCTTTCCAGCATGATTCGATCAGGTTTAAAATCCTTCACATGCTTGTATTGCTCCTTAAAAGCTTTAGCCAAATCATTCCATGACCTGATGTGAGCCCTGCTCAATTAAATGTACCATTGAATGATTGAACCTGATAAGCTCTTGTAACACCCTCAGACCAGTACAGGTGATTCGATCTAATCTTGGGTGTCACATTAGGGTCACTGGAGCGATCCAAATTGAAAATTCTAGAAAATTTTAAAAAAATTAATCTACTTTAAATTGTAAAATAATTTATAGATAAAATGCAAGTTTAGAAAATCATGTATATATTAAATATAGAATTCAACAATATCCAATAATATGACAAGTTTCAGACTCAAATATAAAACAGAATACAAACTACGTGCCCCTAATTATATGCACTGTACTCCGCAAGCAATGTCGGTGGAACTCCTTTACTGATGTCGATAAAAGTATATGATCAAACTCTTTCACATGAAATGGTAAGTAACAGATTGAGCTTTGGAAAGCTTAGCAATACAGAACTACCAGATGAATGCAATAGGTTATCAAGTATACGGTAAAGCATAGCTTGCCTTAGCGGGAAAGACGTCATCATATTCTAGTGGTGATTTTAGATTCCATTAGCTAATTCTTCAGTTACAAATAGAAATTTACGATCTGAAGGAAGTATTCAGAAAGACAGATTCAGAAGATTGAATTAGGGAGTCTAGTGTGTTACAACAAAATAGAGAAATATGTACAGATCCTTTTAAAACATTAATAGTTTAAAACATATTTTAAAACCACAACAATATCAGCTAACTGAACACCGATATGTAGTTCCCATAACTGTATCCATGAGGACTTACCCTAAGCCCATTGGGCGTAGGAGCCAACCTAAGGGATTATCTTGGGGCCTGAAAGCCTACCCAAGGAAATACCTTGAGGTCTTAGATCTTACCAAGTATCACCTTAGGTCCATAAAGATTTACCATCTTGATAAGAGCAGAATCTCCATACTCCAGAATCCTATCCAGACAATATCCCAATAAATCAGTTCATACAGTAATCCAGTAACTTCCATGATCCATAAATTAAGCATAATTATATTTTCTAGTGAAAACAGGTAACTAGAGAGAATATATCATGTAGCCATAGTTCATAAACAGTAAATCGATACATCAGTAAGTCAAAATATTGAATAGTTAAATATTCAATAACTTTTGAATCACATTTTAGAATAGATAAAACAATCATATAACACATAGGGAACACACTAGGTGATCTAGTTATTTTCTGGGGGTACTTGGTATTTATCAAGTGGGAGCCACGAAATTTCTGCAAACTGATGGAATTTCAGAATGAGATCCCTATAAAAAGGGAGTTTGATAGATAACAAATTCATCAATCATTCGGGAAGTGATTTATCAAGATCATATAGTATTTAGATATATCAGCAAGTTATTCAGGAATTATTGCATCAAAGTTAAATAGGATTCAGACATTCCTAAAGTGGTTCCATCAATCAGGCTTATAAAGGAATTTTTTTCATTTAATTCCTGAGAAATTTGATAAATCCATTTAATAAGGGTAACGATTTACAAAATTTTGGATTTCAAGCATCTTAACAGGTTTTCAATTCAAATCTCACTGTACAATTCCCAGCAAATGCGACACTTATCAATTATGTAGGTAGAGAAACTTCATGAATATTCATTTCTTAAAACTGGCGACGCTGCAGAATCGAACTGATTACCTTCATAACCATCTTCAGACGAATCATGAGAAGATGAACAAGTATTTAAGAAGTATTTAGTCACTTCTCATATTGTAATAATATTAAGGATGATCGGCCTACTTAGGTCATAATCTAAAAACCTCAAGGGCGTTATAATATTTAAAGTTTCACTGGTATCTTTATATGATATCCAAAGGCATTTGCTTAATCCAAGTCATGAGGGTATTTAGATCATTATGGTATTCGAGGTAGATTTATTCATTCTAAAGCTTAAGGGTATTCAGTCATTCCAAGGCTTGGGGTATTTTAGGTTATTTCACACTTCAAGGGTATTTTGGTCATTTTACAGTTCAGTCCTTTCCTTCCGTCCATTCTTTCCATTTAATTCAAACTTTTCATTTATTTCAATCATTTCAAACAATTTTGATAATAAGAGTACTTTCGATAAGTTAGTCTTCGGGTGTATGCTCATAAATCAGAAATTTTGAGTCTTGTGGCTTCTCAGAGGTTACGAATTGTTTATCAAAAATCTTCTGAACAAAATCAGAACTTAATAGTTAAATCAGTAATTTATCAGATCAGATACAAATTCACATGGTACTTTCTCGATTAGGGTCAATCTGGGTTATTTTTACCTCTTAAGGGTAATCCGTAATTTCTCATCTAGGTATTTTCAGTGTTTCAATTTTTAACAAGAGTAATCATGTAACACCCATTTTCTTCAATCTCAAATAAATCATCCATTTCTTAGTTTTAATCCTCTATAACCCTTCCTTAAGCTTCCATATCACTAAAGGTTTCAAGAACAAACCAAAAATGAAAGAAAAACTAGATAGTTGAAGCCTTACCTTTGGATATGGAGGAGAACACGTGAAGACGGGAAAGAATGAGAGAAAATAGCTTAGTGTTTTACTTTACCCTTTTTCCTATACTTTAATATCCTAATTAGAATGAATTTTAAATTTATTTCCCCTTAAAGGTCCACAATGCCTTTTTTATTCTTCTATTGTTACAAATTTGTCTTAAACAATATTTCTAAATCTTTTCTTACCCTTTTATTTAATTCAAATAAATCCTGAAATTTTAAATCTTTTCAATAAAGTCACTGGCATGATATTTGGGGTATTACAATTCTCCCCCATTAAGAAAATTCGTCTTCGAATTTAATGAAGTACCTGGAACAAAGAGGTGTGGAAACTGCTTCCTCATGTCCTCCTCTCTTTCCCAAGTAGCTTCTTCCATCTTATGATTCTACCAGAGCACTTTAACTAAAGGAATATTTTTGTTACATAATTCATTGTTTTCTCTAGCCAATATCCGTACTGGTTCTTCCTCATAAGTCAGATCTGATCGGATCTCTATCTCATCTGGTGTGATAATATGGGATGGATCGGATCGGTACCTTTTGAGCATTAACACATGAAAGACATTGTGGATCTTATCCATGTCCGAAGGCAAAGCTAATTGATAAGTTACAGTTCTGACCCTTTCAAGATCCCATAAGGTCCAATGAATCTCGGACTCAACTTTCATTTATGTCCAAAACCGTAATACTTTTTTCCATGGCGACACTTTCAGAAATACCCTATCTCCCTCTTGAAATTTAATTTCTTTTCTTTTTCAAATGTGCATAAGACTTTTGTCGATCGGATGCTATGTTTAGATTATCCTGGATAACTTTCAATTTATCCACCATTTTTTCCATCAAATCTGGGGCAACTAGGTCTCTATGTTTAAGTTCAAACCAATTTAATGGTGTTTGGTATTTCCTCCCATACAAAACTTTATATGGGGCCATCTTAATACTCGATCGGTAATTATTGTTATAAGAAAATTCAGCTAAAGGCAAATACCTTTCACATGATCCTTTAACTCAATCACACATGCCCTTAGCATATCCTCCAATATCTGTATAGTTCGTTCTGACTGCCCAACTGTATGCGGATGAAAAGTTCTGCTAAAATTCAATTGAGTACCCAATGCCTCGTACAAGGACTTCCAAAATATTAAAGTAAACATTGGGTCTCGATTGGACACTATTGATATTGGCACTCCATGCAGTCGAACTATTTCTTTTACATAAAATTCTGCATATTTATCCATCGAGTAATCTACCCGAACTAGAATAAAGTGAGTTATCTTGGTCAATCTGTCTACAATTACCCATATCGAGTCCTTTTTACCTGGTGACAAAGGTAACCCCAAAACAAAATCCATTGTAACACATTCCCATTTCCACTCAAGAATGGATATATGTTGTAACAATCCAGATGGTACTTGGTGTTCAGCTTTCACCTGCTGACATGTCAAGCATCTCGCAACAAACTCTGATACAACTCTTTTCATACAAGTCACTAATACCGACTCTTTAAATCATGATACATTTTATTCCAACCTGGATGCATCGTCAAAGGACTATAATGTGTCTCGGAAAGAATATCTTACTTCAGTTCATAATTATAGGGAATGCAAAGTCTTCCACGATAATATAAACATCCATCAGCCTTTATAACAAAATCTTTGACCTCTTCTTTTTCTACTTGTGCCATTCTCGCGAAGTATTTCTCACCTTGTAGCTATTTTACCCGATCTATAAGCATCAGCTTTAACTTAAGTTCAATAATCATGGCACCGTCTTCCTTTAAAGACATACGTGCATCCAAGGCCCGCAAATCAACAAAAGTCTTTCGGTTAAGTGCATCTGCTACCACATTAGCCTTTCCAGGATGATAATCGATGATCAAATCGTAATATTTTAAAATCTTGATCCATATTTTCTGTCTCAAATTCAATTGTTTCTGAGTCAGTAGGTACTTTAGACTCTTTTGATTCATATAAATATGGCACCACTTACCATACAGATAATGACGCCAAATTTTCAAGGCAAACACAACTGCTGCTAATTTCAAATCGTATGTTGAGTAATTTTTCTCGTGATTCTTCAACTGTCTTGAGGCATAAGCCACAACGTTTCCATCTTACATGAGTACGAGCACTGGGGCCTCTGTTATTATTCTCTTTAATATTTCAAAACTTTCTTGGCATTAAGAAGTTCTTCACGAACCATCTATAATAACCGGCAAACCCCAAGAAACTTTGAACTTAAGAAACATTCTTTGGGGGTTGCCAATATACTATAGCTTGGATCTTTTTAGGTTCTACTCTTATGCCTTCTGTTGAGACTATATTATAAAGGAAAGCAAACTCAACTAACCAAAATTTGTACTTAGACAATTTGGCATACAACTTCTCTCGAAGTATCTGAAGAACCACTCGAAGATGGCTATCATGTTCCTCTCTTAACTTGGAATACACCAAAATATAGTCTACAAATACTACCAAAAATTGATCCAAGTAAGGTTGGAATACTTGGTTCATCAAGTCCATAAATGTTGCAGGAGCATTAGTCAATTCAAATGGAATCACCACAAATTCATACTGTCTATACCTAGTTTGAAAGGCTATCTTTGAAACATCATCCTCTTTATATTTAATTGGTGGTACCCTGACCTCATATCTATTTTAGATAACACTGTTACACCTTTCAATTGATCGAACAGATCATCAATCCTACGAACTGGATACTTGTTATTTATTATTACTATATTTAATTGTCGATAGTTTATGCATAATCGCATATACCTGTCCTTTTTTCTCACAAACAGCACAGGTGCTCCCCAAGGAGAATTACTAGGTCTCACAAATCCTTTATCGAGTAACTATTATAGTTGGGCTTTTAATTCTTTTATCTCCGTCGGAGCCATCGAAACAGGTTCGGTACCCGGGTAAACCTCAATCTTGAATTCCACCTCGCAATCTGGAGGTAATCTCGGTAACTCCTCAGGAAAAACATCCAGAAATTCCTTAACCATGGGGATATCATCTACTCTAACTTATGATTCTCGAGTGTCTATCACATTATCTAGGAAAGCTATACATCATTTTGACATCAATTTCGTTGTAGTCATGGCTGATCACATTGGATGGTAATTTCAATTTTTCACCGATCACTACGATTTCTGAGCCTTCTGCATCTTTTAGAAACAATTGCTTCTTGCAACAATCAACCCATCCATAATGTGGAGACAACCAATCCATGCCCAAAATGATTTCAAATTTATCGAATGGAAACTCCATTAAGTTTGTCGAGAACACAATCCCTTGAAACTTTATATGGGTATTTTCTACATACCTAAGTTAATCTCGCACTGTGACCCATAGGGTTTACCACTATCATCTCACTGACAATTGGTTCTAAAGGAATTCCTATAGCTCTAACCAACTTTGTACTAATGTAAGAGTGCGTAGAACCAGGGTCAACTAAAACAAATACAGGCTCATCAAAAAGATAGAAAGTACATGTTATGATTTTCGAGCCATCCTGATCCTCATTGGTCTTAATCTTATAAATTTTGGTAACTCCCCGAGTCTCTTATCACTGCATTGATTCAACTTGTCCCCTGGATCTACCCCTTCCTCTTCTTCTATTAGAGGTTACCGCGGATCTTTCAGATTGCTCCGAATGGTCCCCATATCACTTAGGATAGTTTCGGAAAAAATGACCAGTCTCGCCATATTGGAAACAAGCTCCACTAAGAAGTCAACATACTCCCAGGTGTACTCTACCACATTTCTGAGATAAATTTCTTTCTCCAACTGCTCTACCCAAGCTAACAGCAAAAGACTGGGATTGTTTAGTGTTTTGTGAAGCTACAGCAGAACCATCTCTGTCAGTATATTGGGAACTCGAGCCCTTGCCTCTCTTAACATGATGTGGAGTTGAAGGCGTTCCAACCCTTTTCCCCATCTGTAAACTCTACTCCGCTGGTAATGTCTCTTCTAGAGCTCTTTCAATTGCCTTGGCTCGGTTTATAACTTCTTGCAAGCTAGGCAAACTCAAAGCCAACATCATCTCTTTCAACTTTAGCCTCAATCCCTCAATAAACCAATCACGTCAAGCCTAGTCAAGGAGAACCACCTCAATAGAAAAATGACTCAACTTATTATACTCAGCCTTGTGATCATGTACCGCTCGGTCACATTTTTCAAATTAATTTGACCATCACACTCGATCTGATCCCCTGAGCAACGATACAACTCCACCCAGCTTCTCTAAATCCGAGCAGTGAAGACTTTCAGGCATTATTATTACATCATTCAGCCATAAGTCAGCCTCCATAGGACCTTCATACTCTTCTCCACATAATTCGGGAGCTCCTAAATTCTTCAGCTCATTTGGGATCAACATTCTCGGTACTTAAGAAGTAGGGGAAGGTAGAGGAGGTTGAAGTCGGGTCAGAATGATGTTGAGAGCTTGCATAAAAGTTCCAAACTCAGGCACCGACATCCCCTGATGTGTAGGAGCACTAGCATTTTTCGATAGAATCGGCTATTCACTATTAGTCTCTTAGCTTTCTCTGCCAGTTCCTTCTATAATTTCTTCTTCCCCCACTCTTCGCGAGTTCGATGATTCTGATATCTATTAGGACATAAATAATAATATCAATAAAGTTAGTAAGTAGCATCATCAATCCACTCTAATGATACCATATCAATAACCTTGACAATCTTAATGACAATTAATCCCTTTTTCTTATTTCAAATTAACTCAATTTCGGCTAAGAATCGGCTAAACCTGTAGTTCTGATACCAATAAATGTAACACTCATTTTCTTCAATCTCAAATAAATCATCCATTTCTTAGTTTTAATTCTCTATAACCCTTTCTTAAGCTTCAATATCACTTAATGTTTCAGGAACAAACCAAAAATGAAAGAAAAACTAGATAGTTGAAGTCTTACCTTTGGATTGGAGGAATACACGTGAAGACGGGAAAGAATGAGAGAAAATAGCTTAGTGTTTTACTTTCCCTTTTTTCTATACTTTAATACCCTAATTAAAATAAATTTAAAATTCATTTCCCCTTAAAGGACCACAATACCCCTTTTATTCTTCTATTGTAGCAAATTTATCTTAAACACTATTTCTAAATTATTTTTTATCCTTTTATTTAATTCAAATAAATCCTCAAATTTTAAATCTTTTCAATAAAGTCACTGGTCTGATATTTGGGGTATTACAAATCAAATTTTAAGGGTTATGAGGTTAAACGCTTCACTGGTTAATCACGAAACTTAGAATTGTTCCTTAAAATCGTCTAATTTCTTATACGAACCATCAACTTTATTCAATTACTTACTTTTTACCATATTCGAATATAGTTTAGAAATAATTAACTATATAGATGAGACGAAACATATTCATCCATGCACTTATCAATACCAACATGTACTGTAAAGTATGCATAGGGTAGTAAAATATTAACTCTCCACTAATCCCGTCCCAACGATAGCGCCATTTATAGTTCCTTCATAAGGGACTATTAGCAGTTTACTTGCTCTTTTCTGAAAATCTTGAACCATAGCCTCAAGTTCATTCACACACTTCCTCAAGTTTTCAACTTCCCCACGACTTCAACTACCTTCTCGACTTTAATATCATCGCAAAGTTGCCTCTAAACCCAAGACCTTGCCCTTTAGTTTCTCGTTTTGGGCTTGAATCTCTTGTAGTTGTAGCTCTAATGTATTCTTTTCTTTTAAAGTAGTTTCAGCTGATGTCTACTCTACTTGAGCATATATTAGTTTTCCCCTGCCTTTTTTTAAGACTTACCACTTCTTGTCTCCACTTTATAAATGATTTTATTGAGCTAGCGGTCATCTAAGCTTTCACCATTCATTGGTATGATAACTGGAGATCATCAAAATCTAATCATAGTTGCTTTTCCACCTTCTCAATTCGGTCAACCAATCCCTTATGGATGTCAATCTCTACTCCTTTTTGGTACACCTTGTCTTCCATATTTTGTAAAGATTTTTTTCGCTACTTTCTCTCAGCCTCAAAATCACGCTTGGCTAGTTCTAACAAAGATAGTACAACCCTAAGATGTTCCTCCATTGACTGAATATTTTTAGGGTTGATCATCAGGATATTGTCATTGAATCGATTACTCCTTCACTCCTCCTATTATAGTGAAAGATTCAGATCCAATGTGAACAGATTTACTCAACGAGTCTGCTTTCATGCATCAGCAACCCCTTTGAATTTACTTTTGTATTGCTCTCCTTTGAATGCAAACTCTGACCCAGATAAATCCCAAGTTGCATGAATGAATTGTCTTGACCCATAATGCCTGAAAACCAATAGAGGTGCTTATCCCACAGAACCCTATCTGTCTGGCAACGAAACCCAATCTCACTCCCCACACCTATAAAGTATGTCTAAAGAGATATTCCATGAAGATTGTCATAGTACATCACCATCTCGAATATCTTTGAATATGACCATCCATTTCTCTTCAGTGGAACCTCGAGGCCACTCTCGGGAAAGGAAATCTTTCAAAGACGAAAATCCTTTTAGAAATACTCGTCCAGGTGCTTTTTTTATGTGTTTGAAGTGATCGAGGGTCCAATCCAGCAAAACTAGTATGCACCCTATGAAACACTCTTCTTCCTATCATCTGTAAGAGTTTAAGGAACGAAATGTCTCGGCCAAAATATCTGGAACGGGGTCTGTATGCCAGTCTAATCTCTTAAACATATCAACCACCGACACATCAGCATGCCCTAAAACTTTTGGGAATATGACTAGCCCATAAATACCCAAAGAAAATAGGTCAATCTTCTTTCTCTTGTCGGGATGACGATCAATTACTTCTTTAATAGCATCCAATGTAATGAATTCACTATCTTCTTTCTGCTTGATACTTATAACATCGAATTCCTCACTCATCCCAGTCATCAAAAGCAGTTAATTATTGAAAGGATAAGTGTTTGGCGGTTTGGTGTACACCATATCTACTTGGAATCTCGGACAACGAATTAATACATAATACTCCACACACAAAAATAGAACTTCCCCTTCCCTTTAAATCCATTCGAAAGATACCCTAAATAGCCAATACCCACCTTCCAAGAGGGCTCCGATGAGAAGCCATCAGGCTCTAAACCCAACCTACGAGGGCACCCAGTCAAAACCCCCTTAAAAGAAATAACCTCGAGACCCTAATACTTTTAAAACCAAACCTTTAAACCCTAAAGCAACTCGACAGGAGCCAAAGAGTATAGAATGATAACCCTCGAGGACCCTTTGGAGACGATGCTACTGATTTTCCTACTGAAAAAGTTAGGTGTTTCATCTGTTGCTTGATTTTTTGGCTAGATGGTGATTTGGTCATGAACAAGAAAATTTTGGGTTTTTTTCTTTTTGGATTTCCTGCTATTAAATGGTTCTCTCAGTTTTTCGTGTTTGATTTCTCTCTGGTTTTTCTTGATTGCCCATCCCTCTTCAGTTGCTAATATACATCCCCCTTTTATGGTTTCTGTCAAAAATCATGCCGTATGTAATTTCTACTAATAAATCCATTTTCACCTGCCTTGTTGGATATCTCTACGTGGCCAGGAAATCTCCCTTGCTCGTTGCTTTTTGTTATTTCCTTTTGCAGGTACAACCGAGACAGTTGTGAAGGAATAGATAGCTGGTCCTTGGGAAAATCTGGTGTGTTGTGCGTGTTCCTTACCCATGTGATATGATCGATCTATATCCTCCAATAAATCTAGGCCATTGGCTCGATAATCAGATCCATCGATCAGGCTCTTTAGACGACGGCGACTGGTATCATTTAGGGTAAAACCCTAAAATCCATTGCATATGAGTCATTGATACTTTCCATATCAAATGGTGGATTACTTGGTGGCGGCGATGCCTAGGGTTTGAGAACCCTAACTATGCTCACGATCTGAGTCGTTACATTGGTAACAGATCGGACGACTCAGATCAATTTGTGACGCTAGATATAATTTGTAAAAAACCCTAACGGGTTCTGGTTTTCTCGGGTCTTGATCTATTGGGCCTTGCTCTAGCTCGAGTTTTACCACTGTTTGACTCCCTCAACTGGGCTCCCTGCTAGGTAGGAGTTGTGAGCCTGTTTGGGCTTGAAGACCTTTTGGACCACTGATTTATTACCTTAAGCATGAATTTTGGACTTAGACCCCAAACCTACAATTTAATCACATAATATTAATAAAATGAAAATAATAACAATAATAATAATAATGATAAAACTTATAAAACTATATTCTATAATATATTTACATAGATTTTCAAAACTCATATATATTATATATCTATTTATATACATTTTACATACTATATTATATATATTTTAAAAATATATATATATATATTCTAACAAAACTATATACTATATATATTTTCTAAAAGTTATATATATATATATATATATATATATATATATATATATATATATATCAAAAAAAACTATATATATTTTCTAAAAACTATATATTTATATATTTTTCTAAAAACTATATATTATATATATTTTCTAAAAACTATATACTATATATATTTTATTATATATTTATATCATACCATGTATATCACTATGTCACAACCGTCCTTTGGGTGTGTCCGGAATTGGGCTTCGACTTAAATAAAACACGTTAGAGCCGCCACCGATCATTTTAAAAATATTTACTTTGATCAGACACATTGATTTACCATCTTACCTGATCTGCTTTTTACCATAAATATGTCAGATTCGAGAGTCGGTTACAATCAAGGAAGGATTAGCACCCTTGAAGTGCCCTTTCGGTACCATTTAAATTTGTCGATTGTCTTAATTGCGAAAATTAAAATTTAAAGATTCAATTCAAATTACTTACCTCTGATCGATAAAAAGTGCCTCTATAAAAAAGGTGTCAAAACTGAAGTTAACTAAAAGGTAACATGAGAGTTAAAATAAAAAAAATTAAATTAAATTAAATAGAAGTTAAATTAAAAGGAATAAAATAAGATTCAAATTAAAAAGGGTTATATCGCAAAAAAATTTAAAATGAAGGTATTGAATTGATATTAATTAAAAACTGAAATAATATAAAGTTAGGAGGGGTTAATTTGTAAAATATAAGAACTATAAACAGGGATTAAATCGAAACAATTAGAAATTCAAGGGAAAATTACAATAGGTGACCAAAATCAATGACACTTCAAACTTACAGGGATTGCGAAAATAATTTAAAAATCTTGTAATTACACAAAGTTCCCCTTATAAATACCCCCCCAAAACTAAAAAAAATAACATTTCTCATTTCTTCCCCCCAAAACATCGAATGTTCTATCCCTCAAATTCTCTCAACCCAAACTGGCCCCGATAGTCAGTCACCGCTAGGTGGCCACCAACCGCCGCTTTGGTCGTTGCTCCCGGTGACTGAAAAAACCCCAAACTCCTCAAACATACACTCCCCAACCCCGTAATCACGAATCTAGGGCCCAATTATCCTAAAACAAGCCGAGTTGGTGTAGATCTAGATAAAAAGGTTCCGGTTTTACCTTTTTCATCGCGTCTTTTCAGCTTCCTGATTATCTCTTCTCCGATGACGCGCTTCTTTACTCTTACCGTTGATATATGTCTATTTTTGTTTATATTCGAACTTTTCTTGTTGGTTTTTTAGTGTTTTATTTGTATGGCCGAATGGTATATAGATATTTTGGTGGTTTTATGCTTGGATATTGCTTGCTTGTTTACTGGATTTCTTTTGTATTTGTCGTTATTATTGTTGTGTCCGGTGTGGTATTTATATAGGGGTTGTTTCCGACTTTAGAGGGGTGGTTCCCCTTGTCCTCAATTTACTTGGGTTTGTTGTTGTTGACCGGGTACACGAGATGGTGTTGTCCCAATTTAGACGGGGCTCCATTGCATAGTGATTTTTTCGGTTGGTCGTTGTTCAGTTGATCGGTTTCTTTCGGGTTTTTCGGTTGGTAATTGTGCAGTGCGGGTACTAGGGTTGAAACCCTAGTTATCTTCGATCTGAGCCATTGATCTATCCTCGATCTAACGGCTGTGAACCGTGTGGCGCCCTTTGTTAAGTGTAAAACCCTAGTTGGCTTGGGCCTCCGGGTTTGCTTACTGGGTAAGGCTAGTATTACTCGGTTGGGCCTTATCTTGGACCCAAATGGACTCTTTGTTGGACTTGGACCTAAATAAAAATAGAAAATAATAATAATAATAAATTATTAAAAAACTAATAATAAAATATACTATAAAATGTTTTCAAAACCATACTATATATTATATATTTTCGAAAAATGTTTCCAAACTATATATTATATATATTTTCAAAAATGTTTTTCAAAACTATATATTATATATATTTTCAAAAATGTTTTCAAAACTATATATTATATATATTTTAAAAAATGTTTTCAAAACTATGTATTATATATTTTCAAAAATGATATATATTATATATATTTTCAAAACAATGTTTTCAAAACTATAAATTGTATATATTTTCAAAATGTTTTTAAAAAAATATGTATGTATTAAATAGAACCCCAGGCGAAAATGAGTGATTACTGTAGCCCCTATTTACCTATTATCATGTAACGAAAATAGGACAAAGACAAAAAGGCACAAATTTTCATTCGGTGCATATGGGCTTGGAAATAAGCCTGCTTCTGTGAGAGTTGTTGACTTCTGAGCTTAAAATCCAACTTAAGGTTGCCGTTGAATTCTTATCAACTACCCTCAGCTATGAAGTTGATATTCGAAAAAATAGAATAGGATGACCCTTTGTTGTTGAACCATACTGTGGGTGACTCTGGAGCTGTCTTTGAACATGATATCCTTCTTTTTGAAGTTGAAATCATAATTCGAAATTTGGACTAGAAAGTAGCTTCTTGTTGCCAAACCGTAGTCAACCTTGGTCTTCTTCTTGGTTTAAAGACCTTGGTGTGAAAATTTGATCGAAAAGTAGTTCCTTGCTGCTACCTTGCGTTAATACGCCCTCGAGTTGAATAGAATCGAATTCGACAATCCTCGCTGACAGATAACCCTTCTTGCCTTGAGCTATGTTGTACTAGGTTGGGAGATAGCTCCCCCTATGGTTGCAGATGACTCATTTGCTATGCAACGAAGTCGACCCATTTGGCACGATATCATTCTTTGTGAAGTTGAAATCGTGAGTGGCTCATTCGCTGTGAAGTTGAGCTTTGAATTGAATATCCTTCATTCTGAAGTTGAAATCCAATCTTGTATAAGTTGCATCCCTTCGAGTTCAATATCTTTCGTTGTGAAGTTGAAATTAACTCTAACGAGAATCTATAAAATTATGCACATATGCAATGTTATGGATGCAATGCTCCTATGTGTGCCTAAAATGCATATGTGAAATATGTTCTTTTAGAATTTGGAGAGAAATCTCAATCTCTGGTTGTCAGTCTTGATGACTTTTGATCTTGGATTCTTCAATATGCTTAGATTTGTTGTACAAAATGTTTATTTTTAGTCTTGATTTGGGCAATTCCTTTCAATTATCTCAAGCATGGTGCATAATCCTTGATCGGCTTCTGAATATTTGTACCTTTCAAAGAAAACATCTTTGTACAATAATATGTAATTATTTTTTCAAAAGTGAATAAATCATTTAAGTTTAAATTCAAACCGAGATGCTTAAAAGGAATTGCTTTTTTTAGAGAAATGACCATATTTATTTATGAGGAAAAATAATAAAGAATGCATGGCAACTATTCTGAAAAACAATATAAAGAGATACAAGTAGGCGCCCTAGATCTTGACAATGTAGACGTCTTTGAACTGATACACCGTTAGATGATTTTGAGTACAACTTTTGTTAAGGGGACTTCCAAAACGTGATAGCGTTTAGGAGAGTGCAAAGTTCCTCCGAGTTGCTAACTTTACGAAAGACTTGGATGCTGTAATGCTTTTTATCTCTTTGATCCGGGACTTTTCTCTTGTACGGGTGTCAGATCCTTACATAAGCTACCCTTTCGGGTTTTTAACTTGGATCTCTCCTTGGTTTCAAGATGCCCTTTGATAGTTTTCATCTTGGACCCACCTTTTTTTAGGGCTCCATTTTGAGTTTTCACCCTAAACCTTTTTTTTCGCTTCAACGTAGGGCGCCGTTTCGAGTTTTCACCCTAAGCAAAATATTTCTTGACCGTATCCGAGTTAACGGGATTAGTTAGTTCCAGCCCATCCATTTCAGTCAGAATCAGTGCTCATTTGGAGAAAGCTTTCTTTACGACATAAGGTCCTTCCCAATTTGACATCAATTTTCCTCTGTGGTCTTTTTGTATTGGCCATACCTTTTTTCGTACGAGATCTCCTTTTTGGAATACCATTGGGTGCACTTTCTTGTTGTGTGCTCGGATCATTCATTTTTGGTAGAGCTGCATGATGAATGGATTTCAACCTCTTTTCTTCTATTAAGTTCAATTGATCATATCAAGATTGCATCCATTCTACATCATCTAGTTTGACTTCTAACAAAACCCAGAGTGACGAGATCTCTACATTAATAGGCAGTACTACCTTAATCCCATATGCCAATGAAAATGGGGTTGCCCCAGTCGAAGTCCGTACTGAGGTTCGGTAAGAAAACAAAGTGAAAGGTAATTTCTCATGCCAATCCTTGTATGTCTCAGTTGTTTTCTCCACTATTTTCTTGATGTTTTTTCGCTGCTTCTACTGCTCCGTTCATCTTCGATCTATTAGTAGTAGAGTTGTGATGCTTTATGTTGAATTGTTCACAAGTAGCATCCATCATCTTATTGTTCAGGTTTGTAGCATTATCGGTAATGATTCTTTCAGGTAAACCATACCGACATATGATCTCTATTTTCAAAAACATGTAAATAATGGACTGAGTGACACTAGCATATGACACATCTTCCACCCACTTGGTAAAATAGTCAATTGCTACAAGAATGAACTGATGACCATTTGAAGCCTTCGGAAGGATTGGCCCGATAACATTCATGCCCCACATAGAAAATGGCCATGGTGTTGTCATCACATGAAGAGGTTGAGGTGGAACATTTATTTTATCCCTATAGATTTGACATTTATGACATCTTCTAGCATAGTTGATGCAGTCGCCTTCCAATGTGAACCAGAAATATTCACATCTCATAATTTGCCTCGACCTCATTTGTTCATTCGCATGTGTTCCGCAAACTCCGTCATGTACCTCTTCTAATATCATCTTTTTCTCTTCTGCATCTACACATCTCAATAGGATTTGATCACGGCTTTTATTGTATAAGACTTCTCTATCATGAACATATCCATTCGTCATCCTTCTAATAGTTCTTTTATCAGTTTTGGCGGCTTCCTCTGGATAACTTCAGTTTTTGATATATTACAGAATGTCGTGGTACCAGGGCTTAGTTTCTTTTACTTCTTCGATTTGGTAATAGTGAACCGGGTACTCATATGACTGCATGTCAATTGGAATCATATCAGACTTCCCACCAGCCTTGAATGCGACTGCCAAGGTAGCTAAAGCATCAGTCATTTGATTCTCTTCTCTAGGCACGTAAAGGAAAGTGACCTCTTCAAATTCTTTGAGTAGATCCAATATTAGCTTTCGGTACTACACTAGATTTACATCTTTTGTCTCCCATTCTCCTCAGAGCTGATAAATCACTAATGTTGAATCTCCATATACCCGTAAGGTCTTTATATGTTGTCTGATAGCAGCTCAAATCCCCAAAATTCAAGCCTCATACCCTACCATGTTGATGCAATCGAAATTTAGTCTGCTAGTGAATGGGTAATGATTTTCTTGAAGGGAGACCAATATTGCCCCAATGTTGTGTCCTAATACATTTGATGCACCATCAAAATGCATTTTCCAGAAATCACACGTAGATGAATTTGTTTCTTCTAAGGATATGGCCATCAAGTCTTCGTCTGGAAAGTCAAAGTCTAGTGGCTCGTAGTTTTCAGTAGTTCTGCTTTCCAAGAAATCAGATATGGCACTTCCCTTTATAGTTTTTGGCTCACGTAATAGATGTCAAATTCAGATAACAACATCTGCCATCGGGCTAACCTTTCAGAGAGAGCAGACACACCCATCATGTACTTTAGTGGATCTAACTTGGAAATTAACCAAGTGGTGTGATACATCATGTATTGTCTGAGTCTACATATGGCCCAAACTAAAGCGCAGCAAGCTTTTTCAATGGGTGAATATCTAACTTCGCAATCCGTGAACTTCTTGCTCATGTAGTAAATGGCTCTGTCGTTTTTCCTTGATTCATCATGTTGGCCCAGGACATATCCCATTGAATTCTCAAATATGGACAAGTAAAAGAATAGAGGTTTTCCCAGGATGGGGGACGTCAAGATAGAAGTGCAAGATAAATACTCCTTTATTTTCTCAAATATAGCCTGACAGTCTTCATCCCATGCTCCAGAGTTGTTCTTTCGAAGAAGGCGGAAGATTGGGTCACACTTGACGATTAGCTGGGATATAAACTGTGCTATGCAATTTAACTTGCCCAGAAAACCTCAAACTTCTTTTTGTGTTTGTGGGAGAGGTAAATTCTGGATGGTCTTAACTTTATCGAGATCAACTTCGATGCCTTTCCCACTGACCACGAAGCCCAACAACTTTCCAAATGTTACTATGAAGGTACACTTCCTAGGGTTAAGTCTCAACTGGAATTTTCTTAATCTTTGGATGAGCTTTCTCAGATTCTCGACATGTTCATTTTTGGTTTTTGCCTTGACAATCATGTCGTCGACATAAACTTTAATTTCCTTGTGCATCATGTCATGGAACAAGGTCACCATAGCTCTTTGGTATGTTACCCCAACATTCTTTAATCCGAAGGGAATCACCTTGTAGCAGAAAGTACCCCACATTATGACGAATGTGGTCTTTTCCATGTCCTAAGGATGCATCTTAATCTAGTTATATCCTGAGAATTCGTCCATGAACGAGAAGAAAGTGTTCCCTGCTGTATTATCCACCAAAGTGTCTATGTGTGGAAGAGGAACGCTATCTTTTGGACTTGCCTTATTAAGGTCTCGGTAGTCGACACATATGGGCACTTTTCTATCTTTCTTTTGAACTGGTACTATGTTGGTCACCCACTTCAGATACTTGGCCACTTGAAGGAAGCCAACATCAAACTGCTTCATGACCTCTTCTTTGATTTTAAGGAGCATTTCAGGTCTCATTCTCCTTAACTTTTGTTGCACGGGTTTGTATTCTGGTTTGATAGGCAGTTTGTGGACAAACATATTTGTATCTAGTCTATACATGTCCAGGTATGACCATGAAAACACGTCATTATATTCTTGAAGTAAGTCTATCAAGCTTTGTTTTTCTTTAGCCAAAAGAGCTGTGCCAATTTTGACTTCTTTCATTTCCTCTTCTGTACCCTGATTCAAGACTTTGATTTTCTCTTCATGTGGCAATATTTGTTTGTCTTCTCTTTCTACAATCCTTAACAATTCGGAAGGTAAGTTGCACTTTTATTCATTGTCACATTCATCAATTTCCCCAAGATAATTGAACTGTTCAAAATCCACTTCCGGGTCAGGATCATCAGTGCTTGCATTATTATTATTATTATCTTGGGACCTGGAAAAGAAATGAAAATGTGTATGCGTGAGAGGAAAATATCCCACACGGAATGACCGAAAATTAAATTCAAAAGAGAATGAAACGAAGTGCAAAATGAAAGAAAATTAAAATCAAAAGAAGATGAAATGAAGTAAACAATATTTGCCATGAAAGAAACTGCATCTTTTATTGAATTTAAAAAAACATTTATTCACCCTTACAAAAGATAACCTATTGCCCCGGGTATAGGTGGACAGGGATAGTTTGAGTATTTGAAAATCACATGTAATTCTTCAGTCGTCCAGTTGCTAAGCACTGACCTAGGTGGCAAAGGACGGATTCCTGACCTATTCACATTTTCAGCATCCTCTATGATTATGGCGTTAATACTCTAATCTTTCAAAGCAGCTTCCAAATATGGTAAGGTGGTCTCAAACTCATAACCACCAGATTTAAATGTTTCATAAAGAGGTGGAAAAACCATGAGTTCCCATTGAAAATCATTCTCGTTCAATCTAGCCAATCTTCTATCTTGGCCCTTTAAGATTTTCTTCCTCTTCTATTTTTAACTGGGCTGAAAACCAGGCCCAAAATGGTCTAGCTTTGTTATAGGAAGGATGGGGTTAATCATTCCTTGTAACAGACTCCCAAATCCTCTTCATACCTTGGCACCTCTTCCCAAGGTCTACTTGATCTCCATTTTAGTGCATTCAGAGAGTATGGTTTTGGAAATCGTTCCTCCTTTAGCCAAAAATGTGGCATTCACAAATTTTAAAGAGCAGAACGAACACTCTACCACTTCATCATTCACTACAATGTAAGGGGCTTCATTGGTCACGCTCGCCATAATATCTTCTTTAGCATTAATTATTACAAGAGCCCCGTCAATGACAAACTTGACTTTCTGGTACAGTGTAGATAGTACTACTCCAGCTTGATGGATCCAAGGCCTTCCCAAAAGGCAGTTGTAGAAAGGCATAATGTCCATCACCAAGAATTCGATGTTGTAAGCAGCAGGTTCAACGGTTAAAAGTATCTTAATCTTCCTAATCACTACCCTCTTGGTCCCGTCAAATGTTCAGACCACATTCTGGAATGCTCTCATATTGGAAGTATCCACCGGTAGCCTGTTCAAAGTAACTAAAGGAATCATATTAAGGGCAAAACCATTTTCGATTAACACACTAGGTAAGGTGTGACCCTTTCAATGAGTGACGATGTGTAATGCCTTGGCTCGACCTCTTCTATCAGATGGAATCTCATCATCAGAAAATGAGATGAGATCATCAGCTTGAATATTGTTAACTAGTCGATCCATCTTACTAACTGGTATGTCTTGCAGCACAAACTTCTGATTTAGGACCTTCAGAAGGGCCTCCCTGTGTGCCTCTGAACTTAGCAGTAGTGCCAATATTGAAATATGTGTTGGCAGGCTATATAACTATTCCACAATACTGTACTCGTTGTGTTTTAAAAATTTTAGAAACTCTACAACTTTTTCCTCCTTTATGGGTTCATTTACCACCAACAGTCCCATTTGAAAGGTTCAAGTGGTCTCTGGGGGGACTTAACCTCTTGGGAGTAGTGTTTCTCCACGGAATTCCCCACTTTGTTGTCATCTTCCTTTAAAATTCTTATTTTGTATCCATACATCCAAGGCACTTGCTTGTTGTCCTTGTAGGAAAAAGGTTTGGGTGATGTGATCACCACATTTGCTTGTGCTTTATCTGCCTTCTTTACTTCAGGGGTAATTACCAAAGGATGACCCCTACCATATTCGCTTTTGGATGATTCTCGAGTCACACAAACATCAGCTTTTAGAGAGACTTGGACTTCTTCATAGAATTCCAGGTCCTTACTATCCATCATGAGCTGGATCAAAGCTTTGAACTCTGAGCAATCTTGCACATCATGCCCTTCTTCATTGTGGTAACAATAGTTGTTACCATCTTCATGTTCTGATGTATAGGAGTATGGTGCAAGAAACCCTGCCTTTATCATTTATCTCCATACCCAGGCTATGGGAGACGTTACTTCGGCAACACTTGTCTTGACTTTCATGTTCCTTTCCTCAATAATTGTATTGACCCCACCTTCTTGGTGGTTAGGTAAAGGATTATGTGCAACATTTGGTGCCCCTGAGTTATTGAAGTGGATCTACTTATTATTTCGTATTCTCTGCACGATCCTTTTGAATGCGAGATAGTTTTTGATAGTGTGCCTCGGGATATCACCATGATATTTACAATATGTGTTCTCATCATACCACTTGGGGTATGGGGGCTTCATAGGTTTCACCGGGTATGGTGACACTACATGAGTGTCAAAGAGTTGTTGATACAGTTTTTTGTAGGTCATGAGAATAGGATCGAAATGTTCACTTTCCCTTCCCTTCCTAGGTTCTCTTGAATCTTGTCTAGAAGTACCTGATGGTATATCAGCAGTTGATATTGGATTGGAGATCGTAACACCTTCGTTATTATAGGTGTTATTGTTGTTGCCTTCTCCATCCCTCTTCTTTCTAGGAGGTTTTTTTACTAACCTCCCCTCCTTCAATTTTACCTTACTTTTTGGCGATTTTTATCAATTCTCCGGCCATAACTAAGTTAGAAAAATTTCCAGATGTGACTACAACAGGTACCTAAAATAAGGAGCCTTTAGTATCTGCACAAAGAGCTCCCTGGTTTCCTTCTCATCCAAGGGTGGATGAACTTTCATAGCTAAATCCCTCCAATTTTGTGCATATTATCTGAAATTTTTGTTATACTTCTTCTCCATGCTTTGCATCATAACTCGATCTGGCCTCATATCATTAACATGTTTGTATTATTCCAGGAATGACATGGCTAAATCAGACAAACTCTCCTGGAAGCAATGAATCAGGAGTTGGTCGTTTCCAACATATCCTATTATCTTTTGATAGAACATGGTAATGTGGGCTGATGGGCAGTTATTCCCATCAAACTTCTCAAACTTCGGGGACTTGCATTTTAGAGGTAGAACCAAATCTGGTACTAAACTTAGTTTCGTGGCATCGACTACATAGTAGTCATGATCTCCTTTAACCATCTTCATTTGGTCCTCTAATTGCTTGATTTTCTCTTCCATTTTCTTTGCCTTGTCCTCTTCATCCAAATTCGATATATGGTAATCACCCGTATTATTCTCAAGGTTAGATACAAAAGTTTGTACTTCTATAGTAGACGAGGCCTTCACTTTTACAGCGGATAAGTCCCCTTGAAGTCTTGGTAAGATTCCAGGTGAAATAACCACTTGCGAGGTAGATGGCATAGTTACTCCTTCAGATGTTCGTGCCCCAGGTGCACTTGCATGATTCAGACCAGATAATTTTGCAATAATTTGGTTAACCAAAGACTCTTGGCTTTCAGTGATTGACTCCAAAGTGTTTTGATTATTTTGACATATTTTCTCCTCTAGCTCCTTTTGCAACCTTAACATGTTCTCCTCGAGTTGGGCTATCTTTGTTTCAATTTTTTTTTTTGAACGAGTGTTATGTGCATGGGGTGTATCCAAGGCTTGGGTGGTACGCCCAATGTTTATTCCCTTTTTTTATGAGACATTTTCTGTTAGTTAACATGAATGTAAAGAAATAAAGAAAAAATAACAAATGCAAAGATATGTGTAAATGTATGATGCATGAAATGTTCGAGGCATTGGTCCAAAAACATGTATGTTATTATAAATAATCTTTATTGGGAAAAATGTTATTTCATAAGAGATAAAAACATTTTAAAGGTACATTCTGACTAAGTCCTCTATACCCCGAACATATTCTAACAGGTTAACTAATATTCTACCTTCGTCTGTCGCTAGTTGAATACCCTGTCAAACCACTCCGACTTCTCTGGCTAAACCATGCAAGTGACGAGTTATTTTTTGTACTCGTTGTAAGAAGTCTTGAATGACTGCATTTCTGGCTTTCACTCTCTGTTGAGCTTGTTCCCAACGAAAACGCCATTGGAAACCTCCATCGAATGGAACTATCTGAAGCTCACTTGCTTGTTTCTTAAACCCGTCCACAATGGCCTCCAACTCAACTATGGTTTTGCCATCCCGTTCTTGTTGTTTCTTAAGAAACTTCTCTAAATCAGTTATTTGGATCCTCAAATTCTTGTTCTGGTGTTGGCAATCTAACAACCATCTCTGGGAAATCTTTAGTTGTTCTTTCAGGATCTCTCTTTTATCCTGTCCCTCGAACTTCCTTTTTAGTATACTAGCTTCACTTTTCCAGTATTCAAAAGATCTTTTTAGATTGGAATTGCTCTGGACTTGTTCTTGATATCCTTTTCTCAAGTCTTCGAGCTCAAAACATATTTTCTCTTGTTCCCTCTCTAACTTGTATGTCCGATCCTTGAGTATCGGCATTTATTTTCCACTAGAATCTTTCAGCCTCGAATTCCCTTAGCATTTGTTTCAACTCTTTATTTTCAGCTTCAAATTCCTTCTTTGATATTTCTAGCTCGGAGGGAACGGGCTTAAGATGTTCTTCCATGGTTCGAGTGTCTTCACGATCTGGCACGTGGATGGTGTCATTCTTTCTCACTCTACACCACTCCAAATAATCTGGAGTAAGCATGTCTTTAGCAGCTACAACATCCATACATAACATTTTCTTCCATGACTCAACTATATATTTAACCCTCTTCTTGTAGTTATCCTCATGGTATGCGAATTCTGCTCCATATACCCCATGTGTAATTGGGACAAACTGGCTTGCCCCATACTACTGAAGAGCCAACAGTGGAGAATATCCGACTCCTCCCCATAACCCAAGCAATGTTATGGTTTATGAGTCTCCCCATTGATAAAGGATATCTCTATGAGTCAACCAAGGGGCTCTCCAAACAATGTTTTTATCCTGGAGATATGTGAAAACCTTCAACCATTTCTCTTTTGGGATGCCTTCTTGCAATTTCAGTGTGAGGAATTCCCCCAAAGGAAAGTAAGTGTTTTGAATCGGCGGTAGGAAACCTCTTCAGTGTTTTAGCAATGACTATGGATCCAAACCTGAAGAAGTTATGTGCCTCCTATAAATCTTCCTCCGCCGGTCTTCCTGCAATGATTGAGTGAACGAAAAGTTTTAGCTAATATCGTCGGTGCCGGGTTCACCCGCTTCGAAAGTTGTTCGAATAACTCTACCATAATCGCCTCAATATATCCCAAAGTCTTTGGGAAAATAACTAAGTCGTATATACCCAAAGCAAAGAGATCAATCACTTTCCATTCATCAAGATGATTTTTCATCAATTGCTTGATGTGGCTCCAAGCAATTCCTTCTCCTTTAACCTTGTGCTGAGTCCGGTCAATTACCCACTTTTCATCTACCCCTGTAATCTTTGCTAGCCCGTTCTTGAAAGGCTAACTCTTGATGAATTTAGTGTAGACCCGATCCATTTTGGTTCATTCACAAGTAGTGTATTCTTCAATGGTGGGTACAATATCTTCTTGGTTGAACATGAAACAACTGTACCTTAAATTCTAGAATTGTACTAAGGCTCAAATTAAGGGTTCATCCACCTTGACATGGAGTAGAAGTGCGATATCACCATATCGCTGACAGAATTTCTATTTGTTGTCACCTTTCCAGTTTTCCCAAATGCTCTGCAGTTCTTGAACATCATTCTGCTTAAGGCTGACAGAAGCATAACCAACTAGTTTTGACACATAAATGCCTTGCAAAATGTCTCCCTTTTCTTTCTGAGTCCTCTCTTGATACATGCATCACAAGGCTCACATCAAAGGAAGAAGTAATAACTCTTCCAAATGATCCACTCATCCAAGCATTGGAAAAGAAGATCAGAACAGAAGCAGACTTACGACGACTTTTTGAATGGTATCCTAATCTTATTTAGTCAATATTTCTTCTGTATATACAACCATCTGTCTCTTATCTTTCCAATGGTTCTTTAATCGCATCAATCCGATATCGGGAACTCAAGATATGTCTATTTTACTGAAGACGGTGCATGCAGAAAATCCTATACGGGATTAATACGAGATTTTATAAATATTACGAATTTTCAATATTTTTATTGATTATTTGTAATATAACTTAATATAGGATGATGCATTATCTTTTAGGATTAGATTTATTATTTTATTAGGAATTAAGATTGGGTTAAAAATATTATCTTTAGTTATTATTATTTTATTAGGAATTAGAGTTAAGATATGTTTAGTTTATTATTATTTTATTCATTAGTTATTTAGGACCTTTAGAACTCAGCCCCTATATAAAGGAGGCTTCATTAAACTTTGTAATTCAAGATTTCTTTGATTAATAATACAACGAGAGTTCGTTTTTGCAAGTGTTGATTGCCTTGTGCCTTCGAAGCTTCTTCTCCTTGAGTTCTTTCAAGTTCTTGTGAGGGAGATTAATCTTCACACTCCAATTTGCCTTTTCATCGCGACTAGGAGGGTTGGTTAGAGCCATATTATCGTGTTTGCCTTTTCATTGCGACTAGGAGGGCTCGATAGGACATTATCCATCGATTTTCCACATATCCATCCACGCCATCAATCATCTTTACCGTTCACATTCATAAGGGAGATCTTTTGATTTCTTGATTATCTTATTTTATTTGCAATTCCTTTATTTTTTTTCTTTATCTTGTTTTAATCTTGTTTATTACCTTGATCCAGCACCTAAACGAAACCCTAAAGAACCCTAGCTATTGCCTCCACCTTCCCTATTCATTCCTTATTGTTCTTCATCGGGTCTAGAGCTTTCTAGGTTTGATTCTTTAACAAGAGCAACGTTCATCAATCCACCACCGCTTCCCTATCAATTGGTATCAGATTTGGGCCGATTCTTGGAAAGAATCAAGCAATCTTGCTTGTTCTTGCACACAAAACCGTCAAGGTATCTCAACGGAGCTAGTCCAGAAAAGATTCATCGTTTCAGGTTCTTTTTATTTAATTTTAATTTAGATTCAAACCCTTCTTGTTAGTTTGCTATTTAAAAAAAACAAAAAAAACCAAAAAAAAAGGTTAAAAAAACAAAAAAAGCCAAATTTTCAAAAACAAAATTGCAAACGAAGGTATTTAGGGCTGATTTTCTCCAGATATCATATTCATCCTAATATAAATCTCCAGTCCGAAATTCACCCAAATCGGAGTTCATTAGAACCTTCAAATACGTTCTTCAAGTTTCATCGACAGATTCGGTCTAGGATCTTGTCGAATTTCTTGAAAAATCTACAGGAGGAATTTCGTGGTGAAAATTTCTAGATTGCAACTTCATATATTGAAGATCATTTACACAAAAAAACAGAATATTTGGAGATCAAGAACATCTTCAAACAAAGCGATCAAGAAAAACATATTGTTTGATGACTCACCGTTCAACAGAGTCCATTGGATACTACTGAAGGTATTTGGTTCTGAAATTTTACAGGTGGTTTCTTGACGCATCGAAAGACATTCAAGAATTTTCCCAAAATTTTTGGACACCGGTAACCCCCTCAAAAACGTTGCTCAAGTTGATCCACCGTTTTCCAGGTTTCTGGGTTGGTTCTTTTTTTTTTCTTTGACTCTTAGTGCTTTAAGTTCTTTTGTTTTTTCTTTTTATTGTTCTTGTGCATTATCTAACACATTATCTTTCTTGTGTTAGTAGGACTAAAGAGTTTGCATACTTCTTCCTTCTTTGTATTCTCGTTCTCTTGGAGTCTAACCCTTGTTTGGCCTCTTAGAACTTTTAAGTTTTTTCTTATCGCCTTTGCTAGTAATCAAACTCCGATACGAACTGTGGAAGACTACTTGGTAAAGTGAGTTTTAAAGAGTACAAGATCGGCTTACTTGCCTCTCGTTGTGTTACTTTCTTGGAGTGACTTGTGAGGTTTCTTGCTTTGTTGAATTTTCTTCCTTTTATTTTTATTTTACTTTAAAATTTTCTTTTGAGTGTTATGATTTCAGGATGGGCGACAATAACAATAAGAAACTTACAGCTATCTTAGCCACACTTACCCGACTCACGACTCAAGTTGAAAGATTTGATGAAATCGTGAGAGAACGACAAAAACCACAACTGGATCTACCAAACCAGAATCCAAGACCAAACAATGCTGAACTTTTGGTACCCGGGCGAGAACAACCACGTTTTCAAGCACCCAAACTCTTTGCAAAACCAAATTTCATGATCCCGTCTTTCAAAGGAGACAATGATCCAGATAGGTACATCGAATGGGAAGGAAAAGTTGATCTCATGTTCGCATACCATGACTGCCCCCAAGCTAAACAACTTCACCTCATCACCACACAATTCGAAGGATATGCTCGAACTTGGTGGATGCAAACAAGGAAAAAGATCCAGAACTTCCAAAATCCAACAATCACTTCTTGGACTGACCTTAAACAAACCATGAGGAAGCGATTCCTACCGAAACATCATACACGTAAAGTTAAACTACGACTAGACCGACTTCGACAAGGTAGAAGTTCAGTTGAAGAGTACTATAAGGAGATGCAGTCCTTGCTCAATAGGGCTAACATAACCGAAAAAGAAGAGGTCGCCGTGTCAAGATTCATCGTCGGCTTAAACTCAAACATCATTGATCTTCTTGATCTACAAGGGTACGAAAACCTTAAAGACGCACTAAAGAAAGCAATGACAATCGAAGCAAAAATCCAAAGGAGATCTCGATTCAGTGAACATTACCAAGGTACTTCATCCTCTTACCAAGGTAATCCTTCAAATCCTTCCTGATCTTCTACTCTATCTTCTCTAAAAAAGCCAAGAGATGATAAACCTGACAATGAGAAAGAACGACCAGCAAAGAATGACACACTTCCAGTCCCTAAAGATCAAATGATAATTTGTGAGGAGGTAAGGAAAGCAAAAAAAGAAAAAGTTGAGAAAGAGGCAAAAGCAAAAGAGGTCACTAGTTATAAAAGCCAAAAGAATAATGACCCATGGGAGGTGAGTTAACCTAAATGTGAGAAGAAAAGAGTGACTCAAAATCTATGTGTGAGCACAAAAGAATTGAGAGAGAACCTTCTTTACAAACAACCTTGCATCCTTGTTCGCTTTAGGGAATCAATTGTTTCGATTTCTAACATTAACAAGGATTTGCCTAGTGTGTTTTCATCTCTTTTACAGGATTTTCGAGAAGTGTTAGATGATCTACCTAACGAATTACCAGTAAAAAGAGGAAAACAACGCCAAACCAATCTAATTCAAGGTTCCATCATACCTCGTCAAGCATACAATCTCGAAGAAACCAAAGAGTTGGATTTGTTACAAAAAGGCTACATCCAGGAAAGCCTTAGTTGTGACGCCATCTTAATGACGAAACATGATTTGAACAACTCTATAGGCTTTATAGTTCGTGCACAGGAAATCCATGTAAATGATGAAATAGTAAAAGCAACACGAGACTGGCCCACACCATCTTCCATAGCCAAGAGTTGTCGAATAATATTAGGTGACCCTCCTGACGGGTTACCACCTGAAAGCCCTAATCACTATGTCATTTCAATGAAGAGTCACAATTTATGGGAGTCCAAAGACCGAGGTAAACAAAACACAGTAGACAATGCACTACCACGAAGGTATACTCTTACCTATCAAACACATACTAATATTTCGAGAATTGAACATATCAAAGATCTATATCATAATAACTCGGATATTTCTGATATTTCTACCCATACTTTTAAAAGTGCTTCTAATGAGTTTTATCGTGTATATGAGTTTCCTTGCCAACTAAACAGGTTCTACAGTCCAAAAATCTCCTCCTGAGAATTTTTAATTCATGAACCACACTTAAGAGACTTAAGGGGTTACTTTAACAAACCAGTTGATATGGTTTTTAATCACTCATTCTCGCCACACACGAATAAAACCATGGAGAAATTATCTGAAGCAATCATACAGAAAACCAACAGTGGTCGGCACCATGTTGAATTTCAACCTAAACATCAGATTACAAGACTTATATGCAAAAGAGGATTTCAAGACTACAAGAAATCAGTTCCTACAAAGAAGAAATCTCGACTAAAACGCATAAAGACACATCACATTGATCCTGGTAAATGTTTCACAAGTTTCTCTTCCAACACATATAATTCTCTTTCTCTTGGATTTTCAGATTCGAGGACGAATCCTTTTGAGGAGTGGGGGAATGATACATGCACCATAGTCCATAATACATGCTTCTTTGGACTAATGTTTCTACTCGAATCTATTAGAAGAACAAAGTCTCAAAGATTCAAAGCATATCTATTCGGTAAGTATAATGTGAATGAATCATTAAATGATTCTAATGTTGCTCCCTTTAATGTTTCAGATTCGAGGTCGAATCTTTTTGAAGAAAGGGAGGATGATACATGCATCACAAGGCTCACATCAAAGGAAGAAGTAATAACTCTTCCAAATGATCCACTCGTCCAAGCATTGGAAAAGAAGATCAGAACAGAAGCAGACTTACAACGACTTTTTTAATGGGATCCTGATCTTATTTAGTTAAGATGTCTTCTATAGATACAACCGTCTGTCTCTTATCTTTCCAACGGTTCTTGAATCGCATCAATCCGATATCGGGAACTCAAGATATGTCTATTTTACTGAAGACGGTGCATGCAGAAAATCCTATAAGGGATTAATACGGGATTTTATAAATATTACGAATTTTCAATATTTTTATTGATTATTTGTAATATAACTTAGTATAGGATGATGCATTATCTTTTAGGATTAGATTTATTATTTTATTAGGAATTAAAATTGGGTTAAAAATATTATCTTTAGTTATTATTATTTTATTAGGAATTAGAGTTAAGATATGTTTAGTTTATTATTATTTTATTCATTAGTTATTTAGGACCTTTAGAACTCAGCCCCTATATAAAGGAGGCTTCATTAAACTTTGTAATTCAAGATTTCTTTGATTAATAATACAACGAGAGTTCGTTTTTGCAAGTGCTGATTGCCTTGTGCCTTCGAAGCTTCTTCTCCTTGAGTTCTTTCAAGTTCTTGTGAGGGAGATTAATCTTCACACTCCAATTTTCCTTTTCATCGCGACTAGGAGGGTTGGTTAGAGCCATATTATCGTGTTTTCCTTTTTATTGCGACTAGGAGGGCTCGATAGGACATTATCCATCGATTTTCCACATATCCATCCACGCCATCAATCATCTTTATCGTTCACATTCATAAGGGAGATCTTTTGATTTCTTGGTTATCTTATTTTATTTGCAATTCCTTGATCTTTTCTTTATCTTGTTTTAATCTTGTTTATTACCTTGTTCCAGCACCTAAACAAAACCCTAAAGAACCCTAGCTATTACCGCCACCTTCCCTATTCATTCCTTATTGTTCTTCATCGGGTCTAGAACTTTCTAGGTTTGATTCTTCAACAAGAGCAACATTCATTAATCCACCACCGCTTCCCTATCATCTCTGACCATAGTCGGACCTCTGCGTTTTTCACCTCTTGCATTACAATCACTTTGTCCATTAATGTAATTATTTGGGTTTAACAAATACTCTTTGTAGATTAACACCTCTTTTGTATGATGCAAATGATAAGTTAAAAGAACAAAAGATGAAAGAAAAACAAGTCAGTAAAATAATAATCAAAATAGTACTTGAAATAAAAGAAAACTATTCCTACCCCGTATGATATCTAACCAACATGCTTTAATTCTTACCCATACATGATTTCTACCCCGCATGTTAATTTTAAGCAAATCATAACCACATATTTTCTAGTTTGAATGCTTTGAAGAGAAAGTAAAGCAGGAAATAATTCAAGCATCCTAGGTTTTGAAATGGAGTTTCGAGGTGGGCTCTAATTCCTTGTAGTCTCCCGATTTAGGTTCTAAAGAAGGTACCCGAGTTCTCCTTGTCGGTGCCCCCTTGGGCTTATCAGTCCCTCAATTCTAAGCCCCTTACAAGCCTATGTGAACCAAGTTAAACTTGAGATGATACATTCTCTTATGTCTATATGAAAATAAATTCACATGAAGACATAAAGTATATGAATCCCGAAGGTTACTTGCTACGCCTGTATAGAGAATAAATTCCCACGAAGGCATCGTTTTCACCTTCACTTAAAAAGGGTTTGGAGCTAGGGTATAGAGCCTAAGATGAAAATTTTAAAAATCTGAAATCATTGAAAAAACGTCAGTACAACTATTTATTTGAAAATAATCAAAGAAAAATAATAAGAATCGAATAAATAAATTAAAATTTAAACCTGTTATTTTCACTTAAAAAGATAATCAGAAATTAATTATGGCCTGACTCATTTACCCATCCCCAGCAGAGTCACCAAGCTGTCGCAACCGTCCTTTGGGTGGGCCCGGAATTGGAGTTCGACTTAAATAAAACACGTTAAAGCCGCCATCGATCATTTTAAAAATATTTACGTTGATCAGACACCTTGATTTACCATCTTACCTGATCTGAATTTTACCAGAAATATGTCAGATTCAGGAGTCGGTTACAGTCAAGGAAGGATTAGCACCCTTGAAACTGCCCTTTTGGTACCATTTTAATTTGTCGGTTGTCTTAATTGCGAAAAATTAAATTTAAATTTAAATTTAAAGATTCGATTCGAATTACTTACCTTTGATCGATAAAAAGTGCCTCTATAAAAAAGGTGTCAAAACTGAAGTTAACTAAAAGGTAACATGAGGGTTAGAATAAAACAAATAAAAATTAAATTAAATTAAATAGAAGTTAAATTAAAAGGAATAAAATAAGATTCAAATAAAAAGGGTTATATCGCAAAAATATTAAAATTAAGGTACCGAATTGATATTATTTAAAAGCTAAAAGAAATAATATAAAGTTAAGAGGGGTTAATTTGTAAAATATAAGAATTATAAATAGGGATTAAATCGAAACAATTCAAAATTCAGGGGCAAAATTACAACAGGTGACCAAAATGAATTACACTTCAAACTTTGAGGGACTGCGGAAATAATTTAAAAATCTTATAATTACAAAAAGGTCCCCCTTACAAATACCCCCCAAACTTAAAAAAATAACATTTCTCATTTCTTCTCCCCCTAGAACATCGAATGCTCTCTCCCTCAAATTCTCTCAACCCAAACCGGCCCCGGTGGCCACCGACCGCCGCTTCTTTCGCCACTCCTAATTGCCGAAAAAAATCCAAACTCCCCAAACATACACTCCCCGACCCTATAATCACGAATCCAAGGCACAATTATCCTAAAACAAGCCGAGTTGGCGTAGATCTAGATAAAAAGGTTTTGGCTTTTACCTTTTTCGTCACGTCTTCTCGGCTTCCCGACAATCTCGGCTCTAAAAACGCTCCTTTGTACTCTTACCGTTGAGATATGTATATTTTTGTTTATATTCGAGCTTTTCTTGTCGGTTTTTTGGTGTTTTGTTTGTATGGCCGAATGGTATATGGATATTTTGGAGGTTTTATGCTTGGATATTGCTTGCTTGTTTATTGAATTTCTTTTGTATCTGCCGTTGTTGTTGCTGTGTCCGGTGTGGTATTTATATAGCCCCCCGATGGGGTTGTTTCCGGCTTTGGCGAGGGTGGTTCCCCTCGTCCCTGATTTGCTCTAGTTTGTTGTTGTTAATCGGCTAAACGGGATAGTGCAGTCCCGATTTAGTCGGGGCTCCATTGCATGGCGATTTTCTCGTTTGGTCGTTGTTCGGCGGGTGTGTTTCTTTCGAGTTTTTCGATCTACCATTGGAACGTTTTGACCATATCCACCGGCTGCTACTCACGTTCGGCGCGGGTACTAGGGTTGAAACTCTAGTTGTATTCGATCTGGGTTGTTGATCTGTCCTCGATCTAATGGTTGTGAACCATGTGGCGCCCTTTGTAAAGTGTAAAACTCTAGTTGGCTTGGGCCTTCGGGTTTGCTTGCTGGGTCAGGCAAGTATTACCCGGTTGGGCCTTATTTTGGACCTAAATGGACTCTTTGTTGGACTTGGACCTAAATAAAAATAGAAAATTAAAATTAAAAAAAACAAATAAAAAAATAGGTATACTATAAAACGTTTTCAAAACCAAACTATATATTATATATTTTCGAAAAATGTTTTCCAAACTATATATCATATATATTTTCAAAAATGTTTTTCAAAACTATATATTATATATATTTTCAAAAAATGTTTTCAAAACTATATCTTATATATATTTTCAAAATTGTTTTCAAACCTATATATTATATATTTTCAAAAATATTTTTCAAAACTATATATTATATATATTTTAAAAAAAAAATCAATATTATATATTATATATATTTTCAAAAATATTTTCAAAACTATATATTATATGTATTTTCAAAATATTTTCAAAAATATATATATTAATTAGAACCCCGGACGAAAATGAGTGACTACACACTATATAATTATTGTAAATAAAGTAAAATAAAATAATTATAATAAAGTAAACTCCTCAGACGAAAACATGTGTCTACAGTTATAACTGGAATCTAAGGAAATAAAATAAATAAATAAATAACAAAATAGAGAAGGATGAGTGCCACAGAAAAGAAAAGAGTAAGATAAACAGTAGAGAAGGACGGCTGAAAGAAAGAAAATATTTCATTTCATAATTCTCATCTGTCGAAAAATCCTGACCAATATGATTTTAACCCAAATATCGAATACCAAAAAAACTCATGGTTTACCCCAATAAAACGTTGCCGTTTTATTTAATTATAAAATGTGTGTTACACTCATTCTCGCTTACAAACCATTTTCCAATTTTTCACGTTCTTTACAAGTACTCTTTTTTCGTATATATTTGATGAAACCTATATTATGGAACAAAAACACCACTGTCACTCTTCAAGATCGAAACTTTTACTGTCAATAGTAGGTGGAATAAATAGAATCTTACTCTATAATATTTATTCTTAGTCTACATTATTTACTAAAAGTAAAATTATGATGTGTCATTGCATATTTGCATGCGTGAAATGTATATAAATCCACATACCATCGTTTACAAATACATGTTTCATTGGCTCAATTGTGTTTGAAAGCCCTAGGTTTTTAATTACAATAACTTGATAGAAAATCTTAGTTTCTAATTTCGATAACTTATTTAAAAATCCTTAGTTCTTAAGTTTGATAACTTGAAACAAAATGATTTCATTGGAAGAGATTTATGGAGTGATTGTAGTTATGGTTCCACTATATGTTGCTTTAGTATTGGGTTACGATTTGGTTCGGTGGTGGTGAGTATTCACCCCAGTAGCGTGATGCCATTAACCGTCCGGTTTGCTACATCCTGCTCCTAATTTTGTCTATCGAGTTCATCAGTCATGTCAATCCTTTAGACATTAATGATATATTTATCGAAGCTGACGCCATTTCGAAACTTGTTTTGGTGCTGGTTCTGTTTTTTGAGTGAAGGTTAGTAGTAATAGGAGCTACTGTTAGTCCATTACAAGCTTCTCATTGTCTACTTTAACCAACAGTTTGGTCGTCCGGGTGCCCCTCATGAAAGCCATGTATGGCCAAAAAGGGGTCGATACTGTTATCCAATCATTTGTTATTCAAACCATCATATGAGTTACGTTTTTGTCCTTATTAGAGTTTAAGAGGTACACTACAGCAACAAACGGGGAGGGACACAGTAATGATGTAGAAGAGAACGTAACTGTCTCTTGTGGTGTGCGCAGTAAGCTATCTTTTTGGCTTCTTATGAAAGTCGTGGGGGTTAAAGTTTCAATGAATCCTAATATATATATATATGCATGTTTTATTGGCTTTGTTTGAGCCTTTTTTCGAACAAGTGATATTTATTTGTTTTATCTATTTTTTCAACGGTATATATGTTTAATTTTGATTATAGCATATAAAGGTTTGCTGATTTTTTTTTATTTTTTTTTTTTGGTTTTGTAGGTGGTATCTTGAGATGCCAAACATTATACATGGATCTATAATGATTATGTTCAATCCTGGAGTTGGGACTGTTATGTTCAGTATGGGTGAGTCTACATGTATTCTTACTTCTTTATTATTATTATTATTATTATTATTATATGTCCTATTTGCAATACACATCTCTTTATTCTCAATTTGCTGCTTCAACTCTTCATTTCTTGTCCAATATATATCCAAAGAAAGACTTTCTAAATACTCTATAAAACTAGAAAAAAAGGTAAATTACACGTTTTGTATCTAAACTATCAGTTTTGGTCAGTTTTAGTATTTAAACTTTCCAATTTTTTTTAAAATCATACCTAACATTTTGTTTTTGTTTCATTTTAGTACCTCACTGTTAAAAACTTAACGGGTGATTTGAACGTGGCACCACTTTTATGGGTAAATTGCATCATTTATCACTCAACTATATTTTCCCTCCTATTTAGTTCACTAAATTTTATTTTTTTTAATTTAATTACTTAACTTTCAAATTACTCCTAATTTAATCACTCTAACTTTTAAATTTAATTTTTATTATTTTAATTATGTATTAATAAAAAACATGTCTAAAAAATTATTAATAAAATAAATTAGTGATTAAAATATAAAAAATTTGAAAGTTGAGTAGTTAAACTGAAAATTTTTAAACTTTGGTACCAAAATAGGGGTGAGAACAAAGTTAAGTAATGAATGATGTAATTTACCCATAAAAATGAAGCGCCGCTAAGTTTTTAATGGTGAGATATAAAAATGAAACAAAAACTAAATGTTAAGTATGGTTTTGAAAAAAATTTGAAAGTTTAGGTACTAAAACAGACCAAAATTGATAGTTAGGTATTAAACGCTTAATTTACCCAAAAATTTGACAATGTAAATCACAGTAGTCAACATAAAGCTTAATGTTATAAGGAAGTACTTTATTTTCAAAATGGAACTCAAACCGATAGCTTTTGAAGGATGTAATTTTGTCAGCAAAGTCAAAAAGATAGACCATATGTTTCATTTTCCTCGAATGATGATAAAAATCACAATGTTTTCATAGAATGTTGATACATACTATCATCAATGGAGTTGCATTCTACAAATATTTTTTATAAAAAAATGGGATTCTCTAAGCACATAAAACCGATAGAAACTTTGAACTTTACTATCTCTCCTATTTTACTCACTGAACTTTAAAAATTTTCAATTTTCTCACTGAACTTAATACATTGTGGTTTTTTTATCTGATGTGATCCTGTCTAGCTCCAATTTTCTCCATGACTTGAACACACCATGGATGTTATTCAAAGCTGATTCTAAGAGTGTTCTTTCTTACCTTCTATTATATCATTTATGCATTCTATTCTATCATAATCATGCATCCACATGTTAGTATAAATTATCATATCATTTATACCATCTTATGTTTTGTTCATCATGTTTTTCATATCATTCAAATCTATGCCATGATTACATATCATTTCTTAGTATATTATTATTATTATATGTTTCCATTTATCATTTATTATGAATACCATATTATATGATTTTCATACATATAACACATAGTACATATCTTTATGTTAATGCACAATGTTATTTCAAAGCATATTAATATGTTATATTAGTTTTGCATTCATTTAAGTATGTTTCAATTCATTAATGAAATGCATCATGCTTAGTCATTCATTTCTTAGCTCATTTGCATTCAATTCGGCTCCTAAGTCATATACATTAGCTTACAAGCATTATATCATCCTATACTTAGCTCATGTCATGCATTCATAGCTCACAAGGACATATACATGCACGACATCAAGGTATTTGATTCATTCCAGCTGATTTCCTTTGATTTACCTTGTTTCATTGCACATGTAGGTACAATAGAGCATGATACACATTGGGACAGCTTGGTGGAGCATTTGGAAGACATATACAGCTTAGTGGAGCATTTGGGAGAAATAAACAGCTCACAAAGAACATGGAAGCTAGTGGAACACTAAGGAGAGCTCAAGGCCAGCTAATCACAACCAACCCTTGCTAACTAGATATCCACTCAAACAAGCTTGGAGGAAGACTCATGAACGTCTAAGATGTTACATATAACTAGCAAACCATATGCAATGCGTGAAATCCACTTGGCAGGACACAAGTGTTATTCAGCCATGAGACATGTTCCTACATTTCAACTGAATCAACACTTAATTATTCATGTTAATTATGTATTAAATCATGTCATTTTAGAGGGACACAAGGGTTGGCCAAACCACCATGTACCAATTCGGCCATATCCCCTCAAAACTCTATAAATAGGATTTCCTATTTCACTTGTAGGCATACTTTTAATGAATAAAAATTATTGTGAGGTTTTCTCTCAATGTTGGTTCTTCTTAGAACTATTTTCTTGACATTTCAAGTCTGATCTTGTTGTGTCAAGCTTGTGACACTTTGGGTTCTTAGATTGCTATCTAACAGGTCCAAGTCCTTTGAATATTGAACATATAAGGTTCGAGTTTATACTTTTTAGTATAGATTCTTCCTTGTTCTTTGTTTGTTAACAAAAATTTCCAGATTTGTTCTTTCACCATTGATATCTTCTCCGAGCACTCATCTTCCACCTTTCACCTTTATAAATTTTCAGCAACCTAATTTCTTCTTTTCTTTATCCTTTATTTATCCTTTTCTTAGCCATTTTCATCCATAGCCTTAACTATACAACCCACACCCATATCCTTAGTTTTAAGTAAGTTTGCCGCAAAGGAATTTCTTACTTCATTCTATATCCATTACTTTTTTTCTTTTAAAATTTAGCCTTTCCTTTCATTATTTTCCAAGTTCCATTAACCTTTGTTGTGTTCTTTAGCCGACACATTTGATAGATTTTGAAAGATTGAAATTAGTTCGTAAAAGAACTGATTACGAGGGAACGAGTGGAAAAGGTATATTGACCATGTAAGATCAGAAGGGGAGACAGAAAAGAGCCATTAAAAGTTTCTCCCGAGTGAAACATGAGTGTTGAGTGATTGAGTGCCAATTCTGATTTCTTTGGAGTGAAATTGTGAGAATCTTTGTGTGTGTGTTGGAGGTCCTATATACATTAATTATTTTGTTTTTTTACTAATATGATAGGTTCTAATGATAGCAACCCGGGTGACCAACCACCAAACTTGCAAATGCAAGCCATTACCCGTGAGATACAGAGGATATTAAGGGCTGAACTTGAGGCTTTACATTCTAAAATTGATAAAATTGATGGAGGGTCACAATCTCATCATAATGAAGAGATTAATGATGAAAACAAAACTGATCAGCCTTTGAGACTGAATCAGAGACATGGGCGTGCATTTGATGATAATTTGGCTAACATAAAAGTTATAATTCCATCTTTTCAGGGACGAACAGATCCTGATGCATATTTGGCGTGGGAGAGTAAAGTTGATTACGTTTTTTAGTGCTATAATTACTCAGAACAAAAGAAGGTTCGTTTGGCAGCAATGGAGTTTGTTGATTACGCTATCATTTGGTGGGATCAATTGTTGATCAGTAGACGAAGAACCAGTGAGGGTCCAGTGAACACATGGGCAGAAATCAAGCGAGTCATGAGAAAACGGTTTGTTTCATCTCATTATCATCGTGATTTATTTTAGAAGTTACAAAACTTGAAATAGGGTAATCGAAGTGTTGAATATTACTTCATGGAGATGAAAATGGCCATGATGCGTGCAAATATCGAGGAAGATAGAGAAGCAACTAAAGCACGTTTTCTTGTATGTTTGAATTTTGAAGTTGATAATGTTGTTGAGTTGCAGCATTATGTCGAGTTGGACGACATGGTGCATATGGCGATCAAAATAGAAAGGCGGCAACGTAGAAAATCTTCTTATTGAGGTAATACTCCTTCTAAAGTTTTCTCTAATCCATTATTCACTCCTAACAATGCCAGGAATCAAGCACCGCTTAAGATTAAGGAAATAACAGAAGGGAGTAGTCCAAAGCCTTCCGTTGTTGATGTTGGTCGTGGAAAGCAACATATGCAACCAGAACGCACAATAGACATCCAATGTTTCAAATACCTTGGTAGAGGGAATGTTGCAAGTCAATGTCCTAACCGAAAGACAATGTTGATGTGTGTGAATGGGGATATAGAGTCTGAATCTGAAGATGATGAGCAAGACACCTCTTTAGTGGACGATGATGAAGTTAATGACCAATTACAGACTTGTGCAACAGGTGAAGCACTTGTGGTTAAGAGAAGTTTGAATGCACAACCGATTCAAGATGAGAAACAGGGAGAGAACATCTTTCATACAAGATGTCTTGTAAATGATAAGGACAATCCAATAGACATGCCACTTCAAATTGAAGATTCAATAAACTTGTCTTTTGAAGAACCAACAAATAAGTCCCTTGACGTTTCAAATAATATATCACTTGAAGTGCCAAGAGTTGAGATCATTGATACTCTAAGTACATTGCACATATTGAAGGGAATTCAGCAACCAATGGAGTTTTCCATCATTAAGAGACCAACGCCAATTAAACATCCACCCTGGTTTGATAATTCTATTCATCTTGTTAATAATTTTTCATTTACTTATTTTAATTTATTTTGCAGTAATGTGATTCATGTTTATGGTGTTATCTTATCAATTTGTGATGACAAGGTCATTCGAGAATGCCTATGGATTAGATGAAAGATCAAGGATGATTATTTTAACCATGAAATTGTAGAATTTTTCTTTGTGATTCAGAATAATCTAAAAGGCACAATTTTGTCAAATAGAGGAACCAAGAGGCATGATCCATGGAAGCTTAAGAGAATTATCTTTTCAAGTGCCAAAAGCTATAAATTTTCATGATTCAATGGACATGATTTTTGAAGAATCAAACAATATGTCTTTTGGGGTACCAAGAGATATGATTATTCAAGACAATATGTCTTCAAAAGACGTGACTCTTGACCATCCATCAAACATAGACAAGGAGTATTTCTTTCACTTATTTCCCATTAATCATTCTCTTACTTATGAAAGTTTTCTTCCTTTTTCAGGTCATGGACATTCAAGGACTTTTGATAAGAATTCTTTCATAAAGATGACATGTGGAGGCAAACCAACAACGATTGATTGGGCATACAATTTGGAGAAGTCACCTTTCGATTTGAGGACAAATCGCCCAAAATAAGGGGAGGATGATATGATCCTGTCTAGCTCCAATTTTCTCCATGACTTGAACACATCATGGATGTTATTCAAAACTGATTCTAAGGGAGTTCTTTCTTACCTTATCTTATATTATATCATTTGTGTGTTCTATTCTACCATAATCATGCATCCATATATTAGTATAAATTATCATATCATTTATACCATCTTATGTTTTGTTCATCATGTTTTTCATATCATTCAAATCTATGCCATGATTACAAATCATTTCTTAGGATATTATTATTATATGTTTCTATTTATCATTTATTATGAATACCATGTTATATGATATTCATACATATAACACATAGTCCACATCTTTATGTTAATAAACAATGTTATTTCAAAGCATATTAATATGTTAATGAACATTGTTCTCTTTGGGAGAGAGTGTTCTCAAGAATTTGGGGTATAATTCTTGAGGGATTGTAAGGTTACTCTTTTTCCTCAAAAGAAAGACAAATTAGTGAATTTGTGGAAAATCCTTAGTGTGGATAGCTAAGGTAGTGGACGTAGACTTTGGTTGATAAAGTCGAACCACTCTAAATCGATGTGCAATTACTTTCAATTTTCTACAAAAGCTTCCACCAAAATTTTAATTGCCAATTCACCCCCCTCTTGGCCGATTCCGTCAATCGATTAACTCAACAATTGGCATCAGAGCTTGACTCATTTGAAGGTTTAACCGCCTCTTGAGTAGATCCGGGAAGAGTTAAATCGATAAAAATGGCGTCCACTTCCGGTTCATTCTCCATGGAAGAATCCAGACCAATTGGCGTGCCTCCACACTTCAATGGAACAAATTATCGTCGTTGGAAGAAGCTTATGATGATATTTATCCAAGCATTTGATATGGAAGCTTGGATGATGATCAAGAAAGGATATTCTTCTCCTACAAAGAAGGCAAAGAAGTGGAGTGATCAAGAACGGAAGAAAGCTCAATAAAATACAAAAGCTGTGCACATGTTGTGTTGTGCAATTAACCCTAATATATATAAAGGAGTTTCTTCTTGTTCAAATGCCAAGAAGATGTGGGATAAGCTTGAGGAGATCTATGGAGACAAGGAAGAAGAAGAATCAATAAAGGTGATGTCTCTATTAGCTCTCACAGAGCCAAAGGTATCTTCTAACTCAAATAGATTAAATTCAAAATCTTTTAATGAGTTACAAGATGCTTATGATGAATTATTTTCGGAGTTTGAGACCATGAACTCCAAATACAATAAATTGATTTCTAAATTTATTGCTAAAAATGATCTTCTTTTGAAAGCTAAAACAGACTTGGAAAATCAAAATGAAATGTTGAGAGAGGAGTTAGAGCTTTCAAAAATAAAATCTGAAAACTTTGAAAAAGAAATTTTCAAATTAAACAAACTTCTTCTAGAAACTAAAATGGATTTTGAAAATCAAAATGAAATCTTGAAGAAGGATTTAGAGCTTTCAAAAATGAAATTTGAAAGTATTGAAAAAGAAAATTTCGATTTGAAAGTTAAGCTTGAATGTTTAACAAAAGAAAAAGATATCATTTTAAATAATTCATCTAGTTCAATAATGACAATATGTTCACATTGTCATTATCATGGTCATAAGGAACATACTTGTCCTTTAAAGAAATGAAAACGATTTAAAATTAGACAAGTATGGGTTCCAAAAGGAACAAGAGGCATTGAAACTAATATTCAAGGATCCAAAGCAATTTGGATACCAAAATCTACTTAAATGTCTCTTGTAGGTGTGTGGGAGCAATGGTGATGAAGATGATGATATTCAAGATGCTCTAGCCACACATGAAAAAGGAATGGGTAACCTCTAAACTTAATATTTTTATTTTATTTGGTTGCTCATTTAGTTTATGCATGCATGAGGTTTTAAATGTTGAATAAATGATTATGTTTTATCTAATGTATGTTGAAAAATATTGTATGATGAACATAGTAATTTTTGGTAATGTTTTATAAACTCTAGTTCATCATATTAATTTTTGGTCAAAATTGTTTTTAAAAAGTAATTGATATCTCTTTAACAATTGATATCGATTTTTCAAGAACTTTGGTTTTGCAAAATTTTGACCTTAAATTTTTCTTAAAGATTATGCATATTTTTCTTAAAAAAATAGTATAAAGTTTTAATGCATAACATTTTCAAAAACTTTATGCATGTGCTCTTAATCTCGATAATCAATATTGCATAATGTTTTGTATGTGAATGGATTAAAGCATAATCTGATTAGATGAATTTGACAAAAGATACAATGTCTTATTTTTAAATTAAGTGTTTGCAAAATTGATTGACATTGCATCTACCTTGATTATGCTTGTTGGTCATAGAATAGGAAACATTTACATGGTGCATTTAGATTCTATTGATATGACTAATTTGTGCCTAGTTGCTAAGGATGAACATGATAGTTGGTTATGGCATAGGAGACTAGGACATGCTAGTATGAGTGTTTTGCAACGGCTAATTCAAGGTGATTTAGTTCGAGGGTTGCCTAAGCTTAAATTTGATAATGATAAAATCTGTGATGCTTGTGCTAAAGGAAAACAAAAGCGCGTTTCTTTTAAATCTATTAATGACGTATCAACTAGTAGAGTATTACAATTGATCCATGTAGATCTTTTTGGGCCAACTAGGACTACTAGCTTGGGTGGAAAACAATATGCATTTGTCTTGGTAGATGACTATTCTAGATATACTTGGGTTCTATTTTTAAGTACTAAAGATGAAGCATTAGAACAGTTCATCACATTTTCAAAAATAATCCAAAATGAAAAAGGTTACTCTATAACTAGTGTTAGGAGTGACCATGGCACTGAATTTGAAAATCTTGGATTTATTGATTTTTGTAATTCTAATGGTATTAGCCACAATTTTTCAGCACCTAGAACCCCTCAACAAAATGGAGTTGTTGAGAGGAAAAATCGAACTTTAGAAGAAATGGCTAGAACCATGCTTTGTGAAAATAATTTGCCAAAATATTTTTGGGCGGAAGCCACAAATACCGCTTGTTATGTTGTAAATCGAGTAATGATTAGGCAAATTTTAAAGAAAACTCCATATGAAATTCTCAAAAATAAAAAGCCTAACATTAGCTATTTTCATCCTTTTGGATGTAAATGTTTTGTTTTAAACAACGGTAAAGAAAACCTTGGCAAATTTGATGCTAAAAGTGATGATGGAATTTTTCTGGGTTATTCCTTAAATTCTAAAGCTTATCGAGTATTTAATAAAAGAACTTTAGTTGTAGAAGAGTCTATACATGTTGTTTTCGATGATAATCCCCTTCCGAGGAAGGATTCTTGTGTGAATGATGATGTAGGTGTTATAAATACAAATGACGTTAGACATGAAGTTGGAGAACCATCATCAAAGGAAGAAACGAAAAATGAGGAAACTCATGATCCTCTTGAGAATCCAACCATTGAAGAAAGGGAAGTATCTTATCCAAGAGAGTACAACTATGTCAAGGGTGGTGAGATTATAGGTGATCCATCCAAAGGGGTAACAACTCGATCTTCTTCTAGAAATATTTGTAATTATGTTGCATTTATTTCATGCATAGAGCCTAAGAATATTAAAGAAGCATTAAATGATGAACATTGGATTATGGCTATGCAAGAAGAATTAAATCAATTTGAGAGAACTAAAGTATGGACATTAGTTGAAAGGCCTAGTAATAAAACTACTATAGGTACTAGATGGGTTTTTAGAAATAAGCTTGATGAAAGTGGTAATATAGTGAGAAACAATGCTAAACTTGTTGCTCAAGGCTATACTCAAGAAGAGGGCATAGACTATGATGAAACATATGCTCCCGTAACTAGGATGGAAGCAATTAGAATATTATTAACATTTGCATGTTTTCATGAATTTAGGTTATATCAAATGGATGTTAAAAGTGCATTTTTAAATGGTTTTATAAAGGAAGAAGTGTATGTGGAACAACCTCCAGGTTTTCAAGATTCAAAATTTCCAGATCATGTTCTTAAATTGATAAAAGCTATTTATGGTTTAAAACAAGCTCCTAGAGCTTGGTATGAAAGATTGTCAAATTTTTAATTGAAAAAGGTTTTTCAAAAGGAAAGGTTGACACTACATTGTTTTTAAAGCATAAAGGTAAAGAGTCAACCTCCAGCTTTAGCTTGCATGCTTTTTCTGATGCGGATTATGGAGGATGCAAATTAGATAGGAAAAGCACCTCCGGTACTTGCCAATTCCTTGGAAATATGCTGATTTCTTGGTTTTCAAAGAAACAAAATTATGTTGCATTATCTACCACTGAAGCCGAATACATTTCAGCTGGTAGTTGTTGTGCACAAATTTTATGAATAAAACAACAACTTTTTGATTATGTAATTGAAGTAGGTATCATTCCTATCAAGTGTGACAATACTAGTGCTATTTGTCTCACTAAAAATCCCATCCAACACTCTAGAACTAAACACATTGAAATTAGACATCACTTCATTAGAGACCATGTCACTAAGGAAGATGTAGTTCTAGAATTTGTTGATACTTTGCATCAATTAGTGGATATTTTTACAAAACCCTTAGATAAGGAAAGGTTTTGGACACTTAGGAGAGAATTAGGTTTAACTGACCTATCTTCACTTAGTGTTTAAAATAATTCAGCACTTTTAATAAATACTGAAAAATGCTCATAATAGTAATTTTTTATTGCATTCATTGCTACTAGTTAGGGGGAGTTTATGATTCTTGATGAAAAATTAATTTTATGTTCAAATATCGATTAAAGACAAATTTAATTGTTTGAACATAATTATTTTTCAATATATGAGTTGCCAATACCACTAGAAAAGATTAATTTAGCATTTTGGGTGTTTAAAATCGGATTTTAGCATTTTGGTGCAGAGGGAATCGATCCCCCCCTTGAGGGAACCGATTCCCCCTTTGAAGGGGAACTGATTCCCCCCACAGGGGAATCGATACCCCCCTGGGGTTCTGTTAAAATCGGGCAGAACCCTTCAAAACACGCAAAAACCCTCCTTTTCTTCTTCTTCCGTCGTTTTTCACCTCTAAATCTCTCAAATCTCCATTTTTGCCTCAAATCAACGATATTAATCGGAATTTGCTTCAAATATCATCTTCTAAACCTGTTGAAATCATTAAAATCGTGCAAACAACATCAAAATCCCCTCAATCTTCATCTTTCAAGGTAAATTTTTCTAAACTCTCTATTTCATCAATTTATGAACATAGGACTAGTTTTAATTAGTTCTAGGATGAACTTAAGATCGGGCATTGATTGTTTAGCGATTAGAAACTAAATGTTACAACTAATTTCATCAAAAACACAAGAATTTTACAAATTTTTTAAATTTTCGAAATAAAAAAAAATTTGATTTTCAAATTATTGTGTTTTGATTAAATTATGTTGTTGTTATGAAAACTATACATATATTGTTTCTCAAAACCGTATTTTTCAAAAGTTTTTTTTCAAAACTTTGCCCAATAGGATTGATTTAGAGAACCTTGAAATATTGAAGACTCAATCGAGTTTTGGGAATAATTGAATTGCATACATTTGTTTTTAAAATTGCAGGTTATTCAATCTATTTCGATTTCCTTCATCATGTCAAATCCTAAACGTGCTAGGTCTTCATCTAGTCGTTCTAGTCGTCAACCAAATCCACCACCAAATCCTCCTCCTATTCCTCAAAATCCTATTCCAAATCTTGATCCCAACTTGCCTATCCAAAATTCTTATTTCAATCAATCGGGTCCTAAAGATTATCGCTTTTGGTTTTATCAATATTTTAACTCGTATAAGATTAGGGAAGAACGTATACCATCTCTTCAAGCTATGGTTGCTATTAACTTTAAATATCTCCCTATCTTGCACGAATGGAAATTTGATAAACTTTTCGAACTTGAACCCGTTGTCTATCATCAACTTGTTCGTATCTTCTATAGTAATGCCGTTTGTATCAAAAATCGTGACAAAACCAAAACCATAGGAGTACATTCCTACCTCCTAGGTCAATATTTTCATCTTGATCCGGCTTACATAGCAAATGCCTTAGGCTTGGATAATAAAGGATTATCAAATGAAAAACAAGTTTTAGGCTCTCGATATAAACGAAATGATAGTGTAAGTGTTCTGGATCTCCATGAGCGTTTTCTTCATCTCATGATCACTTGGTGGTTTTCACCATCCGGGGGTCGATATTCAACTCTTAGAGCTTTAGATCTTTGGTGGTTGCATCGTTTTGAAAACAATATAAAAATAAACCTCTCCGAGATTATCTTTGCTGAGATTGTTGAAACCGTTAACCTAGTTCCAAATAAGAAACTCTGTTCTTCACTAGTTTACGGTTGTATCCTTAGTAATCTCTTTTTCTAAAGCCGAACTCCGAGTTGGTCTAGATGCCTCATTTCCTCTTAAGAAACAAATCAATCTTCTTTCTTTGACAAGAGCGGGATGGGTCAAAAATAAGGAAACAGGTGCATGGGTTCGATCTTCTGCAAATACTCCGGGAGCTAGTTCTTCACAAGCTCCACCCGAAGTTGACGAAGATCCCGAGTTTGAACAATTAATGAGGGATATCGATGAAGCTGAATATGAGCCTGAACAACCCGAGGAGCACGCACAACAATCGACTCAAATGCCTCCATATTTTCAATACTTTATGGAGACATTTGATTTCCGATATGCGACAATGGATTCGCGTTTTTCCTTTATAGAGTCTCATTTATCCATAATGGGAGCTCAACAATTATAGATTCTTCAGGATATGCGTGCAAACAATGAAGCAACCAATGCTCGTATTAATGAACTCACTCATGAAATGGCTGCTATGCGAGCCCGTTTTCCTCCTACCGATCCGGATGCTTGATTTTGTGTTTAGCTTACAAACTTTGAACAAAATGAATATTGTTTCAACATTTTGAATTGTTTGATTTTGTGGATTGTTGGATTTTGGATTTATGGATGGTGTGAACTTATATGTTTGGTGTGTTTTATTCATTATTGCATCATTTACATCATTATTAGCAATATGACCAATTTTGCCATATCACATTATTTATGAATATTGATTTTGAAACTAATGGCTAACATTTCTCTTGATTGTGATCTTAGCACCTTTAACTATACTCAACTTGGCTAAATGATTTATTAACCTTGTTTAAATTCTTTAAGATATTTTTTTGATTTAACAAAAAAGGGGAGAAGAATAGGAGTATAGGTGTTAAATGTTTTTTACATGATAAATGGGAGAAGTGTTAAAGTAAGGGGGAGTAATTTCAAAACATGATTTCAAAAATCTTAAAATTACTAAAATGTTTTGTTATATCAAAAAGGGGGAGATTGTTGAAACATTTTGATATAACAAATTAAGTTAAATGAATTTTAAGATTTTCCAAATGATTTTCTAAGTATATTCGATATAACTATTCGAATATCAAAACATTACTCCAAATATTTCAAAAATCATTTTTAATCCTTACTTAAGTGTAAAATTAAGTTTTAATCATAAAACAATTTCAAAATAATTTTACAAAGTATTTCGAACCATTTCAAAGCCAAAAATTCCAGATTGCTCAGAGGGAACCGATTCCCCCCCAAGGGGGTATCGATTCCCCCTTGAATGGTTTGGCTCTGAGATTTCCAGAATGCTCGGAGGGAACCGATTCCCCCATAGGGGGTACCGATTCCCCCCCTGTTCAACGGTCGAAATATTTGAATTTTACACTTAGGAACCGATTCCCTTCAAGGGGGAACCGATTACCCTCACGCTCCAAGCTGTTTTATTAAATGTTTTAACACTAAAACGGCTATAATATCTTCTCTAATCATCCCCAACGTTCAGAAGTGATTCAAGGTGTATTTAAGCAAGCTTAGAAGCCATTGATCAATAACAAGAAACATAAAGCAACTAGAATCAAGAGAGAATCAAAGAGAAAGCATCAAACCTCAAGTTTGAGCATTTCAAGCCTATTTTCATTCAATATTCATTTTGCTTTCAAGAACACTTTTTGTGCTCAATTGTATCCATCTTTGAGTGTTCTTTTCTTTGTTCTAGAATTGTGCAAACAATCTACCTTGTGAGGATTTCCTTGTAAGTTTGTAAAATTTGTATTGTTCTCTTTGGGAGAGAGTGTTCTCAAGAATTTGGGGTATAATTCTTGAGGGATTGTAAGGTTACTCTTTGTCCTCAAAAGAAAGACAAATTAGTGAATTTGTGGAAAATCCTTAGTGTGGATAGCTAAGGTAGTGGACATAGACTTTAGTTGATAAAGTCGAACCACTCTAAATCGTTGTGCAATTACTTTCAATTTTCTGCAAAAGCTTCCACCAAAATTTTAATTGCCAATTCACCCCCCTCTTGGCCGATTCCGTCAATCGATTAACTCAACATAGATAACATTTCACGACAATAGATTTATGGGGTTTTGTTCACCGGTCGACAACGACAGAACGGTGGTCAGACGGTAGAGAAATCGACATTGGAAGGAAGGTATGCGGGGAGGAGATTTTAGCAAAATTGGTTTCTGATTTGCCATATAAATCAATTTCAACACAATTAATAGAATTGTCTGCCGACACAAATTGGTAAAATTCAGGGTAAGGTCTCTGAATTTCCTTCAACTTTTAAAATAGCCTATAAGTTCTGAAAACTTTTAATTTGACCCTCAAATTTCACCAATGCTTGTATTTAAATAAAAAAATTCCAGGTTATGACATTTGAGTCAAATCCTTCAAATCTCTATGACATATGTATATCAAATGTAACCCCCCAGACCCCGTCTATAAGTTAGACCCAAACCTAAGTGGTCACATATCCCATTCAGAGATTTTTTTTTAAATATGACTTATAATACATTAAATATAATACATAACAAAATATTAATAATACAAATATATCAAAAACGATAGCAAATACATGTCACCAAACACAACTGAAAAACATATATAGATGTACTTTCGTACAAAATGAGTAGTTGATCTCCCCTGATGCCAAATCTACTAGCTTACGGTCTGCTGTTAACTGGAAGAAAAAAACTATAGAATGAGCTAAAAAGCCCAGTGTGCTCCATACAGTATATAAAAAATATACTAATAAAATATTTCAATAAAATTTGTTTATGCAACATGTTTTGAAAACATGACCACTACCCCCATCCTTTCACAATCTATTTGTGTAGGTTCCTCAGAACCATACACCCCGCACAACCAGTAAGGCCCTGAGCACACAGCCGAGGAGCCTGTAGATAATCTTCCTCCAACAATATTTCCCTCCAACGATAGTATTGAATATGAATGTATTTTGAGTAAAACAATGAATAATTCTTTAAAAACATAAGAATGTTTCAAGCTTGAAAACTATAAGCATAAATATAGAAATAAAAAAAATCAAATCAGTAATGTATGATAATTCAGATGCTGGGTAATCAGTATTAATAAATCGGTATAAAACACCGTAACCAAAAATCATATAAGAAATATGCGATAAATCAGATATCAGATACACAGTATTCAGATATATATATACTTTAAAACAGTAATGTAACACTGTCAGGAAACACACATGTAACAGTCTGTAAAATCAGATAGGGAAGCTTATTACTGGGTTTGTCGATCACGCTTTGCTGCAGCACTAGATCCTACGAATTGGAAAAATCCATATTGGAATCCTAATATAAATAATCTAAATTTTTATTTAAATAATAATATATGGAAACCTACGGGTAGTTCTTGTAGTACGCGGTTTGAACTGATCTGACGAATGGACAACTCCGGACCTAACTGACCCTCGCTCAGGTGAAAAACGATTACCTTCATAAAATATTTTATTGAATCAATTCCTTAACCAAATCTCAAATAAATAATTAAAATACTAAAATACTAAGCCCTTTTTGGGTTCAAGTGCTCAATTTGGGAATTTTGGGTCATAATTTGGCAAAACAGACTCCGGAATCAGATTCAGGACGTCGAAAAACATAAAGTATGACCTTCCGGATATTTAAATTCTTGGTCAAAGTCAAAGTCAAAGGGTTTGACTGACAATTTGGAGTTTTCGAGTTCGAATTTGGTGAAACATACCCCAAAAATGGATTCGGGACGTCAAAAAATGTCAGGATAGGTATACTCAGAAAAGATTAACAGTCGTTTAATGGTCGGTCAAAGTCGGTTAAAGTTCAGGTCAAAGGGGGTCAACGGTCAACGGGTCGGGTCGGCTCAACGGGTCGGATCAGGTCGGACTGGTTAGGACCAGTCAACCCGGTTCAGACCGGTCAAATCGGTTTCAACCACTGGCCAAGCCTTCCCCACGCGCAGTGGCGGTGCGTGGGACCTCCTCCGGTGTCCTACAATTCACGGAAAAATTTCTAAAAATTATTTTGAGCGATTTCGAGATACTTACAAAGCTCGGTTCAAATTTTTGAACGACGGAAAGCTCGATTTTAATAAATCAGAAACTTTGACCGCTTCACCTCCCCACGTGCCACCGTCGACGGAGACCAAGGATAACACCAACGGACTCGGAACGGCACAAGGAACACGATGGTGCGGGAGGTGTCGTAAACGGAGCAACGATCGACGATGAATTTAAGATTTTCTCGGTGATTGTACTAAAAGACGTCGAGATAATATCTTGAAATTCCCGACGTTTGGCAGCGTTTCACTTCAATTAATATAAGGGGTTTGTTCCTCGCTCGATGATGAACACGATAGTGGTTTTAAAACAACGATCAGAATTCGGACTACATCGGGATCGTGGTTGGAAGTTGGGGCTTTGAGGGAGGAAATTTGGTGGAATTCATTCTGATTTCATAATGAATTTCACGCTTATAACGCATGAATCCCGACACTCCAGGGGTAAATTCAGGGCTTAGTCCCTGAATTTCCTTCATCTCTAAAACAAGCTACAAGATTTAAAAACTTTCAATTTAGTCCCCAATTTTACCAAATTACTTAATTAAATCCTTAAATTATAATTAAATATATTTTTTTCAAATTTTCGGGTTGTTACAATTCTCCCCATCTACAAGAAATTTCGTCCTCGAAATTTACCTTATGAAAATAGATGAGGAAATTGAGCCTCCATTGACTCCAAAGTCTCCCAAGTAGCTTCTGAGGGACTACGATTACTCCACTAAACTTTGACCATTGGAATACGTCTATTCCGAAGAACTCACTCATCCCTCTCTAAAACATGAACAGGCTCCTCCTCATATGACAAATCAGGTCTCAACTCTACCTCATCAACTTGAATGATATGATCTGGATCTGGATGGTATCGCCTCAACACAGGCACATGAAAAACATCATGAATACGACTGAGCTGGGGAGGCAACTCAAGCTGATAAGAAACAGGTCCAACTTTCTTCAAAATACGATACGGCCCAATAAATCGCGGACTCAGTTTACCCTTACGTCCAAATCTCAATACCTTCTTCCATGGGGATACCTTGAGAAAAAATTGATCTCTAACCTCAAACTCAATATCCTTACGTCGCTTATCTGCGTATGATTTATGCCTATCGAATGCCTCTTTTAAGCGATCACGGATCAATCTGACAGTATCTTTAGTCTCTCGAACCAAGTCTGGACCCAAAGTTTTTCTATCATGCAACTCAGTCCAACATATAGGAGTACGACATCTACGTCCATACTGAGCCTCGTACGGTGCCATGAGAATACTCGCCTGATAACTATTATTGTAAGCAAACTCAGCTAACGACAAGAAATCTTCCCAGCTACCACGGAAATCAATCACACAACCCCGTAACATATCCTCTAATACTTGAATAACTCGTTCAGACTGTCCATCAGTCTGAGGAAAAAAAGTTGTATTGAAATTCAAATGAGTACCCAGAGCCTCATGCAAAGCTTTCCAGAACCTGGAAGTGAACCTCGGATCTCGGTCAGATATGATAGACAATGGTACACCATGAAGTCTAATAATCTCATAAATGTACAACTTAGCCAGTTTGTCCAGAGAATAATTAATCCGGATAGGAATAAAGTGCACTAACTTGGTGAGTCGATCAACAATCACCCAAATAGAATCCTCTTTGGAAGGTGTCAGAGGAAGACCAGTAACGAAGTCCATTGTAATGCGCTCCCATTTCCACTCAGGAATCTTAATTGACTGTAACAATCCAGATGGATGCTGGTGTTCTGCCTTAACCTGCTGACAAGTCAAACACCTCGCCACAAAATCTGAAATATTCTTTTTCATACCATTCCAAAAGTAGCGCTCCTTGAGATTATTGTACATTTTGTCCCCGCCAGGATGCATAGCAAAAGGACTACTATGAGCCTCTTGAAGAATAACCCATCTCAACTCATCATCTTTAGGTATGCAGTAACGACCGTGAAAACACAAAATATCATCTTGATTCACAGTATACTCTGAACCCGTTCCCTGCATAACTTGTTTAATAATGGGAAGCAATGAGCTATCCAGAAGTTGTTTGACCTTAATCTCCTCGGCCAAAGTGGGTTTAACCTGCAACTCTGCTAACATACTGTTAATATCAAATAAACTCAAGTTAGCGAATAAGGCTCTGAGATCTGATATCATCTTACGGCTCAAGGCGTCTGCCACTACATTAGCTTTTCCTTGATGATATTCTATCTCTAAATCATAGTCCTTTAGAAGCTCCAACCAGCGACGCTGTCTCAAATTTAATTCTTTCTGAGTAAGTAGATACTTCAGACTCTTATGATCAATATACATATAACACTTTTCTCCGTAGAGGTAGTGTCTCCATGTCTTTAAAGTAAAGACCACAGCAGCTAACTCTAGATCATGAATAGGATAGTTACGCTCATGCGGCTTGAACTGACGCGAAGCATAAGCGACAACCTTCCCATCTTGCATCAAAACACATCCTAATCCAGAGTGAGAAGCATCACTATAGACAGAAAAATATTTTCCAGATTCAGGCTGAATCAGCACTGGGGCTTGAGTTAGAATAGTCTTCAATTTCTCAAAGCTAGCTTGTTGGTTCTCAGACCAGACAAATGGAACATTTTTCCTCAATAGTTTCGTCAAAGGAGCTGCAATAAGGGAGAACCCCTCAACGAAACGACGGTAGTAACCATCTAAGCCCAAGAATCTACGGATCTCAGAAACGTTCCTGGGTTACTTCCAGTTCAGAATATCCTCCACTTTGTTTGGATCCACCAGAATACCATCAGCAGAAATGATATGTCCAAGAAAAGTCACTTCGCTGAGCCAAAACTCACACTTCCTCAACTTAGCGTATAGCTTATTCTCCCTTAGAGTCTGTAGAACAATCCTTAAATGCTCCTCATGTTCTGCTTTACTTCTAGAATACACCAGTATGTCATCAATGAACACAACTACAAACTGGTCCAAATAAGGTCGAAACACCCTATGCATCATATCCATAAAAGTAGAAGGGCATTTGTTAACCCGAATGACATCACTAAAAACTCGTAATGTCCATATCGAGTACGAAAAGTAGTCTTCGGAATATCCGAATCTTTCACTTTGAGTTGATAATAACAATACCTCAAGTCTATTTTTGAAAAGATAGAAGCCCCTCGAAATTAGTCAAATAGATCATCGATCCTGGGTAGAGGATATTTGTTTTTAACCGTTAGCTTGTTCAGTTTCCTATAATCAATACAGAGTCTCAATGTCCCATCTTTCTTCTTGACAAAGAGAACTGGGGCTCCCCACGGTGATACACTGGGTCAGATAAATCCCCTGTCCCACAACTCCTGAGGTTGGACTTTTAGTTCCTTAAGCTCCTTTGGGGCCATACAATAAGGAGTCATTGAAACCGGAGTGGAACCAGAATAGACTTCAATTTCAAACTTAACCTCTCTATCTGGCGGTAATCCAGGCAACTCCTCGGGAAAAACATCGAAAAATTCCTTGATAATCTGGATACCTTCAATATCAGATTGAGAACTCCTGGTATCCAATATATAAGCAAGAAACACCTCGGAACATTTCCTAATCATCTTCTCAACTACCAAAGCAAACACAACATTCGTTAGAAATCCACGGCGTTCCCCGATCATTACAATATTTCGATTATCTGGGGTCTTCAGAACAACTCTCTTGGTCTCAAAATCAATATTTACTCAATGTTTGTCCAGTCAATCTACACCGAGAATCAAATCAAACTCTTCCAAAGGTAACTCCATCAGGTCAGCCAGAAAAATCTCCCCATTGATCTCTATAGGGCACTCTCTAAAAATACGATCCAACACGATTGACTTGCCCAAGGGACTTTGAACTATCACCAAATACTCAGTATTCTCAACAGGAATATTAAGACCCTCATAAACGGAATACGATACATAGAAATTGGTAGAACCACTATCAAACAATGCAAAGTAGGGAATTGAATGAATAGTAACAGTACCTGCAATCACATTAGGCCCATCACGATCCTGTCGAAGTCTAGCACTGTAAACCAATGCAGGTTGTCTGGCCTCAGATCTGACTGGACCCCTACTCTAAGATACTCGGCCTCTACTAGCCGATCCAAGTGCTCTCTCTTGAGCACGACCCCCCACAGGAGTCTAGACTGTATTATGAGAACTAACCGGAGTACGAGCTGGTGTCTGAACTGAATGAGTTAACTCTGGACAATCCTTTACAATATGATCACCTGAACCATATTTAAAATAGGTACCCAATCTCTTTTTGCATTCCCCAAAATGAGGTTTCCTATAATAATCGCATATTGGCAAGGACTGCGACCCAAAAGAACCACCATGTCTAGAAGATTGAACAGCTAAAGAACCAGATGCAACAGGTCTGAAACTCTTACCACCTCTCTTAAAGAACTCACCCCTGCCTCTCTTGCTAGGGTGTGCAAAAGAATCAACAGAACCAAAAGGCCTCTTGAATAGGTCTGGAGCTCAATCTCTATCTCTCATGCGCTCCCTATCCAATCTCTCTATTTCCTCAGTAGTCTTGCCTATCTCAACCAATGCATCGAAATTCCTCTCTCGGTGGGTAGCGACTCGACTCCTGATCTCATACCAGAGTCCATTCTCGAACCTCAAGCATTTATCTGTCTCTATGTCCACAAGTCTAGCAGCATAGCGGCTCAATCGGATGAACTCAACTTCGTAGTCCATAACAGACATATTACCCTGCTCCAGATCCTGAAACTCCTGGCATCGCTCCTGTAGATATCTCTCCCTAATATAACGACTCCGGAAACGTGTCTTGAAAAGATCCTATGTTAATTGGTTCCTCGAAATACTACCAGAAATTGATTGCTACCATCTGAAGCTTTCTTTCTTCAACATAGTTAGGGCCCCCTTCAACTTCTGGTCGGGTCTGAGGTCCGTCTCATCCATAATCCTCTCTGTGTCTTCCAGCCAATACTCAGCGTCTGTCAGAGGTCCACCAGTAATACCCTTGAATGGAACTATACCAGCAGCGACCAGAGAATTTGAAATCTCAACCGCAGTCATATTACTAGGGGCTCTGGAAGCTCTCTGGAACATGCGAAATATATATCTATTAATGGCATCTTCGTTCATGTCAGTATCCTCATCTCCAGTGACGAGAGGGTCTCTCACAAGAGTAAATTGATCATCATGAGAAAGGTTCGAATCTACTTGCGGAACAGGAGGATCACGTGGTGACATCGGATCGTCTATCGTAATAGAAGGTCGAGTGACTCGTCCTCGACCACGGTCACGTCCTGTCCTACGACCTCTAGCAACACTCATTGTTGGATCTATAAGGCTCTACAGAAAGAATTGAAACATATGTCAAATTAGCATCAGGGATCTCTAGAAAACTTTAAATCATAATATAAGGTGACAATATTTTTTTCAAAATTTCTTAAAAACCAAAGCTTAGGGCCCATATACAGTCTGAGTATTTAAAACTGAAAGCTCTGATACCACAAAATGTAACACCCAGACCCGGTCTGTAAGTTAGACCCAAACCTAAGTTGTCACATATCCCATTCAGAGATTTTTTTAAATATGACTTATAATACATTAAATATAATACATAACAAAATATTAATAATACAGATATATAAAAAATGATAGCAAATACATGTCACCAAACATAACTGAAAAATATATATAGATGTACTTTCGTACAAAATGATTACTTGATCTCCCCTGATGCCAAATCTGCTAGCTTACGGTCTGCTGTTATCTGGAAAAAAAACTATAGAATGAACTAAAAAGCCCAGTGTGCTCCATACAGTATATAAAAAAGTATACTAATAAAATATTTCAATAAAATTTGCTTATGCAACATGTTTTGAAAACATGACCACTACCCCCATCCTTTCACAATCTGTTTGTGTAGGTTCCCCAGAACCATACACCCTGCACAACCAGTAAGGCCCTGAGCACACAGCCGAGGAGCCTGCAGATAATCTTCCTCCAACAATATTTCCCCCCCAACGATAGTATTGAATATGAATGTATTTTGAGTAAAACAATGAATAATTCTTTAAAAACATAAGAATGTTTCAAGCTTGAAAACTATAAGCAGAAATACAGAAATAAAAAAAAATCAAATTAGTAATGTATGATAATTCAGATGCTGGGTAATCAGTATTCATAAATCGGTATAAAATACCGTAACCAGAAATCATATCAGAAATATGCGGTAAATCAGATATCAGATACACATTATTCAGATATATATATACCTTAAAATAGTAATGTAACACTGTCAGGAAACACACCTGTAACAGTCTGAAAAATCAGATAGGGAAGCTTATTATTGGGTTTGTTGATCACGCTCTGCTGCAGCGCTATATCCTATGAATTGAAAAAATCCATATTGGAATCCTAATATAAATAATCTAAATTTTTATTTAAATAATAATATACGGAAACCTACGGGTAGTTCTTGTAGTACGCGGTTCGAACTGATCTGACGAACGGACAACTCCGGACCTAACTGACCCTCGCTCAGGTGAAACACGAGTACCTTCATAAAATATTTTATTGAATCAATTCCTTAACTAAATCTCAAATAAATAATTAAAATACTAAAATACTAAGCCCTTTTTGGGTTCAAGTGCTCAATTTGGGAATTTCAGGTCATAATTTGGCAAAACGGACTTCGGAATCAGATTCAGGACGTCGAAAAACATAAAGTATGGCCTTCCGGATATTTAAATTCTTGGTCAAAGTCAAAGTCAAAGGGTTTGACTGACAATTTGGAGACTTTCGGGTTTGAATTTAGTGAAACGGACCCCAAAAACGGATTCAGAACGTCGAAAAATGTCAGGATAGATATACTTGGAAAAGATTAACGGTCGTTTAATGGTCGGTCAAAGCCGGTCAAAGTTCTGGTCAAAGGGGGTCAACGGTCAACGGGTCGGACCAGTCAAACCGGTTTCAACCACTGGCCGAGCCTTCCCCACGCGCAGTGGCGGCGCGTGGGGGCACGTGGGACCTCCTCCGGTGTCCTATAATTCACGAAAAATTTTCTAAAAATTATTTTGAGCGATTTTGAGATACTTACAAACCTCGGTTCAAATTTTTGAACGGCGGAGAGTTCGATTTCAACAAATCGGAAACTTTGATCGCTTAACCTCCCCACGCGCCGCCATCGACGGAGACCAAGGATGACACCGACGGACTCGAAACGGCACAAGGAACACGATGGTGCGGGAGGTGTCGTAAACGGAGCAACGATCGATGATGAATTTAAGATTTTCTCGGCGATTGTGCTAAAAAAACGTCGAGACTTTGACTTGAAATTCTCGGCGTTTGGTAGCGTTTCACTTCAATTAATATAACGGTTTGTTCCTCGCTCGATAATGAACACGATGGTGGTTTCAAAATGACTATCGGAATTCGGATAGCATCGGGATCGTGGTTGGAAGTTGGGGCTTTGAGGGAGGAAATTTGGTGGAATTCATTCTTATTTCATAATGAATTTCACGCTTATAATGCGTGAATGCCGACACTCCAGGGGTAAATTCAGGGCTTGGTCCCTGAATTTCCTTCATCTCTAAAACAAGCTACAAGTTTTAAAAACTTTCAATTTAGTCCCCAATTTTACCAAATTACTTAATTAAATCCTCAAATTTTAATTAAATATATTTTTTCAAATTTTCGGGTTGTTACATCACATATGAAAAAAATATGAAGAAATATACATGTATTGTATATGGTTATAAAAAATCATTTAAATTGGAATAAAATAATATCATAATATCATATATATTTACAATTAAATTTAAATAGAAACTCAAAAACTCGACTCGACTTGACTCAGCTAGAATTTTATAAACTCGAATCAACTCGAAAAAATTTCAGATTAAGTTTGATTTATAAAATATGACTCGTCAACTCAAATAACTCGAAATTTTTTGACTCGACTAGACTCGATCGAACACTCACCCCTAGTGACATATCTTGTAAATGATATCTTATTTCTCGTTGCACCAAAATTGTACCTATTTTTTTTTTCTTTTGATAGAAATCCTTTAGTTTTATTAAAAAGAGAAAATATCTAGAATTACAATGAATGTTTATGACTATAATCGTAAACTAAACACGTAATTGGACATTTTCCTAAACCAATTAACACAAGAAATTAGACACTTGAGATCATATAAGGATCATACAAAGAAAATATTTAAAACCCAATCAAAACTCGAACAAAAGATAGACACGAATAAATCTGACTGCATCGACAAACGAACCATAAAAGGAGAACAAACTATTAAAAGACAACCGAAAAATCACAAATCAGAATGGAGCGACGTGAGTAAACTATCCACGAACGTAAATCGCGTATCAAAATTCAATCCGAGAGTCTAAAGCAGGGAATATCAGTCATATAACAAATAAGCGCTACTTTGATAAGTCGAAGTAATGTCAATCCGAGAGGCTAAAAGACCTATAACTTGCCAATATATAAAAGAAAACTTTTCAAAAGATACAAAAAAATGTGTCATAAAGACAGAAATATCATAAAAATAAATTTATTAAAAACTAAAAATTAAAAGAGAAGTTTAAATACGATATAAAAAAAAGGAATGTATATAATCGGTGACAAATTATACCTATTTTCTTTGCGTACATGGATAAGAATTTTAAACAAATAAAGTTTTAACGTTTAATATGCTTTTGGATAAGAATTAATGGATCATCCCATGTTCTGTTTGTAATATGGGTCTAAGACTAGCATTGATTGTTTCATTTACCACAGGCACCAAATTACGTACAAATTTTGATTTTGGTGGGACCCATGTATATAACCGTCACCTCTTGACAGTTTTTCTTTGGAATGAATAAATTTCAACTAAGCTCGAAAATTTGATTTTTTTCAATTTCACTCGACTTAAAGAAATTTGAGTCGAATTTACTTCTAGTTATAACTTAATTCATATCTCACGTGATTAAAATGCAAACAAACACCAACGCATTTATCAATAGAAACAAATAAATCTTTCATTATTCATTGGTGACGCAAACTATCAGAACAATCCTTAAACTTTTTGGGCTACAGCGGGCAACGATTCAACTTAATTTTAGAAAATGTTGGGTTTCAAAATAAATACATAAATAAACAAATTTGGAGTCTCCGTCGACCTTTGGGTTAGGTTAGTCAAATACCTAAAACAATATCTTTTAAAATAATTTTAAAAGATAAAAAGTGATATGTGTTTAACCAGAAACTCATTTTAAAAAGGGTTCGAGAGTCGATTAAAAGTGGGGAAGGATTAACACCCCTACAGCTCCCAAAATCGGTACCTAAGCGATTATACGTCATCTGAATATTGAAATTGTCAAATTAGAATATACATTTAAATTAAGACCCCCTTTATATATATATATATATATATATATATATATATATATATATATTAAAAGGGGTATTATCTTGTACGAATAATTCTCGAAAATACCTTCATTATCAGTTAAGGGGCATTTCCATGGATTCTACATACGAGATAGTATTGCCCTCATTTTTAATAAATCACTTGCATTAAATAAATATATTAAGAAAACATTGAAACGTAAAGAAAATATATGTATTTTTTTGTACGAACAATTTTTGGAAACGAACACCTTCTTAGTTAAAGTATGTTTCCATAAATTCCCCGTACAACATGTTATCCCAATACAACATGCATTTACAGTAAAGAGAAACCAACGAGGACTTAAACAAAATACCATGAATACAAGAAACTTAATTGAAAGTAATAGGAAATTAATCGAATATGTGAATGAATACCGAAGTGAAAAGATAGTGATTTTGAGGATTAAACTATAAAACCAACAAAATTCATGGAAATAAACAAAAAAAAAATCATGCAAGCTAGGTACTGGAATCGTAATTAAACCATCATCAATATTCAGGAATAAAATGGAAATCAATAAAATTTAAGGATTGAATTAAACATTTACCCAAAACATTTATAGATAAGGACAGTGACTAAAATAGAAACAAAGTGAAACTTGAAATACAAATTAAAATAATTGGAAATTCATTGCAATGGACAAAATATAAAGTTACAAGATACAAGGGTTGCGGGAATAATTTTCTCATGCGTCCAAAATGCACAACCCCTCCCCCTAAACGACGTCGTATGGCGCAAGGTATATATACCAAAAAACCTGCCTAAAATGACCCCAAAGCCTCATTTGATTCACTTCTACTCTTTCTCTATAAAAGGAGAAAAAGATTTTTCTCTATAAAAGGAGAGAAAGATTTTTCTCTGCCTTCTCTCTTCCCTTCCTCACAGGGGGAAGGCCGAAAGCCTCCGGACACCGCTCGTCGGAGCATTCCGCCATCACCCACGGCGGTCGGAGCTCGACTAACCTATCCCAAAACAACCCCCTTTTTCTCCTGAACCCAAATCCAAAACCCTTTAAACCCATGAAACTCTTGTCGACGCCATTTTTCGCCCGGGCGGGGGAAAAACTTAGCACAACTTGGAGGTTTTCCTTTGAAAAGATTTTGAAATGTTTTGGAGTCACCATCGACCTTTTGAGTTAGGTAGGTCGAATAGATAAAAATTTTCTTTCAAAAGAGTTTTTTAAGAAAACATCATTTTAAAAGATAAACCAGTCTATGTGTAACCAGAGATTCATTCTTTTTTGTAATAAAAATGAGTTCGGAGATCGATTACGTGTGGGGAAGGATAAGCACCACCATAACGCCCAAAATTGGTACCCTATAGATTATAAATTGTCTCTAATAGTGGAAATCTAAATACATATTTAAGTTACGATCCCATTATTCCAAATTCAACCATGCAATTTTTATTGAACGAAAAAATCTAAGAAGAAATAGAAAATATTTCAATATTTCCAATCGAAGATAAAATAATCCCTAAAATACTTTAGGGCAAATATTTCTCTTTCCAATTGAAATTAGAGGAATGTAATATTTTCTCCCAAGAATTCAAGATTAAATAATTTGATTAGACAAAAATAAGAAATTAAGTCAGTTTATCCAAATTATATATGATTAGAAAAGATAAGGGATGCTCAATTATTTAAAAAATCAAGACTTAATTCCTAATAAAATTAGGTGAATTGTCTCGATAAGTTTAAATAAGCAAATATTTCCTTTTCCCTTCAAACTTTGATTAATTTATAAACGTAATCGATTTTTTTGGGTTTTTTCTAGTAGGGTATTTATTTATTTTAAAACATCGGAATAAGACATCTAGTTACTTTAAGACAGTTCCTTCTTAATATTTTAAAATAAATAAATACTATCCTTAATCTAATTATGTAATCAGTTGAGTTATGCCTATGAGGCATTCACACATATTCGAAATGTCTAGATCTAGATGCACAAACAAATTTACATGGAAAAGGAGGTAAATTAAGTATTAGCAAATTAAATGTAATATTACAATATATCTGCTATGAACATAACTAAAGTGAAATCCTAATTTCTAAGCTTGATTCGAATGTTAATCTAGTTTAAAACTAAAATCTAAGAATATTAAACTATGGAAAAAAACATTGAATAAACTTAATTAAAAAATTAAAACAATAAATAAAATAAAAGATAGAAAAATAGCAACACAAAATAAAAAATAAAATAAACCTAAATATAAGTACCTAATTGCATAAATATAAAATGACAATGACTAAAATGCAAGAAAATAAAAGTTAGTAGTTAAATAAAAAATTAAAGAGTGACTAAAATGAATAAAGTGTAAATATCACTTCTCAATCATAGTAACATAAGAAGCATAATCCAAAAAGTGGCTAAAATGAATAAACATAAATTCGAACAAATCAGAATAATAATATTGACTAAATTAAAATAAAATAAAACAGAATGATAAAAGTACAATAAATTAGAAACAAAGGGTTAAGTGACCAAAATGTAACAAATAATAAAACAACAACTAAATTATAACGAATAAAATAGAAAAAATAATGACCAAATCAAAATTTAATAAAATCAATATGCATATTCGAAATACATAACAAAGTACACAACCAAAGTGCAAAAGAAGCTAAAATATGGGGAGCTTAAAGATGATTTTACCCTGATAGTGACAAAAGCGTAAAACACGCTGAAGCTGGGAGGACCTGGACGTGATTTAACCCCTCAAATAGGTGTGCAAAGCATAAGCTCCTAGAAACATGGGACCTAATGCATAATTTACCCATTTTTCATACAACCAAAATATGCAAGCTTCACAAATGACTCCCTCGGCCACCGCTCACTGGCCCTCACACGCCAGCCACCGGGCCTGTGACCGACATACACCCACCAGCGACCTCGACCGAGAACGGAAGAGGTCTGACCAACCAACTTGAATGACCTAAAACTCTACCAATTCTCTTCATAAACTCACTCTTTCTCCTCCCTTTCTCCTCTCCAATCGGCGACTGAGAGCGCTCAAAATCAATCCTCAACGCCGACCACAACATCTTGGTGGCCACCCATGCTCCGAACAGAGACCGAGCCAGCATAAGGAGGCTAAAACGAAGGTCAAAATGACAAAACTCTTCTCTCTCTCCTTTCGACCAAGGCACCACCCAAGATCCCACGCACTCACCTCCGGCCACCAACAGTGGGAGCTTCTAGGCCATGATCCGGCCTCTCTCACTCATCGTCCACCGTTCAACGATGGCCACTCCCTCTATAACTCGTGAACCCCCTAATCCGAAGCAAAAACTAAGTCAGAAAGCAAAAAAGAAATTAAATGGAAAAGTAATCTTGGAGAGAAAAAAAAGTCAAAGAAACTGTCTTTCATTCCATTTTTTCGGGGAAATGAGAAGTGATGTTACAAGGATTGGTTGGGGTATTAATAACACCAACAACGACAATATCATATTACTTTTTTATAATAAAATAATCATAAAACAAAAACAAAACAAATAATAATAAAAAATGGTGTTTACAACACCCTAGATCTAAAAATTTACCTTCGAAGGACACGGTTCTCCGACGACGCTTGAAGACTACGGTGACAGCGAGGTAAGCTGATTCTCCTTTTTTTCCTTTCTTTTTTTCCTTTTTTTCTTTCGAAAGATTCCAATTTTTGTTGGTTTTTTTAACTTTCGAAAACCCCCATTTTTGTGTTCTCTCTTCTCTCTGTTCTTGATTTATTTGATGTGTTGATGTATTGTTGTATATGTATCAAAGAGAATGATTATTTTTCTCTTTCTTCCTTTTTCATTTCCAGTATTTGCATGTTATTGGTAAGGGTTTGACCCTTTGTTATCTTGCCATTTTGTACTAGGGGCACTGATCGAGGATGGTGGCTCAGTGGGGACAACGCCCTGATGGTCTCGACTATGATGGCAACAATGCATAGGGGTACAAATTTCATCCTCGAATCACCTGTATTTTATTTCGTGACTGGCGAGAAATCGATGGTGATGACGTCATCCGATTTGCATGGGAATCGAAGAGTTACGGACGAGACCACAGTGGGAAGCATTGGATCATATCAGATCCAACGGTTGTGGCATAAGTGGTGGTCAAAAGCTTCAAAGGTTTAGGGGAAACCCTAGTTAATCCAGATCTGAACCGTTGGTTGGGTCTAAATCTGACAGTCCAGATTGAGCGGTGACACTCGATAATCAATAGAAACCCTAATGGGTTTAGGGTTCTCATGCATGGGCTATAAATAATTGGGTCATTGATTGTGCCAGTTTGGTTGCTGATTGGTCCATTTGTAATTATTTTTATAATATGGGCCTGTAAAATATTAAATTAATAATAATGATAATAATAGTAATAATAATAATAATAATAATAGCGGGACAAAACACGTGTCGAGAGTTGCCCCTCTTTGCCCATTCTTGTGTCAATAAGAATAGGCAAAGATGAAGAGACAATGAGTTTTTTTTCGGTCAACTCCATAATTTGAAATCTGATGAGGGATCTGCTCCACTATTCCTTCAGGGTGTACCAGATTGAGAAATCTTGACTCATTCTACCATTCTTCTGGGAAGATTGAATCGAGATATACTTATTTCACTATTACTCTGGGAATATCAAATCTTGAAAGAAAGGGATCTGTTCCGCTTCTTCTTGAGGGAAAATCAGATCTAGAAATGTTGTTTCATTCCATTGTTCTTTAGAGAAGATTGAATCGACACAGACCTGCTCCACTGTTACTCAAGGAATATTAAATCTCGAAAGAGAGGGATTTGTTCCGCTTCTTCTTGAGGGAAAATCAGATATGGAAATGCTGATTCATTCCACTGTTCTTTAGGGAAGATTGAATCTAGGCAGACTTATTCCACTATTACTCAGGGAATATCAACTCTTGAAAGAGATGGATCTGTTCCGTTTCTTCTTGAGGGAAATCATATCAAAAAATAATGATTCATTCCACTATTCTTCGGGGAAGATTGAATCGAGACAGACTTGTTCCACTATTACTCATAGAATATTAAATATTGAAAGAAAGGGATTTGTTTCTCTTCTTCTTGATGGAAAATCATATCTGGAAATGTTGATCTTTCCACTATTCTCCAGGGAAGATTAAATCGAGTTTGATTTGCTTCTATTGTCTTCGAGAATATCAAATATGAAAATTAAACATTAACCCTTGTTAGTATGTGTTTAAGGATTCGAAAATATCATACCTAAAAGTCTTGGGATGATAATCTTTGGAAAGTGATTTCTCCTGTACGAGCTTGTATTTCCACCACTATACATGGAAATCTGAATTGGTTACTTTTATGTTGGGTCCTTATATCTCCATCCTTTACTTTTGGAGATCGTGTAAGTACTCAATTGCATTTATCATTGTCATGCATTTTATGTCAAGATCCTAATTATGCCTAAAATGTGTGCAATAGTGCAGTTATTTTTAGGGTATTTTTCTTTTCAAATGAGAACTTTCTTTTTTCGAAAGCCTTGTATTTCAGTCGAATCTCGGGTACGAGAAATCAACAGCAGTTCATCCTGACTGACAACTCTGGTCGATCACTCTTTAGTTGAATGTGACTCTGAAACTCTTTACTCTTGAACCCAGACAGTACTTAGGACCATCTACTTGATCAGTAACAAACCTCTTAGATTATCCCACCTTACTGAGCTTTTACGTGTAGCCTAAGGCTTTAACTTTCTGTAGCCTAAAATCAAGTAAGCCTCATGCTAAAGCCATTTTCAGCTTCGAAATACCTACACTTTTCCAAAACTTTTTGTACAATAATACATGATGATCTCATATTTTTTGAGTTAATCTACATGTTTTTATTTAATTGGAATAATCAAAAGAAAACACAGTAGGCATCCTCATATTTTCCAGTATTTGAATCTTATACGTTCTTCATTTCTTTTTTGGTTATTCAATCCTTTTCGATTTAACCCTGACCACCATTTCAAGTCTTCATAACTAACTCAGAACCTCCACCATGCACTAATTTTGAATTTACTGAATTGTCAAGACGCCCTTTGCGGGTTTTCAACTTTAGACCTTATTTGGTTTCAAAACGCCCTTTACGGATTTTCATCTTGAACCCCATTTTGTTTATTCTCTTTTTCTTTTCTTTCTTCTTTACTTTTTTCTTTTTTTCTTCCTTTCATTTTCTTTCTTTATTTTCTTTTTCATTTTTTCTTTCTTTCTTTCTTTCTTCAGGCGAAGTACTTCTTGATAATGTCAGAATTCACATGGTTAGGTAACTCTGGTCCATCCATTTTAGTGATTATCAAAGCTCCTCTGGAAAAGGCATTCTTTACAATATAGGGTCCTTCCCAATTTGATATCCATTTACCTTAGGAGTCCTTTTGAATTGGCAGAATCTTTCTCAGTACCAGATCTCCTTCTTGAAACTCTTGTGGGTGAACCATTTTATTTTGTGCCCTCATCATACGCTTCCGGTACATTTTTCCATGAAAGATAGATTTTAATCTTTTATCCACAATCAGATTCAACTGGTCATACCTAGCTTGCACATATTCTGCATCATCTAGTTTAACCTCTACTAGCACCTGAAGTGACTGAATTTCAACCTCAATGGGTAACACAACTTCCATCCCATAGGTTAAAGAAAATGGAATTGCCCCAGTTGACGTCCTTACTAAATTTCGATAGGCAAACATAGAAAATGGTAATTTCTCATGCCGGTCTTTATAAGTCTCAGTCATTTTCTCTATGAGCATATTGATGTTCTTATTGGTTGCCTCTACTGCCCCATTCATTTTTTAGTGATAAGTGGTGGAATTATGATGTTTTATCTGGAACTTTTTACATATTGAATTCATCATCTTATTGTTTAAATTCAAGGCATTATTGGTGATGATCCTTTCTGGTAGCCCATATCGACAAATAATATATTTATTTAAGAACTTGTAAACTGTTGATTGAGTGACATTTTCATAGGAAGCCGCTTCTACCCACTTAGTGAAGTAGTCTATTGTCACCAATATGAAATGATGACCATTGGAAGCTTTGGGCGAGATTTTCCCAATGACATTCATTCCCCACATAGAGAATGGCCACGAAGCAGTCATTACGTGTAATGGATGAGGAGGGGTATGGAGCTTGTCTCTATAAATCTGGTACTTGTGACATTTTCTAGCATAATTGATACAATTGGTTTCCAGGGTCGACCAATAATACCCAAATCTCATTATTTGTCTAGCCATTGCATGTCCATTAGCATGGGTACCACATACTCCCTCATGCACTTCTTCTATGATCATTTTAGCTTCTTTACATCCACACACATCAACAAAACATGATCATGACTTCTATTGTACAAGATATCTCCATCAAGCATATATCATGCAGTCAATCTTCGAATAGTTCTTTTGTCATTCTCAATTGTTTACTCAGGGTAGCTTTGATATCTTATTTATTGCAGGATATCATAATACCAAGGATTTCCATCATGTTCCTATTTTATGCTATAGTAGTGGGCTGAATACTCATAAGCTTGCATCTCAATAGGCATCATACTTGAATGTTCATTGATTTTGAAGGCTGCTGCCAAAGTAGCTAGAGCATCCGCTATTTGATTCTCTTCTCTAGGGAGGTAATGGAATGTCACTTCCTCAAACCCTTTGATAAGCTCCAGGACCAACTTACGGTATTTCATCAACTTGGGTTCTTTCGTTTCCCATTCACTTCTAAGTTAATAAATTACCAGAGTTGAATCCACATACACTTTGAGTGTTTTTACTTTACGCTCAATGGTAGCTCTAAGACCCAGAATACATGCTTCATACTCATCTATGTTTTTTGTACAATCGAAGTTCAACCGGCTGGTGAAAGGATAGTGTTTTCCACTAGATGAGACCAAAATTGCCCCAATCCCGTGTCCCAAGGCATTCGAGGTACCATCGAAATTGATCTTCCAATGTTCATCAGTAGAAAGAACTTCCTCTTCAGCTGAAATAGCCATCAAATCTTCGTCCAAGAAATCAAAGTTCAGCTATTCATATTCTTCCGAAGCCCCTGCTTGTAATAAAATCAACTATAGCACTCCCTTTAACTGCTTTTGGCTTATATACTGGCTTATATATTTTAGAGGATCAAGTTTTGAGATCAACCAAGTAGTGTGATACAAGATATACTACCTAATCATAACATAATTTTTCGATCGGTGAGTACCTTGCCTCGTAATCAGTGAACCTTTTTTTGAGGTAGTAGATTGCCCTCTCTTTTTCTTGGTTTGATCATAATGCCCTTATACACACCCCCATTGAATTCTCGAATATTGATAAGTAAAAAATTAATGGTTTGTCTGAGATTGGTGGAATTAAGACCGGAGAATTTGACAGATATCCCTTTATTGCTTCAAAAGCTCCTTGGCAATCACCATTCCATATCCCTATGTTATTTTTACGGAGAAGGCAAAAAATGGGATCACACTTTTTGGTTAATTATTAAATAAACCGGGTGATATAGTTTAATCTTCCTAAGAATCCTCGAACTTCGTTTTGTGTTTGTAGGGGGTGGTAAATCCTGAATAGCTTTGACTTTGTTTGAATCTACTTCAATCCTATTTTTTGCTCGCTACAAACCCTAAGAGTTTCCTAAACGTTACCCCAAAGGTACACATACTTGGATTGAGTTTTAGCTAGCATTTTCTTAATAATTTAAAGAGTTTCCTCAGATTCTCTGCATGTTCTTCCCCTGTTTTGGCCTTAACAATCATATATCGTCAACATAGATTTCTATTTCTTTATGCATCATGTCATGGAACAGTGTTACCATGGCTCTTTGGTAGGTTACCCTTACGTTCTTTAGCCCAAACGACATCACTTTGTATCAAAAAAATACCCCATATGGTGACAAACATAGTCTTTTCCATATCTTCCGGATGCATCTTTATTTGATTGTAACCCGGAAACCCATCCATGAATGAAAACAGGGAGTTTCCAGCAGTATTGTATACCAAGGTGTCTATGTGTAGCAAAGGAAAATTATCTTTTGGGTTGGCCCTGTTAAGATCTCTGTACTCAACGTACATGCAAACTTTCCCGTCATTCTCGGGTACTGGAACAATGTTTTCCACCCATTCCGGATACTTGTCTACTTTCAGGAACCCGACATCGAATTGCTTATTTACTTATTCTTTAATTTTTAGCAGCATTTTGGGTATCATCCTTTTGAGTTTTTGTACCACTAACTCAGTAGCTAAACCTGGCATATCTTCATATGACCAAGCGAACACATCTTTGTACCCTTGAAGCAGCCCAATAAGACTTTTTCGTCCATCAGTAGATAGAGTGGTGCCAATATTTATCTCTTTCTTAATTTCATCAGATCCCATATTCAAAATTTCAATGGGTTCTTCATGAGGCATAATCTTTTTATCCTCCCTCTCCATAATTTTTAGTATTTCAGAAGGTAATTCATATTCCTTATCATTATCACAACCCTCGACTTCCCCCTAACATAAGGGCAGGTCGAAATCTATCTCCTGGTTAGAGCCATCAACATTCATACTATTGATACCGAAGGTCCTAAAAGAATAACAAACGAGAGGATATATATATATACATATACACATACAGGATAATCTATCCCATATCAAAAATATAATGGAATAATAATAAATAAGAAAGAATAAAAAAATATGCTCGAGAGAATATTTTCCACTTAGTGAATTAACAGGAATGCATCTTTCATTAAATATTTAAAAACAAATAGATTAACCCTTTTTAAAAGATCAACTATTGACTCAAGTTTTAGACAACAGGGAAAGTTTTTTTTGCATTACTCTGAAAAAGTTTTGTAAGCTACAGGTAATTCTTATACGGTCCAATTGTTTAGCACGAAGCTTGGAGGTACTGGATAAATGCCCATAGCTCTTCCTTACTCAATCTCGTCATCTGATATCACATTGATGCCTAAATTCCTCAAGGCATTCTCAACAATTGGCTCTTTATATAACTGGCCTCCTTGAAACATATGGCCCCCGTATATGAAGGTGTCACACAGTGACGTAAAAGTCAAAGGCTCCCACTTAATATCCTCCCCAGCTAGCCTTGCTCTCCTACTTTCCTGAATCTTCTGAATACCTCTCATCTTTCCCTTCAAGGTCGGTTGGTATCGTAGGCCAAAGAGGTCTCTCTTGATGATGGATAAACTGGACCAACGGATCCCTGTAGGCAGGTCCCTAACCCTCTTCTAGTTTGGCTCCTCTTCCCAGAGTCATTTTTAGTCCTATTCTCGTATAATTAGACATCCCAGACTTTGATATTTTCTTCCCCTCATCCATGAAAGTGGCATTAACAAACTACAGGGACCTAAATGAGCACTCAACAACTTATTTCTTCACTTCAACATATTGAGCGGTAGTAGATATGAAACCAATGATGTCTTCCTCGGCATTAAGGTACACCAATCTTCACTCAATTACAAACTCGAGCTTCTGATGCAGAGTGAATGGCACGGCTCCTGCCTGGTGGATCCAAGGCCTTCCCAATAAGCAATTATAGGTCACCATGATATCCATGATAAGGAATTCGACCTCGTAAGTTGATGGGCCTATGGTAAAAGGGATATAAATCTTGCCTAACACCTCTATTTTCTTTCCGTCGAAAACTCAAACGATACTTTGGCAATTTCTCATGAGCGTACTGTCGATCGAAAACTTCTTCAGGGTCACTAATGGCATTACACTTAGTGCAGAGTCGTTGTCAAGTAACACTCGGGATAACACATGCCCCTTTCACCTTATGGTAATGTGCAGGGCCTTGGGATTGCAAACCATCCCGGATAGCTTGTGTGCCTCAGAGCTTAACAGAAGAGCTAGGATCGAGATACTATTTGATAGCTTGTGTAGTTATTAGACGATGCTATACTCACTATGCTTTAAAAAATTTAGGAATTTTACAGTCTCATTTTTTGTTACAGGCTCATTAATGACCGACTCATCATCCTTTAACAGTATCTCGACCCTCTTCCCTTTACCTGCAATAGCTCTTTTCTCAAGTTCATTGGTCTGATTGGAAAAATAACATCTCCCACTTCTGGTGAAATGGCCTACCTCATCCACTTCTCTTTCGGAAACCTCTGAAACACCCACGTTATCCAATTTGCACTCATATCTCTACGGGACCTGTTTATTGTCCTTATAAAGGAAAGAAGATGGTGGTGTGATCACCACTTTAGGGGTTAATCTCTCTGCCACACAAGTTTCTGGCATGGTGACTAGAAGACAGTCAGCATTGTAGACTCCCTTGGATGAACCCTCAGACTGACAAATTTCTACTTCCTCTTCAACAACATCTTGGTAAAATTCCATTTCCTTGTTATCCATCAGCCTTTGCACCAAGGCTCGGAACTCAGCACAATGTTGTATGGTATGACCCTCACAACTATGGTATGGGCATGCACGCTTATTCCTGTCAACCATATTTGAGACCAGAAAGCCTACTTTGATCATCTGCCTCCACACCCAATGCGTGGGTGACTTCTCCTCTTTCACTTTGGTTATAATCTTTTTTTCCTCTCTCCTCGATAATATCATTGACCCCTTCCCCTGTATGGTTTGAAAGTGGGTTCTACATTAGGTTGCTCACTATAACCAAAGTTGATGACGTTCCTCTGCCTTAATCCTTGTACAATCCTTTTAAAGGCAATGTAATTTTCTATTGAATGTCCTGAAGCCCCCGTGTGATATTCGCATTGGGCATTGGTGTCATACCATTTTGGGTAGGGATGTTGTATCGGTGAAGTGTGGTAAGGCGACGCCACATGCTTATTATACAAGGTCTGAAATAATTCTTTGTAGGTCATGGGGATTGAAGCCTTTCCCTTTCTGTCTCGGTTCTCTTGCCCCTTGTCTAATAGAGTTCTGTGAGGATGACCTTGTGGCTTATAGTCAAGACATAGTAATATTGTTGGAGTCATACTTCCTCACATTATTAACTTCATTATCCTTTCTTTTTACTGGCAGTTTTCTTCTAGATTCTCCTCCGTAAAGCTTCCCTTTCTTAATCTTTATTTCTATCATCTCTCTTACTGTGACCACATTAGCAAAGCTCTTAGATGAATTTCCTATGAAGTGTCCAAACAATGGATCTCTTAGAGTGTTTATAAAGAGCATGTTGGTTTCCTCTTCCTCAAGTAGTGGATGAACTTGTACAACCACATCCTTCCACCTCTGGATATATTGCCTGAAGCTTTTCTTAGACCTCTTATCTATGCTCTGTAACATGATTCTATTATGCCTCACATCTTTTACGTGCTTATACTGCTCCAGAAAAGCTTTATCGAAGTCATTCCAGGATTTAATTTGAGCTCTACTGAACTGATTGTACCAGGGGATGGCTGATCCTTCTAAACTCTCTTAAAAGTAATGGATTAACAGTTGATCATCTCCCACATAATCAGTCATTTTTCTGCAGAACATTGTAATGTGTGTAGAATGACATCTTGTACCATCAAACTTTTCAAAATCCAAAATTTTAAACTTAGGTGGCAACACTAAATCAGGAACTAGACTTAGCTTATTAACATCAATCCCATACATGTTATTGTCCTCCTTTATAGCCCTAATTTCTTCTTCCAGTTGTTTCCATTTTTCTTATAATTATTTGTTTAGCTCTTTTCTGCCCTCCTTGTCAAAATCTGGGACATCTTCAGCTTGTTGTTAGTTTATGGATGTTCCAAGTAAGTTTATGTGCACCATTCCTAGATGAGCAGTCGATCCTTATTGTACTCTAATATGAGGTGGTGTAAAGCCTGAAGGGTATAGGGGTTCTTCAGTAGTAACGCCAACAGTCGAAGCCTTTCCATGATCTGCTTGTGGTGTGAAACCTAAGGGTATAGAGGTTCTTTGGTAGTATCACCGACAACTAGAGTCTCTTCTCAATATATACTTCTCCCTTATAGCATGCTTGCTAACTTATTCATCAGATCATTCTGGGATTTCAACATATTTTTCACGCATATTCTCTTGAGTTTTCCAGAAGCTCTCCTGTATTTTGAGCTGGGCTCTCTCAATTTGAGCGATTCTCTCATCCATTACCTTTTTTCGGGTATTATACGGGTCCTTAGAAGTTTCCAGTATTCTGTAGTGTACACTTTATTCTTAATTTTGATGTTTTGACGATGAATATAAATTATATGGAAGTAAAATGCTAAACAAATAACTGTAAAAGTGCAAATAAAATACAGAACACAAAACTTGAATACTAAATAAAGTACAAATGCATGTAGAAAGGCATTGATTCATAAAACGTGACCAGTCTTAGAATAAATTTTGTTTAAGGACAAAATCATCATCATTACAAGATGAATCCATTACAGAAAATGCCTAGCTCTAGTATTCAACTCTATTATCTCTTTGACAAGCCAAGTGACCCTTTTTCCCAAATCTGATGCTGGATTTGTGTAGCTCTGGATGACTCTTGCTTGGATATCTATCTTTCCTAGCTTTATTGCAACACCACTTAACTGATTCGTGGTTTTGATTATTACATGATTCACATTTGTTTTCCAATCCTCATAGTAATCACTCGCATTCTGCCACTATTTCCTAATGCTTAGGATAGTGCTCTCAAGACCAGTGATCTGCACCTGGCAACTTCACAGAGCATCCTTTAAGTCACAAACCTCTCTTCTCAAAATGGTATTCTCTTAGAGACTAACCCTTAAATCTGTCAACCCACACTGACCATTCTCCATAAATAAGGAATTTTCGAGCTACAGAATATAAGAACTATACACTTCATTCTTAGCCTGAGCTTGAGCTAACTCTTTCTCATGCCTTGCTTCCATCTCTTGTATTTCTTGAGTGAGGACCTCTATTCGCTCGTTCTTCGATCCACATCGTTGTATCCAAAGGAAAACTTCATCCTACTTGCCTTGGAGTATATGATCTCGATGTTGTCTTTTTAATTTCAACTCTTCACTGCTTCGCCTCTTTTCAGCTTCAAGCTCATATATTGTTCGTCCTCTAATCTCTAGCTCACTCAGCATGCTAGTCACCTCTATTTTAAACCCTTTAAATATATTACTTTTCTCAACTTCTAACTTTTCGACTATTTGCTTCTCCTCTTTTAGTTCACTTAATCTACTTTGATTTTCAACTTTGAGCTCCACAATCTTATCTTGCAATCCCTGCACTTCAAAAGTGAGCTCCTTCTCTCGCTTCTTGCTCAGGGTGTGCCTTTGTCTCAATTCTTTGGCTTCTTTTTTTTCACCACTCAGTGCACGAGTCCAGGAGTTCTTCTCTATTTCGAGCTATTGATCTCTTTTCTTACTCTCTACCTCTAGTTCTCTGACCCGACGTTCTCTTTCAGCTCTGACGTCCTTAATTCGATGATCCTTTTAATCTTTGAGTTCCAACTTCCACTGTTCTGAAGTTTTTCCTAGTCCAGAAATTTCCAGGCCCAATTAATCTTTCTGTAATCTTTCTATATCTCCACGAAATTAGCCTTAACCTCATCTTTCCTCTTTCGTATGAGCTCAAATTGTTTGCTATGGAACCTAATATTGAGGTCCAACATGAAATTTTCTTATCTAAGACCTTCACACTCTTTTTCTTTCTTGGCAATTTCTGTATCACATTCATTCCTCAGTATTTCCAACTCATATGGCACGTATTTGAATTGTTCCTCTAAAGAAATAGCTTGATCACATTCAGGTAAGGGAATGATGTCATTCTTCTTTGCATTTCTCCAATCCACATAATCTGGTGTTAACATGACATCGACTACTACCAAATCGGTTCGAAAGGTTAACCTCCAAGCATCTGACATTAAATGAGTTATTTTCTTGTAGTGATCTCCATGGTACACAAATTCATACTTACTTAGGCCAGAGATGGTTGGGACAAACTAGCGTGCCCCATATTTCCTTAACACCATTATTGGAGCATAACCTACTCCACCCTATAACTCTAACAGAGTTATCCAATCAGAGTCCCTACATTTGTACAATATATCAACATAGGCTAACCAAGGGACATGCCACACTATGTCGTGATCTTCTAAATTCTTGAAAAGTGAAACCCAATGTTTTCTTTTGAGATGCTTTGTCCATTCTTTGGTGAGGAAATCTTTCAATGTAGAATAAGCACTTGAGAATCGATGGTTGTATTCTCGTTTAATCTTTCAGAAGTGGCTACGGATCCACACAGTAAACAACTGAACACATCCAATGAAGTGGCTACTCGCTGCTCTTTTGCAACTGTTAAGCAACCTGAATGTCTCAGCTAAGACTGCAAGAACAGGATTTACTTTCCTTTCCAAACGCTCAAATAGATCAACCATGGTAGAGACTATATGGAAAAGAACTTTTGGCAAAATCACTAAGTTATAAATTCCTAAAGCGAACATTTCCATGCTCTTCTCAATATCACTATATTTGACAATCAGTTCTTTAATGCATGGTCAAGGAAAACAGACAGACTCTCTTTTCTTTTGGATACGATTAGATACCCATTTCTCCCTCATTCCTATAATCTTTGTGAGCTTTCTTTTGAAGGGTTGTACTCTTGTCGCCTTTGAGTAGATTCTATCCAAGTGTATCATTTCGAATTGAAACAGGAACATGTCCTCTTTGTTGAAAGTGAAACAATTATGTGTTGGATTCCAAAACTGGATCAGAACCTTGATAAATGGCTCATTTACCTTTACATACAATAAAAGAGCTATATCACCATACTTTTTCCATAATGCATTCTTCGTATCAGATTTCCAACTCTCCTAGATTTCACGTAGCCCTTACAGATCATTTTGCTTAATACTAGCTGGAGCGACCTCTGGTAGCACTGATAAGTAGTTTTCAGTCAAACTCTCCCCCTTCTTCTTCTGAGTTTCTTCAGATCATGACCTCACTTCTGCATTATTTATTTCATTTTTTATGAAAACTCTTGTACATTTTATGATCGCCTTCTACTCTGATGACAACTTCATAAACCAACACCTTTCTTAATGAATGATCCTGCAATGTAACAATACAAAAAATCAGATACAAAAATAGAACTCTATCAGTATATACAATGAATAATTGAATAACAATAAATATATCATAAACCTTAACCACGTGTAATCTACATAACATGATATTTACCCTCATACTTTTATTTGGAAAACAAACCCTATCCACATTTTTTTCTTGTTCACAGTCTTCGTACAAAAATATAAAACCTAACTGCATACTCTTCTAGTTCTCATGCTTTTTACAAAATAAATAAATAAATTTGAGGAAAATGTTAGAGTGAGTTTCCCCTTTGTGACTTTTGAAGAACCACGGACAGAAATTCAATATGAAATGGGTAGAGTTTTGGTATTACTAACAGGGTCCTCGAATTGTCCTTTACTGGTGCCCCTTGGGCCTGCCAGACCCTCGATCCTCAACCATTATAGGCTTAAACGGGTCAAGTTCAATTTGAGATGATGGATTTCCCCATATCCATGTGAGGAAACTCAATGTTTCGCTTGTAAACACGAGGCATATGCACCTCAGAGATTACTTACTAAAGCCCATGCAGAGAAAATATTTTTTCTCACGTAAGCGTAGCGTTCACCCCTACCTAACGGGATAGAGCATAGTTAGAAGGCTCTAAATAATCGAACAGTTATAGCGTGAGTGAGGGAAAACTCATAATCCTTTGCCTCGATCCAAAAACCAACAGATTAAAACAAAAGTTAGAAATCTGAAACATGTAAATCACACTTTAGTACAACTAATAAATAAAAGATGTCTGATGCAATGCACACAAAATATGAGGATCAAAATTTAAATATTATTCAAATTTACAATTTTCAACTAAAAAAGATGATGTATAATCGATTACGGCCTGACTCTCTAATGTCCCCAGTAGAGTCGCCAAGCTGTTAGAACGATCCTTAAGCTTTTTTGGGCTATGGCGGGGAGTGATCCAACTTAATTTTAGAAAAGGTTTGGTTTTAAAATAAATACATAAAAAAAATTTGGAGTCACCATCGACCTTTGGGTTAGGTAGGTCGAATACCTAAAACAATATCTTTTAAAATAATTTTTAAAAAAAATTTAAAAGATAAAAAGTGATATACGTTTAACCAGAAACTCAATTTGAAAAGGGTTCGGGAGTCGATTACGCATGGGGAATGATCAACACCCCCATAGATCCTAAAATTGGTACCTAAGCGATTATACGTCATCTGAATATTGGAATTGGAAAATTTGAATATACACTTAAATTAAGATCCCTTTATATATATATATATATATATATATATATATATAAATTAAAAAGGGTATTATCTTGTACGAATAATTCTCGAAAATACATTCCTTGTCAGTTAAGGGGCATTTCCATGGATTCTCTGTACGAGATAGTATTGCCCTAATTTTTAATGAATCACATTCAATAAATAAATATATTAAGAAAACATTGAAATGTAAAGAAAATATATGTATTGTTTTGTACGAACAATTTTTGGAAACAAGCACCTTGTTAGTTAAAGTACGCTTCCATAAATTCCCCGTACAACATGTTATCCTAATACAACATGCATTTACAGTAAAGAGAAACCAACGAGAACTTAAACAAAATACCATGAATACAGGAAACTTAAATGCAAGTAATAGGAAATTAATCGAATATATGAATGAATACCAGAGTGAAAAGCTAGTGACTTTGAGGATTAAACTGTAAAACAACCAAAAATCATGGCGATAAACAAAAACATCACACAAGCTAGGTACTGGAATCGTAATTAAACCATCATCAATATTCAGTATTAAAATAAAAATCATTAAAATTTAAGGATTGAATCAAATATTTACCCAAAACACGTATAAATAAGGGCAGTGACTAAAATAAAAACAAAATGAAACTTTAGATACAAATTAAAATAAGTGGAAATTCATTGCAGTGTCCAAAATGTAAAGTTACAAGATACGAGGGTTGCGAGAATGATTTTCCCATACGCCTAAAACGTACAACACCCTCCCCCTAAACGATGTCATATGGCGCGGGGTATATATACCCAAAAATCAGCCTAAAATGGCCCTAAAGCCTCATTTGCTTCACTTCTACTCTTTCTCTCTAAAAGGAGAAAAAGATTTTCTCTTCCTTCTCTCTTCCCTTCCTCACCGGGGGAAGGTCGAAAGCCTCCGGGCACCGCTCGTCGGAGTACTACGTCGTCGCCTACGGCGGCCGGAGTTCGACTAATCTATCTCAAAACAACCCCTTTTTCCTCCTGAACCCGAATCTAAAACCCTTTAAACCCAAAAACCCACGAAACTGCCTAGATCTAAGAGTTTACCTTCGATGGACACGGTTCTCCGATGAAGCTTGAAGACTTCGGTGACGACAAGGTAAGCTTTTTCTCCTTTTTCCCTTACTTTTTCTCCTTATTCTACTCGAGATTTTCCTCTTTTCTTTCGAAAGATTCTGATTTTTGTTTTTTTAACTTTCGAAACCCCCGATTTTTTTGTGCTCTCTCTTCTTTGTTGTTGATTTCTTTGATGTGTTGATGTGTTGCTGTATATGTATCAAAGAGAATGATGATTTTTTCTTTCTTCCTTTTTCATTTCCAATGTTTGCATGCTATTGGTAAGGGTTTGACCCTTTGTTGTCTTGCCATTTTTGTGCTAGGGGCACTGATCGAGGATGGCGGTTCAACGGGGACAACGCCCTGATGGGCTCGACTATGATGGCAGTAATGCATAGGGGTACATATTTTATCCTCGAGGCTCATGCATTTTGATTTGTGACCGGCTAGAATCTAGAGGCGATGACATCATCTAATTTGCATGGGGAACTGAAGAGTCACGGATGGGACCACATCGGGAAATGTTGGATCATATCATATCCAACGGTTATGGCATGAGCGGCAGATAAAAGCTTCAAAGGTTTAGGGGAACCCTAGTTGATCCAGATCTGGACTGTTAGATAGGTCCATATATGACGGTCCAGATTAAGCGGTGGTGCTAGATAGTTAACAGAAACCCTAATGGGTTTAGGGTTTTCATGCATGGGCTAGACACCATTGGGTCATTGATTGGGCCCAGTTTGGTTGTTGGTTGGGCCATTTCTGATTATTTTGTAATTTGGGCCTGTAAAATAATAATAATAATAATGATATTAGCAGGATGAAAACGGGTGTCGACACAAACATATCCGAGTTAGTCCCACTAGTATCCTACTTTTGCATCATCAATTAAAAGCCACCAAAAATGGCTTCAAGGAAACCACATTTAAATCTTTTAATCATCATTTAAAGTTTTAATGAGATAAAGTATTTTTAGATGATAATATTTTAATTAAAATTAATTAAATAATTATGTGTTTTTATAATAAGTTATATTTATAAAACTTCGTATGATTTGTCACGTCAATGACAAACTGATCGTTAATTAACGAACATCTAACTATGGACATGTTGCCTCAAAATGAAATATTAGGGCCAAAGCGCCTAAAAAATAGGAGTTAAAATAACTATTTTGTTAAACATTAAGAATGAATTTTGACAATATGCCTAAAAAAAGCAATAAAGACATGGTTTTGTGAAAAAGATGGTAGTTAAACGTAAACCTTGACCCTATTTTTAAGATATAATGTTAAAAAAATATATCTAATGTTTGATTAATTAACCATTTTGATCTTATTTTTGACTATTTTAAATTTCAACATTTTGTTTTGGACAATAGAGATCTTTTGTAGATGAAAATGTTACCCAACAAACGTTTGACCCCTAAATATGACTCGAGAGGTACAATTAAATAAAAATATCAATATGGCATATAGATTTTTAAAAAAATGGATATAATGTCACATCAATAAAAAAGTTTTTAAAATAATTATAAATAAATTTTATATTAAATCATTCATATACATATCATATTTTGATTGGTTGAATCTTGAACACACCAAAAATGTCGTAAGGGACCTTGAAGCCAACATGCATGAATAAAAAAGTCGAACTCAAACCATCAAATCATTTCTTTGTTTTGATAATGAAAGAAATTGTATTTAACGTATAAAATCGTATTTAAAATTAATAAAAAGATGATTTGAAAAAATATTAAAGCAAGGATTAAAAAGAATGAATTTAATCATATAACTTGTAATTGGTAAATATACCTGCTTTGCCATTCAGTCAACGACGCCATTTTAGATTCTAAACATCCATCTCAAAATGCAGGCCAGTCTTGACTTTTTTTTTTGCTAGAGACGAAATTAAAAAAATGACCCCTAATTAAAAATAATAATAAATATGTAATATAGAATTTCTATTAGAATTTTTTTTGTTAAATTAAACAAATACCAATTCATTACCATATCAAAAATATATTTAAGTATACAAATACTTATAAAAAATTGCCTTCGAATATTTATTGATGCAAAATCATTGATGATAGTGTTAATACCAATGCTTTCCAACAATTTTTTCTCGATACATACAATAATATTTGGAAATAAAAGATTGATGTTATCTATATTTGGAAATATATAAAAATAAAAAGAACTAATTTGAAAACATGATTTTACCTAAAATTTTAAGAACAATCTTTAATATGATTCAAGCACCACAAATGATGATAAACAATTGTGACTTTGTGTCTGTGAGAAATATCAGAAATTAAAAAGTGAGAGTGATAATTTTCAGAGTAATTATGAAATATTGAAAAGAAAAGAAACATACTAACTATACTTTTTCCCCATTGAGTTTTGAAGAGAAAAAAATAAAGTTAATAAATTTTTTTATTAACATGGAAAATCGAAAAATAGATTTGGTAGATTAATGGTGGGAATTTGGGAAGAGAAAAATTAAAGAGATTCAATTTAATTTTTTTTTTATTTTGGAAAAGAAATATTGAATTAGAGATTTATGTGAAGTGGAACAATTTATTAACATTAATAAAAAAATCAATAATTACAATTGAAACCTTAATAAACTTACGGGCCAATTATTTTATTTCATAGATTTTTTAAAAAATTCTTATCAAAAATAAGGAAAAAATATTGGTGGGTGACAATCCGCTACCGTCTGTAGTCATAATCGGTAGACAAAATTGGCCCCTTCTCTCTAAGTTCTCTCTGCAAACGATGAATTGGTGGGTTACAGTCCACCGTGGTTGGCGGTAATAATCGATGGTCATAATCCTCGAAATTCATTCTAAGCCTTGTCTCGATAAATGGGTCCTAAATGTTAGGGGTGTCCAAAATCAGGTACCGATACTTTCGGGTACTCGAAATTTTCGGATATCAAAATTTCAGCCTGTGGATCAGCCCATTAAGTCCGAGTACCCGTAAATCGAGTACCCGTAAAACTTGAGTACCCATATTTTCGGATCACGCGTACCTGATTCATATTTTTTTCTTTAAATTATATTATTTTTAATATATATATATATATATATATATTTCTAAATTTTAAAGGTTTATAATACTAATCTACTCATAAAATTTAATATATATAATTAAAATATAAAACTTATTAAAAAAATACAATGAAATTTAAAATATTTTAAAGTTAAACGAAATAATTTAGATTGTTATGGTGAAATTTTTTAAAAGTAATGTTATAGTGAAATGATTTAAGAAATTAAGAATTTAAAATATTATGACGAAATAATTTGAAAATTAGGAATACAAAATCTAATGAAAAATGAAAATAAAAATATATAAGAAATTGGGTACAAGGTCGACGGGTACCTAGGGCCGACTTGAAAACCCGAGAGAAAAAGAGGGAGAAAAAGAGGGTTGGACACCCGACCAGAGAAATCATGTATTTTTATTATAACTACCTAGTATTTTTAACCAGGCCGGATAGTTCGGGTTGGGTATTTTAGAACACCCATAGTAAATGTGACCTCGACTTTAGCCGGAAATGTCTCAATAAGTGTATATCTAGGGCTAGATTGTTAAGCTTTTCTGCCTCCAATTTTTTCAGCGGTTGGATGAATATGGTTTTCAAGTATTTTGTTACCCTCGTTGTAATCAGTCTCCTCACCGTTTGAATTCTCCGGTGGGATCTCCAATCATCGGAATCAGTAAAAGACATAAGTAAGCTCTCATGTTTTATCTTCAGTTCTCTCTCTAACTATGTTAACATTTCCAGTAGCATCTTTTCTTAGTCTTATATTACAATGTCTTTCCTTAGACATCCCTATATATATGTGATGAAACCTATATTTTTTTTTACATCAATCCCATTGACAATCATGAAGAGGAATATAATAAGTTTTTTTCTCCATAAAATGTCAAGCTGATCAATATCTATGCTTTACAAAAATCTCATTTCGTACAACATATATCTAACACAAATAGGAATTTATTCTATACTCTTATTTTTCTTGTAAAGAAATTGTCATGATGCTTTAACTAGCTATCAAATTTTTTGAAATTCACACATTATGTATCATGATTTATTTTTTTTAAAAAATTATGAATCTCACATCCTCTATGTATTAGAATTGTTATTTAGATATAGTAATACCTTATTCATTTGCTTTTCATTTTGCATTCAATTGCTTTAATATTTCAAATGTGTCAAAATCATTATTTTTATTAGTTTAAATATATGCACAAAGTAAGAGGAACATGTGCAATTTGGCATAAATAAACAATTATTACACAAAAATTAAAAATGCTATTGTTAATAGTGGATGGTTTGGCATATGATAATTTGATTATGAGAATAAATAAACAATAATTAAACAAGATTGGAAAGTCAATAGTTAATAGTACGAGATGCTATCTAATTATGGAATAAAAACCCTAATGTCACTTTTCAAAATCGAAACTTCTGCTATCAATACTGGGTGGAATAAATAGAATCTTGCTCTATAATGTTTTTTTTACTCTACATTATTTACTCTTATTTTATTTTACTAAAAGTAAAATTATGATGTGTCATTACATATTTGTATGCGTGAAATGTATATAAATCCCATACCAGCAATTGATTTAACCTGGTCTAACAAGATTTCATTGAAACCTGAACGATTATCTGATTTCACATCTCTACTATCACCCTAACCCTACCAATCAACTGTGAACTTAACTTCATGGTCCAAAATGCTCCAAAGAATTGTTCTCAAGAAACTGCATACGGTGATCCCTTAAGCGTAGAATGATGCTATGCACTTGATAAGTTAAAAAAATGAATTTCAACTCACAAATATGTGTATCTCAGTAAGGGGTATTAACCACTAGTCCCTTAGCCTTTCGCTTTTTGCCCTTGGTTGTGAACCTGATATGACATGGTATGCGTGATTTTATATTGGCTTAATATAAAAACAAGTACTCAAATTATACATGTTTTCTCATTTAAGTGCCTAAGGTTTTTTGGTCAATTTAGATGTCTAACGTTTCTAATGTTATCAATTAGGTTCCTACACCGTAACGGCCATTAAAAAATTGTTAAAAATAAGTCAACCAATCAGTATTTGACACGTGACTTGATTTTTCGTTTCTTTAACTTTTTTTAAATAAAATTCATAAATTTTCAAAAACTCTAAACTATTTCTATTATTCATAAAATGTCCCAAGACTTTCAATTCCGGCATTGGTCACCACCATGGTAGACGATCATCGATTCACCCTCCATCCACTAGCCCTCCGACCACTCGTCGACCACCCATCCATCGATTGGGGGTGGATAGGTGTTGGAATTAGGGATTTAGGGTTTGGATTTATGGATTGGGTTTTAGAGATTTTGGGGGTTTTACGCCACGATTGACTGCAGGTTTATACAATTTGTCATAAAATGTTTTTCAAATGATTTTTAATTGTGAAAAATAATCTTAAGTGCTCTTGAGTCATTATACAATTTCTAAATATTTTTCAAAAATCATGCCTTAGTTCCGAAACCAAAAAGTTAATATCGATACTGATTTTTTCAGAATACTTTTTCGGTATCAATACTCACTATACGGTATCGATACCAGCACCTTGGTATCGATACCAAAAAGGTATTCTGAAAAAATGGGTATCGATACTCACTATACGATATCGAGACCAAAAGATCCAATTGCTATATTTTTTACCGTTAAGAAGCTTGGTCTCGATACCCACTTCTCAGTATCGATACCAAAGTTACAGATGAGCATTTAATGTTTAAAATTAATTATTTCAGCGGCTTTAATCAACAATCATCGACTTCAAACAACTAGAAGGATAGTATAAGACGTAAAAGAGACCAATATCTAAATGAAGAACAACAAGAAAGATTATTGAAATATCATACCAACATCAAAAGAGTTTTTTAGCTTAATTTTTCATATTCTTTGTAATACAATTATTGAGCACATTGTTTATCTTGCTCAAATGTGATTTGGGTGAGTGCTTAAATTTGTGCAAACTTGTTTTGCCTTGTGAGGTTTTCTCTTAGTTTGCTTAATTTGTAATAACTTTTTGGGAGAGTGTGTATTCAAGGTTTTGGGATAAACCTTGAAGTGTTTATAAGGTTACACCTTACCCTTAAAGGTAAGCAAATCTAGTGGATTTGAGAAATCCTTAGTGAGGATACTAAGGTATTCGATGTAGACTTGGTTGAGAAATCGAACCACTCTAGTTCCGGTACACTCCAAAGCACAGGGGAGGATAGCTGATCGAACTCGAAGGTGAGAATCGTTTCCGAATCCGGTCCCTCCTCGTGTCCGGAAACAATATCCTCCACTACACAACAAGCTATTGCTACATCACTAAGTCGTGGGAGGTCTCTGGCAACTGAGGCTGGAAATACATTCTCCAGGCTCCAACATTACTGAACCCATGTCAAACGTAGATTTTCAATTGGAAAAAAATCTCTTTTGGATCGTTTTTCCAAATATGTTTAATGTTTGGTAATGGCTTGATATCGAAGTCCCTTAGTTGAGCGATTACCGGTAAAGCTGTTGAAGCGTTTGAAGCTCCAAAGAGAGTCGAGGTGGAAGCTAACATGGCATTGGATGTCTAATATTAACATAGCTGAAAGCATTTAATGGCTCCGTTAAAGCCTACACCTGCTATACACTTTGTGGCTGGATTGGGTCTCTGGATGCTATTGTTTAGAGTTCAATTATAAAACCAGAATTCAAACAAGTTGCCCGTCTAGGTAGAGCGTGGGCTCTTAACCTTGTGATTGTGGGTTCGAACCCCACGGTGGGCATTTGTATTATCAATTTTTGCCACACAGAACTCATGCATGTACTTTGTTGCATTACCAGAACTGGATGAGTTGTTTCACTTGATTCTACTTTTTAAATGAGAAAAAGAGAAGGTGGTTTGATGTCGTGCATGATCATTACTTTCTTTTCTTTTTCATCCTTCAAAAAAAAAAGGAAAACTCAAACCCTTTGAGGTATACCATTTATGGTAAATGTGGAAGCCAGCCAAGTATGCTGAATCCCATCCTCAAATGCACACTACTCATCTGCACTCTTCTTCCATCATCTTAGCCCCATTAACTCAAAATTACACATGATCAATGAAAAGCTCCATTTCCCATCAATTCCATTTGCAATAAAAACAACTGGCCAGGGTGGGAACTGGGAAGGTGAAGTTTCTATACTGTAATCAAGGTTCTGTTCAAATTCTTCGGCCATATCCTTCGAAAATAACACAAGGAAGTTGACTTAAGAGATGTGTGTAAACATATTCCATTTGGATCTAATTTCTTATACATAATTTATATAGCAGAAATTGTTGGTAGTATTCAAGTTTTGTTTATAAAATGGATATACCCAAAAACCAAATAGTTTGTCAAGTTTAGTATGCTTATAAGGTAATACTTATGCAGAATTTTCTTAGTCTATTGACAACGCACATAAACCTTGTAGACATAGTTGCTTGAAACCGTATCCTCAAAAAAAGCTACATAGCGTATTCAATTCAACAAGACTAACACTGCATTGTCCCCATTGAATATAAGTGCCAGAAGAAGAAAACTGCATATAAGTCAAGTCCGAGACTTTAAGATATGTTGCTCTTTGAAGAAGTCAGCCGACAACTTCAAGGAAAAATCCTTGCTATATATAAGGAAAAGGAAAGGTGCAGACAGTTCAAGAATGATTTTTAATTTTATATTATTTTAGGATAATTGGATGAGTATAAATAAATAATGTAAGAAAAACTGCGATCAAAAGTTTTACATTCCATGAACAAATTCTATCTCTTCTTTAAATATTGACAAATGTACACACATCCTACAGACGCAATTGCTCGAATCCAAAATATTTTTAACGAAAACAATACTCTTTTTAGCCACTTAGGCCACTCAATGTGATTTTAAATAAAACAACTAAAAATAATTGAATAATTGAAGACTGGGATTTTCAAGTAAAAGGATAAAAGCCAAGTTATTGCTGAAATTTTAGCTTAGGAATGGAGATAACAAATAAATTGATAGGGTTAGAATGAGTTCATAATAAACATCTCTATGTTACTCATTTTACAACACACAGATGCAACCAATGAGTTCCATATTGAAAGGTCCGGCAGCATCCCCTGACTTATCATCTCTTCTAACCACATCACAGCTTCATATTGCCTACCTATTGAGCAAAGCCCCTTTATAAGTCCATTATAAGTTTCGGCACCCGGCCGATGTGATTTGATAAGCATCTCCTCCAAAACCCGACTTGCTTCGACATATTTACCATCTTTGCACAACCCATTAACCAAAATGCTATAGGTTTCTTTGTTGGCTACACAACCAACCTGCTTGGCCATCTTCTTCAAATATCCAATGGCTAATTCCGAATCCCCTGCATTACAAAGACATTTCAATATGGTGTTATACAATCCGACACTCGGAACACAAGTTCCTTCCTTGATATCCTCTTCGATTACTTTGATGACTTCACTAACTCTCCCTTTCTTACTCAAAGCTTCTGCCTTTGCTTTGTACATCGGCAAAGATGGGAAGAACCCTCTCTTACGCATTTCATCGAGCACTTTATCACCCTCATCGACTCTACCTTCATTATATAAATCAATGGCCATAGCACTATAGCTACCCATACTAGGAACTCCACCTCTTATTAAGGCTTCATTAATCAAGCGTTTAGTATCTTCTGAATCTTCCCCATCTCTGCATTGACTTAAATCAAGTCGTTGTCGATGACTCTTCGGAGCCTTTAAACCCTTCCTCAAAACCTTCCCAAGAATTTCTAAAGCTTCTTCAACCTTCCCGTCATCGCACAAAGCATCCAATAAAATCCGATAAATGACAATATCTTCACCACTACCCTTTTGGGAAATCCTCCAAAACATTGAATATAACAAATGGATAGCTTCATCTAACCTCCCATCATCACATAAACCCTTCATTAAAATCCTGTAACTTTCTCTATCAGGGTAACAACCTTGAAAATCCATTTCTTGGAAAATATTCAAGGCAAGATCGGATTTTTTGAATCGACAAAGCCCTTCCATTAACAAATTCAATGATTTCACCCTAGATTTCACTTCCAATCTCCAACATTTGTCCGAAAAGAGTTGATAAGCAGCTTTGAAATTAGACTCTTTCAGCACTATCCCCAAAATGGTATTAAAAGATTCAGTAAAATTGACACAATTGAATTGAGGAATGCTGTTAAAGAGATTCAAAGCCTCATTTGCCATTCCAGCACTTGCAAAAGTTCTGATAGCACCAACAAAAACTGAATCTTTGCACTCACAGGAATCGTCTTTCATTTGATCGATCACTTGTTTCATCTCCAGAATTCGACCGGAGTTGCCAAGAATGTTGATCATGGTGGCATAAACGGGACCATTGTGACGATAGTTGGGGTATTTTTGGTGGGCTTGATTGAAGATTTGGAGCGCAGTTAATGGGTTCTTTTGGGTTGATATAATTTGAGAGAGATGCGTTGGGGTTAAAATTCTAGGCCATCTGATTCCCATCTCCAGCACAACTATCTTCAACCTTGTTTTTGCAGTTCAAAGTTTGCAATTTGAGTTCTTTTATATAAGTGAGACATTTAACCAAACAGCTGGAGGGCTTTCCGTGTATTTCATTTGGTTTCGCCTCCGCTTGAGGAGCTTTCCCTATAACTCCGTCCGGAGCTTCAGAAATCGGAAAACGGTGGTGTGAGTGTGGTGGTTGGCAGTTGGAAGACCTCAAAATCAATCAGATTTCAAAGAAAGAGTCCAAATATTTGAAGCCTAAATAACCCGACTACCATCAAAGTTTGCTCAAACACACGAACAAATGCCATAAATGAGTAACTTCGTGCTCTCAAATTTGAACCAAAATGAATCTAACTTCAAACATTGGTTTGAGTCCGGGAGAAATTTTGATATCCACTTTTAGATAAAATTGAAAACATTTAAAATACTGATGACATGAAAGAAACAAATAATGTTATTTACATTAACCGGTGGCTTAATATAAAAATAAATATTCAAACTATATTTTTTCTTGTTTAAATTTCTAAACTTATTTTAGTTAATTTATGTGTCAAACGTGTCTAATTCTATTATTTAGGTGCCTAAGTCATAGCGCCAATTAAAAATAAGTCAACCAATCAGTATTCGATACATGACAATCATCAACTCATCCACCGACCACCAGCCTGTCGACCACCCACCACCAATTGGGATAGATGTGTACTGGAATTTAAGAATCTAAGGTTTGGATTTAGAGATTTGAGTTTAGGAATTTTGGGGAGTTGAAGCCACAATTGACGGCGGTCGATGAGTTTAGACACCAATTTTGAGATTTGTTTTGTAGATTTTACAAAATTTTTGAAAAATAATAATAATTTAGAGTTTTTCAAAAAATAAATTGTTAAAAATTTATAAAGACGTCACATGTCATATTTGAGTGGCTAACAGAATTTTTTAACGTCTACTACAATTGAGGCACTAAAATAATAACATTAGAAATGTTAGCACCTAAATTGAGGGAATGTTTAGGCACCTAAATGAGAAAAGAGATATAGTTCGGACAATTTTCTTTTATATTAAGCATTAGTCAATAGATGAAAAAATTATACGGTAAATTACCCCAAGGTCACTAAATTATGAGATCGGTTCTATTTTAATTATTGAACCAAAAAAAATCAATTAGATCATTAAACTACCAAATTGATTTTAATCAAAGCACCGTCTATTAGCCTTGTGGTTGTGGGATCGAGTCCCACGGTGGGCAATTCATAATTGCTAGAGGTCTTCTACGGAAGTTGCTCTCAACCTAGCATTAGGGGCAACCTACTACCCTACATGTTAAATACATTTTGATGTTTCGATATAACAAATTAAGTTAAATGAATTTTAAGATTTTGCAAATGATTTTCTAAAAGTATATTCGATTTAATTACTCGAATATCAAGCTATTACTCCAAGTCTTTCAAGATCAATTTTAAACCTTACTAAATGTGTAAATTTGTGTTTTATACTTAAACTATTTTTAAATAAATTTTCACAAAGTATTTTGAACCGAAATCAAGCCTAAAATCAATTTTTCAAGGGCATGCACCGATGCACCAATCCATGCATCGATGCATCAATTAATTTCTTGAACATCGAATGCATTTTATGCATCGATGCACATATCATGCATCGATGCACTCAGTGCATTTGATGCATTGATGCACTCAAGCTTTTTCAAAACATCGAATGCATTTTATGCATCGATGCACTCTTAGTGCACCGATGCACTCTTAGTGCACCGATGCACTGAGAGTCCAACGGTCAAAATATTTGAATTTTACACTGATGCACCGATGCACCTAGGGTATGCATCGATGCATGAGACGCTCCCAACCATTAATATTAATTGTTTTCACACTTAAACGGCTCTATTGACTCCACTAATCATCCCCAACGTTCAGAATCAATTGAAGGTGTATTTAAACAAGCTTAGAAGTCATTGATAAACAACAAGAAACAACAAGCAACTAGAATCAAGAAAGAATCAAAGAGAAAGCATCAAACCTCAAGTTTGTGCATTTCAAGCCTATTTTTCATTCAATATTCATTTTGCTTTCAAGAACACTTCTTATACTCAATTGCATTCATTTTCGAGTGTTCTTTTCTTTATTCTAGAATTGTGCAAACAATCTACCTTGTGAGGATTTCCTTGTAAGTTTGCAAATTTGTATTGTTCTCTTTGGGAGAGAGTGTTCTCAAGAATTTGGGGTATAATTCTTGAGGGTTTGTAAGGTTACTCATTGTCCTCAAAAGAAAGATGATTTCAATCTAGGGTCAGCTAATTTTAATTTTACCGTCTATTAAAGGCTAATAAAATTGTATTAAACTCCTTAAATTATTATATAAATTCTAAATTGGTATTCAAAATTTTAAAATATTCTAATTAAATTCTTAATGCATTAATATTATATGTCGTTTTATCAACCTAGCCATTAATTTGGATATTATACGTCACCTCAATTATGACATGAAGTACATTTAAAACATGTCAAATTATAAATATATGGGAACTTATTAAATAAATACTTTAGATCATATATGTTAAAAATATTAACCTTACAAATTTAATGACAATTTAAATTTTTAACGTCACATGTAAATTCAGTATAATATAGATCTGACATGTTAAATAAGTTAACCTTATAAATTTCGTATGACAATTTAATTTTCTAACGTCGTGTAGGAACTCAATGTTGTTGTTCGAACTAAATTATATCAGTGATTAAATGAATAGTTGTTACATTTAGAGATCTTTAAGTAGTTAATTTCAAATACTAGATATACAAGATTATTTAAATTTTCATTATTAAATGATTATGAATCTTTATTTTAAATATACTTCATGTTAGATGTTAGATCTCACGTTCAATGTTTAAATTGATAATTGATCTGTCAAAAGAAAATTATTGACACAATATTAATACTATAAGAATTCAATTATATAATCTTTTAAAATTTATTAATATATTTAAAAATTAGATGGTAATTGAGGATGTTTCATTAAATTCAAACTCTATTTTTTTAATATTTTAAATTTTTTTATGTACACTTCGATACACTACTGCACTTGATTTTGCTTTTGTGATATTTTTTTAATATCATAATTGTGTCGGACCTAATTTACCGACGAAAGTTAATTCTAATTCAATTAAACTATGGAATGGAATAAATTATTCGTTTAGTACTTAAATTATTAATTGTCTGTTTTAGTCCTTGAACTTTTATTTTTTAAAAATTATATCTAACATTTAATTTTAATAAATTATGCGTTTAGTACTTAAATTATTAATTGTCTGTTTTAGTCCTTGAACTTTTATTTTTTAAAAATTATATCTAACATTTAGTTTTTTTTCATTTTAATATCACATTGTTAAAAACTAAACACGTTTTAATACTTAAACTACCATGTTTGGTCCGTTTTAATACCTAAACTTTCTTTTTTTTTCATGTAAACTTTCAATTTCTTCAACATTTAAATTTTGATACTAAACACAACACTTAAGTTTTTCAATTTCTTCAACATTTAAATTTTGATACTAAACACAACACTTAAGTTTTGGTACTAAACATGAACCCCAATGACCTGTAAATGAATTATCGTTATTTTTTGAAGTCTCGAACACTAGCAATGCGAGAGATACGAATGTTCAATGTCCAAGTACGAATATTCAATATCCAATGGTTGAAAGTTATATTATACTTACCCCAGATTAATAAAAAAAAGCTTTGGTACTAAAAATAGATAAAAATTAAACTTTAAATATAATTTTCGAATCAAAATTTAAATTAATAATTTAAAAATTAAATGAATAATTTACCCTTAATTATTTAGTAAATGGCAATTCAACAAGAACATACCCAAAAATAATTGGCTCAATTCCTTTACACTCCATTTGAAAGGGGCCGCGCGGACGCAAGCCTCCACAGCCACAAATTATGACGTAGGCTCTCCCACATTGAGGAGACGTTAGACGAGCGGCCCTCCTAAATGCAATGGATGTCGCTAACTTAGGCCATGGGATTTATTGATCGCCCACTGACCCTGTCCAGGTAAGTATCTTTCAAAGTAGTTAGTTGCCTCTTATTTATAAAGCTCCGCTCGTTCTCCCTTCTCTTCCTTGTTCGATGTGGGGTTAGTGCTTTATCATAAATAGTCCTGTATCTGAATTTAGAAAATAAATATCTCGCATTTAAAAGGCAACTACACATTGGAACCAGTGAAAGCTGTGATACTTCTGAATTGGCTGTGTTAAATAATTAGTAAGTCGGATTTTCTTATTCATCTGTGTTGTAGCCTATTGCATAATTATGAGGAGAATATGGCTCACGCCTCAAGCTCTTCAAATCTGTCTTCAACTTTTTCGAAAACAACCGATCTTCTTACAGTGTTCGGAAGTATGTTGTTGTATTGGTCAGCAGTTTTCGATTTGCAACTCCCCTCTCATAGACTTCTGTATTTTGTAGCTTGGCTTTTGAATATGTTCTCCTTGTAAAGTTCTCTTCCAGCAGAAAAGTTTGGTTCTGGAACTGGAAGTTATGTGTCGAACAAGCTCGGTTACTGGTGATGTTAGTCGCAGTATGAATAATTCAGATTACGTTGTTTTTGGATTTCTGCTTTACTAAAACTATTTTGTTAAATTCTCACATATGTACTTTTGTAGAAAGTCATCATTGATGAGGGAGACAACAACTACTCTTGTTAACCCACTCTCTAACACCACTTTATGTATGTTAGTTTCTACAGACAAGTGAAGAGAGCCTGGCAGCAATTGCAAGGATGTTCAGTAGAAAAGCTAAAGGTGAGATGCCTTGTTTCTTGTTTTAAATTTTGGATTCTTAATTCATCTTGTCCAATGTCCTTTGGCATCATCGTAATTGAAGATGTTCTTTATTCTCCAGCAGCTTGTATTCATAACCATGATATTTAGTTACTTATTCCGTAAAATACATCCATTAATTAAAAAGAACGATTGTGTTGAAAAATCTGAAAATGGTTTCGTTGGTGTGAATACAACAGGAATCTGCTAGGTCATAATGGTTTCATTGCACACAGCGCATAGCTCAAAATATATGCAGATAGTGAGCTTTTAGACTTGAGAGATGTTTGAGTTAACATTGTCCTAACAACACCAAAGGTATCAATTTTTGAAACATTTGTATGCATTTACTGGTGTTTGAAGCCATGGAAATTGTCATGAATTGATAATATTTCTTGTTTTTATGAGACAACTGAACCGAGATGTGGGGTGTGAATAATATTATCCGTTGATACATAATTGAGACTCTGCAGATATGAATTTGGTCTAACAAAACTAATTTACCAACGCATGCATGCACTGACACTATCTATGTATCAGGGACAGAGCTCCCAAAGTGTATAATTTGATTCTTTCTTTCTCTTTTTATCCACTAACTAGAAATGGCTGCAAATCAAACATTTACCATCTTTACATTCATCATAAGTGAGATATTAGAGTTTCCAAAAGCTTTCACCAATGGTGTTGGGGGGTTTTCAAACAAAGTGTGCCAGTTCAATTATTATTTAGCTGTTTTTTTTTGTTTTCTTTTCATTAATGGATAAAACAATTGCCAACATTGAGCATGTTGTTGGGTTTGAAATGAACAGTTGCTTGATAAAACACCATTAGTATATCTAAACAAAATTGTAGATGGATACGGATTGCAGCACAGTTGGAGTCGATTGAAGCCTGCTCCATTGTCAAGTACAGGTATCATCAAAATCTGTCACATAACATTTAATAACCGTTTGTTTTTGCGAAACTACTTGAACGTGTTTAATATCTAAACATAAAACGAGTTTACTTTTAAAAAGAAAAGAATTTAAAATTTTGATTGTTGCTTCTACAGTTTAATACTGAAATGCTTCTATTGTGTTGTTATAATATTGAGATGTCTTCTCTAGTGTCGAGCTACCTCCACTACGTTCTGAAGGAAAGAAGTTCTTCATCTCCTTATCAACCGGCCACATGAATTAAGATATATCTCTGTTATGGATAACTAATATCGAGATTCCTCTGACACTTTCTATAGAAGCATTGAGATGTCTATGCATGCCTACAGACTCTGCGTAGGGTTACCTTAATCCCAAGCTTACGATTTATGAAATTTAGTTAGAGGTTGAGTTACCTCAATTTCACCCTTATCTACTCAATTTCCATTTCATCATTCATTTCATTGATTTCAAATTTTACTCCGTGTTCCATAACCAGTCCATCTTCTTCCGCAGCAATGGGGTTAGGCTCCCGAAATGATTCTTCGGCAGATTCAATGTTCTGGATGAGATTTACATTTTCGCATGCATCAATTTTAATTTCTAAAATGTATTGAACAAAGAAAGCCCATGCTGCAAGTAAAATGTTTAAACTAACAATGGACGAGGGCCGCGCGAACGCAGGCCCCACTGCCACAAATTATGATGTAGCCTCTCCCACTTGGGGAGACCTTAGGAAAGTGCCTCCCCCGAGTGCAATGAAGATCGTTGACCTAGGCCATGAATCTTATTGATCATCCATCCACCCCATCCAGGTAAGTATGATGCAATGGAGCTATGTGCCTCTTATTTATCAACTTCATCTCCTGGTCCCTTCTCTTTCTAACTTGATATGGGATTGAGAATGATGAGAATTTGGGCAAATTGTTTTTAATCCTATCTTGATTTTTGCAGTGAACCAGTTCAATGTCCATGAAAACAACTAAGCATAGCTTGGCTTGAACTTGAATGGTTAGAGAATGTTAAAGATTTTGGGCAAATTGCTTCAATCCTCTCTTGCTTTAGTTGTCCAGTGCATTATTTCATAGGAGTAGATATTGACAAGGCACAATCAGCAACATAAAAATCCCAAGAATTATCTTTAAGAGTTCCAAGAAACTTTTTCTTGTTTCTCAGCTCAGTTCATCCATTTTGATTAAAAACTCATGTGTTGAAAAAAATGCCTTTCTTCGAAGAACTTGTAAGCTTACTGTTTGTGCAGTAAGATGAAAAAGAAATGAAGGAGAAGAATTTCATTGTCAAAGCTGTCACTGAAGTAAGTTGTTTTTATGAATTTTTATTTGTGTTTAAGAAAAAAAATTGATAACATTGATAATCTTGTTGGGTTTGAAATGAACTGGTAAAATACCATTATGTTGGATCATAAACTTGATCCATTATGGGAGCCTAAACCCAAACCAAAACTAAATTGATGTCATTGCTTACATCATTTAAGTAAAGATGTCATTGCTTACATTATTTAAGTAATGATGTCATTGCTTACATCAATTTAGTTAGGTAAGAGTTATGTATTTGTTGAATTTGTAATGATTTAAATTAGTTTATTTGTGTGGTGTAGGATTGTTTTTAAGTAGTATAAATACCACTCCCCATTGTAGTTTAAGCATCAAGAAAAATTAAGAGCTTCTAAGTGAGTGAAGAAGCAAAGTCTTATAAGAGTGAGTTGTAGTTCTTGTTTTTGAGTAAGAGTGCTCTTATAATATTTGTTTGTGTTTCAATAAAAGTTGTTTGTGTGAGTGTTTTATTTCCAACAAAGTGGTATCAGAGCGAGTTAGAAAGATCGAAGGTCTCGACGAGAGGAATCCGACGCCGCCAGAATTTTTTCAATCTGAGTTCTGACGCACCGCCGCAAGACTGCTACCAGAAAATCGAGTTTGACTCACCGAGTTGGAGCCCCTTGATCGAGTTGTCCAAGTCCATCCAAAGTTTTTTTTGGCCTTCCAGATTCATCCGTGCAATCGGATTTTGCAAATTCTCATTATATTGAGAGATATGGCAAATGGTATGGCACCATTCCAAGTTTCGACACTCAACAACAACAACTACGACAATTGAAGTATCAAAATAAAGGCACTTCTTGGATCACAAGATGTGTGGAATATCACAGAGAAAGGCTATAACGAGCCTGCGAATGTTGATGCTTTTGCTACTCTTACACCAGATCAAAAGACAACTTTGAAGATTCAAGAAAGAGAGACAAGAAGGCTCTTTACCTCATCTATCAAGCATTAGATGATGATGGTTTTGAAAAGATTTCAAGTGCAAGCTCTAGCAAGGAAGCGTGGGAGAAGCTGTAAACCTCTTACAAAGAATCCGAGCAAGTGAAAAAGGTTCGTCTCCAAACATTAAGAGGTGAATTCGAATCCTTACACATGAAAGCAACTCCAAGGATCATGGCAAGCATACGAATAGAAGCATAAGAAGAAACATGAGTTTACTGAGCAACTCCTCAAGCTACAACTCAAGGATATGCATGAAAGCCAACGCAATGATAGAAACCAACGTGGCCAAGGCAGAGGCCATGGACGAGGTGGAAGTCGAGGTCGTGGACGAGGCTGGAATTACAACAACAACAATTCTAACAACAACTATGAGAAAGGAGAAAGCTCAACACGAGGCCGTGGAAGAATCAATCCGAACTCAAGGCATGACAAATCTCAAGTTCGATGTTATAATTGTCAGAAGTTTGGGCATTATACTTCAGAATGTAGAGCTCCCAACAAAAAAATTGAGGAGAAGACCAACTACGTGGAGGAAAAGACAGATGGAAAAGAAACTCTTCTTCTAGCACGAAAGGAAACTAATGGTGGCCAAGCAAATTCCTGGTATCTTGACAGTGGTGCAAGCAATCACATGTGTGGAAGGAAAGACATGTTCGTGGAGCTAGACGAGTCAGTAAGCGGAAATGTTTCATTTGGAGATGATTCCACAATAGCAGTGAAAGGGAGAGGTAACATTCTTATCCGTTTGAAAGATGGGAGACATCAATTTATTTCAAATGTCTACTATGTGCCCAATATGAAAAGTAACATATTAAGTTTAGGGCAACTGGTAGAGAAAGGTTATGATATTCATATGAATAATTATAATCTTTCTATAAAAGATGATAATAATAACTTCATTGCTAAAGTGCCGATGTCAAAAAATAGAATGTTCTTGATCAACATACAAAATGATGTTGCAAAGTGCTTGAAAGCTTACTACAAAGATGCATCATGGCTTTGGCATCTTCGATTTGGGCATCTCAATTTTGGAGGTCTAGAGCTGTTATCTAAGAAGGGGATGGTGAAGGGACTACCTCGCATCAATCATCATGACCAGCTTTGTGAAGGGTGTCTAGTCGGTAAACAATTCAGGAAAAGCTTTCCAAAGGAGTCAGAGGCAAGAAGCCACTTGAGCTTATCCATACCGATGTGTATGGACCGATCAAGCCAAGCTCTCTCGGTAACAGTAACTATTTTCTTCTCTTCATTGATATTTTTCAAGAAAAACCTGGGTATATTTCTTGAAACAGAAGTTAGAAGTTTTTGAAGTCTTAAAGAAGTTCAAAGCAGCAGTGGAGAGAGAAAGCGGTAGAAAGATCAAAGCCATGAGATCCGATCGAGGTGGAGAATTTACTTCTACGGAGTTTCAAGAGTTCTGTGAAGCAAATGGAATTCGTCGACCAATGACAGTTCCTAGATCCCCCCAGCAAAATGGTGTGGCAGAAAGAAAGAATAGAACAATCCTCGACATGGCACGAAGCATGCTCAAAAGCAAGAAACTACCCAAGGAATTTTGGGCGGAAGCAGTAGCATGTGTAGTCTACTTGACAAACCGATCTCCAACAAGAAGTGTATGAGGAAAGACACTGCAAGAAGCATGGAGTGGAAGAAAGCCTAGCATTTCCCACTTGAGAACCTTTGGAAGTATAACCCATGTTCACGTACCAGACGAGAGAAGAACGAAGCTTGATGATAAAAGTGAGAGTTTCATCTTCATCGGCTATGATGCTAATTCGAAGGGCTACAAGTTGTACAATCCAGACAATAAGAAGTTTGTGATTAGTCGAGATGTGGTCTTCAACGAAGAAGGAGAATGGGATTTTAACTCTCATACATATGACTTCAATTTCTTTCCTCAGTTTGAAGAGGATGAGCAGACAATGAGGGAACAACTAGATGAATCTCAACAAGAGCTTGCAACTCCACCGACTTCACCAACATCAACCACTCAAGGAGACTCATCACCTTCTTCATCGTCAAGTGGGAGTCAAAGTGAAAGAGTTGTGCAACGCACAAGAAGCCTTAGAGATCTCTATGAGGTAATTGAACGACAATATAATCTTACATTATTTTGTCTGTTTGCCGATTGTGAACCAGTGAGCTTTCAAGAAGCGGTACAAGAAAAGAAATAGAGAGATGTGATGGACGAAGAAATCAAGGCCATCGAGAAGAATGACACATGGGAACTTACCTCACTTCCCAAGGGACATAAGGCGATAGGTGTCAAATGGGTGTACAAAACAAACTAAAATGCCAAATGAGAGATTGATAGGCACAAGGCGAGGCTAGTTGCTAAAGGCTATAGTCAAAAGGCTGGAATTGACTATGATGAGGTATTTGCTCCTGTTGCTCGATTGGAAACTATGAGACTAATCATTTCTTTGGCAGCTCAAAATAAGTGGAAGATACAACAGATGGATGTAAAGTCTGCCTTCTTAAATGGAGTTCTTGAAGAGGAAGTTTACATTCAGCAACCATCAGGCTACGAAGTCAAAGGGCACGAAGACAAGGTGTTGAAGTTGAAGAAGACTCTTTACGGGCTAAAGCAAGCACCAAGAGCATGGAATAGTCGAATCGACAAGTACTTCCAAGAGAATGGCTTCAATAAATGTCCCTACGAGCACGCTCTATATATCAAGATCAAAGATGGAGATATTTTGATCGTGTGCCTCTACGTGGATGATTTGATCTTCACCGGAAGCAACCCAAACATGTTTAAAGAATTCAAGGATGTGATGATGAAGGGATTCGAGATGACAAACATGGGACTCATGGCGTACTACCTTGGCATTGAAGTTAAGCAACAAAAGGATGGAATTTTTATTTCACAGGAAAGCTATGCAAAGGAGATACTGAAGAAGTTCAAGATGGAGAACTGTAAGTAAATAAGCACACCGATAGAATACGGGATCAAGATGTCCAAACATGAAGAAGGCGAAAGTGTAGATCCAACATTCTTCAAAAGTTTGGTGGGAAGTCTACGCTATCTAACTTGCATGAGGCCCGATATTCTTCACGCAGTTGGATTGGTTAGTCGCTACATGGAATCTCCAACAACCACCCATTTTAAAGCTGCAAAGAGAATTCTTCGCTATCTGAAAGGTACAATTGACTTCGGCTTGTTCTATTCAGTTTCTAATGATTACAAGCTTGTTGGATATAGCAACAGTGATTGGGGTGGAGACATAGATAATCGAAGGAGCACTACTGGATTCGTATTTTTCATGGGAGATACTACTTTCACATGGATGTCAAAGAAACAACCGATTGTCACATTGTCCACTTGTGAAGCAGAATATGTTGCTGCTACCTCATGCGTTTGTCATGCAATTTGGCTTAGAAATCTATTGAATGAGATAGGTTTGATACAAGAAGAGCCTACCAAGGTTTGTGTGGATAACAAGTCAGCCATTGCCTTAGCAAAGAATCCAGTATTCCATGATCGAAGCAAGCACATCGACATTCGCTACCACTATATAAGGGAGTGTGTTGCAAGAAACGATGTGGAAGTTGAATACGTGAAGTCACAAGATCAAGTTGCCGATATTTTTACCAAGCCACTGAAAAGTGAAGACTTCATAAGATTAAGGAACTTACTAGGGGTCACAAGATAAAGTTTAAGGGGGGTGTTGGATCATAAACTCGATCCATTATGGGGGCCTAAACCCAAACCCAAACTAAATTGATGTCATTGCTTACATCATTTAAGTAAAGATGTTATTGCTTACATCATTTAAGTAATGATGTCATTGCTTACATCAATTTAGTTAGGTGAGAGTTAGGTATTTGTTGAATTTGTAATGGTTTAAATTAGTTTATTTGTGTGGTGTAGGATTGTTCTTAAGTAGTATAAATACCCCTCCCCATTGTAGTTTAAGCATCAAGAAAAATTAAGAGCTTCTAAGTGAGTGAAGAAGCAAAGTCTTATAAGAGTGAATTGTAGTTCTTGTTTTTGAGTGAGAGTGCTCTTGTAATATTTGTTTGTGTTTCAATAAAAGTTGTTTGTGTGAGTGTTTTATTTCCAACACATTAAACACTTCCTAGGTTATAATGGTTTCATTGCAAAATATATGCAGATAGTGAGCTTTTAGACATGAGAGATTTCCATCTGTTTGCTAGATAGCTGCAATTATGCGCATGGTTCATGGTTGCAAAATAACTGCAATTTGTTCAATTGATTAAACATTACATTATTCTAACTTGAAGCAGTACTTTCAGCAATGTACATGACAAGTTAATTCAAGATAAATATGTTTGAGCAATGTTCACCCTGCTTTGTGAAAATTGGTCTGAAAGGATGAACAGTTTAAAACAAGATTTGAACATTAATTCCCAGTCCTCCCTTTAAACAAAAGCTGTGGAAATGTCAATCAAATCTGTGTCGTTCTCAGAACAATAGATCTCCTCATCCGAAACTGTAAAACTTAGCTAAGGTTCTTGCTAGTTAGTATGTTTCTGTTATTCATTTTCACGGTATTGTGTTTTTTATTTGACTAAATGGAATAACCACCGATTTTTAAAGAGAAATCGATTTATTTGATCTTTATAGAACCTTGTCCAATTATTGTGCTCTCTTTTTTGTTGTGCAGACTGTATTTTTTGGCGAGTTCGGAATGAAGTGCTTTAGCTTATCATGATGTTTAAAGTGTGAGGCACAATAAAGTAATTAATCATTGATTAAAGCAAAAGAAAGAAACAAAGGAAATTCAAAACTACACTTTCACCAAACTTAACTTAATTTGGAATATTACATTCTTCCAGCGACGAAACAGGAAAGTATAATTTGTTTATGGCGAAAGACTAATTTATTTATAATCTCTCATATTATAGCATAATCTAATATGAATTGGTTCTTTTCTTGAAGTGTTTTCAAGAAGGTTGATGGTATCTTTGATTGTACAAGTAGGTTGAAAAGCAATGTAGGTAAGGAATATGATCCAAAATTTTGCATGGGAAGGAGGAAAAGAATGTTCCAATCACATTCCCCCATTATTTAGCTTTAACGAAGAGATGATGGCTTCCTCAATCCTTTAACATTTCACTTTTATCTCTTGTCATATTACAACAGTTAACATTTCCAGAAGCAATTTAGTTTCTTTCTCAAACCTTCTCATTTTGTCATTAACCATTGTTTCTCTTTTCCCTCACACCATACTAAACCATATACCCAAATTTGCCCTTTCTCACTTTCCATTCCACACACACCCAAAAAAAAAAAAACCATTGTAACAGACTTGTGGTGGTTTCTTGTTTTGTTATTTGGCTTATTTCATAGTTGTCTTTCTCTTATAGCTTAAAGAAGGAAAAAAATGCAATCTATTGTAAGCAGTGCTGCCAGTAGAGTTGCCAAATACACGTTTGGTGTCATCAAACGTGAGATTGGGTACATAATATATGTTGCCAGCAATGTCCAGGATCTGAAGGAGCAAGTTGGAAAGCTAGAAGATGCTCGAGGTAGAGTGCAGCATTCCGTCGATAGGGCCATAAGGAATGCGGAGAAGAATGAAGCGGATGTCCTCAAATGGTTGGCCAACGTTAATAAGAAGTTGACTGAAAACGTTGAGGAGAAATTGAAGGAAGATGAGGAGAAAGAAAAGAAGAAATGTTTCTTTGCGCTGTGTCCCAATGTCAAGTCTCGCTACCAAGTCAGCAAGAAAGCGGTAGAAGAGGCGCAGGCTATCAGTGAACTCCTGGAACAAGGGAAATTCGACAAAGTTTCTTATTCTCCTGCTATGGAGGGGATAATAACCAAAGGTTACAAGGCCTTTGAATTGAGAACAAAAGCCTTAGAGGGAATTATGGAGGCCTTAAATGAATCAAATGCTCGGATTGTTGGAATTCACGGGATGGCCGGCGTAGGCAAGACCACACTTGCCAAAGAAGTTGCTGCCAGAGTAAAGAGGAGCACTCGTTCAACGAAGTTGCAATGGCTGTTGTCACTCATAATCCAGACATCAGAAAAAATCAAGGAGAAATTGCTGACATGTTGGGCCTACATTATGAGAAGGAGACTGTTACTGGAGGAGTAATGCAGCTACGCCAGTGATTGAAGACTGACAAAAGGATCCTTGTAGTTTTGGATGACCTATGGCAGAAACTTGACCTTGAAGAGGTTGGTATCTCATTTGAGGATGAAGCTGCTAAAAGATCTTCCATTGCAGGATGCAAAATATTGCTGACTTCCAGAAGCCTCAATGTGCTTCGCCTCACGCATGCTGAGAAGAGTTTCAAAGTCGAAATTTTATCCCAAGGAGAATCTATGATTCTTTTTTCAAAAACAGTGGGCGACATATCCGGCAACTATGAACGTATAGAAAATGAATTTAAGGAAAAATGTGAAGGGTTGCCTGTCGCTATCTTAGCAATTGCAAACACTTTGAAAGACATGGACCTGAGATTTTGGGAGGATGCCTTACTGCAGCTCCGGGGATCAAATTCATCAAACCTAGAGGGGATGCAAGACAATGTATATTATACCATTGCGTTGAGTTACAAATGGCTGAGAAATGACGAAGCAAAATCTTTGTTCTTTATATGCGGCCTGCATCCTCAGAGTTTCGATATCCCTTTCTTTGATTTGCTGCAATATTGCTTTGGGCTAGATCTTTTGGAGGGCACCAAAGGAAATCGTCTGAAGGAATTGTTGAGGAAGGAGAATCTCAAAGGTTGCAGTGCTATCTCGTTGCCACACAGCATGGATAAGCTGAAGATCCATCTTTCCGAGTCTCAGACACTTTTTCAAAGACATGGATAAGCTGAAGGTGTTAAGCGTGACTGGTATGAGCTTTGAGTCTCTACCTTCATCTTTTCTTTCATTAACAAACCTTCAAACCTTGCGTTTGTGTGAATGCAAGTTATCTGAGATAGCCATCATAGAGAACCTGAAGAAATTAGATATCCTCAGCTTTCACGATTCCACTATTACGCAATTGCCAATAAGGATAGCACAATTGACCCAACTAAAGTTATTAGATTTGAGTGAATGCTCTAAACTTGAAGTCATCCCAGAAATTGTCATAGCAAAATTGTGTAGATTAGAAGAGCTACTTATAGGAAATAGCTTTTGTCGATGGAATGTTGGAGGTAATGCTCGACTTGAAGAGTTGAACAACTTGTCTTCTTTGTTGGCATTAGATGTATCCATTCCGGATGTCAAAACGATGCCAAATGAAGACTTGTTCTTGAGAAATCTGGAAAGATACAAGAATGATATAGGAGAATTTGATCAACGTTTCTCTATCCATTTCGTTCCCTGTAGTAGCTTCAATTTGTTCACTAAGAGTAAAGCTTTAAAAGCGTTGCATATTAAAAAGTTAGACATTGGCAATGACTTAGATAAAGGGATGGAAATGTTGATAAAGAAAGCCCAAGAGTTATGTATAGAGGGATTGGAAGGTGCCAAGGATCTGCTTTTTGAGTTTGATACAGAAGGTTTTCCACATCTTAAGTATCTTACTACGAGAGAGCTAGATGAAACATCCTATGGAATAAGAGGAAAACTCTTGATGTTGTGTTTTCTTTTCTCTTTTATGTTAATATATATTAAGTAATACATTGAAATGAATTATTCATGCACCCATGTAGGTGATATTTCCTGTGCTAGAGGAATTGGTTATTTCATTCCTGGACAACTCGGAAAGGCTATGGCCCAACCAACTTGTTCAGTATTCCTTTTTCAAATTAACTTCCATTAGCTTGATGGATTGTCCTAAGCTATTGAATCTTTTTCCGTCGAGTATGTTGATGAGACTTTATGGGCTTAACCGACTGAAGATATTTGATTGTACATCACTGGAATATCTAATATTTGATTCCCTACCCCAAGAAAAAGGGAACAACAGTACTATGCAATTATTTTCTCCAAAATTCAGTCAATCGGATGTTATTTCATTTAAATTTCCATGCATGACATCCTTAACTCTTATAAGACTGCCAAATCTAAGGAGTATCTATCATAAAATGCTTATTATAAATTGGACTTCGTTGGAGAAGATGAGAGTGGATAGATGTTACAAAGTGGAGATGTTGTTTGCTTCAGAAGAAACAAGTGGAAAGAGCAGTCAACAACCCCTGTTTTGGCTGAATCAGGTATATTCATCCTAACTCCTACACTATTTATTCCTTCTTATACTCTGTTATTGTTGTTATTTAATAAATGGGAATTGTGCAGTTTACGTTTCCAAAGCTGCATAAATTGGCTTTGGGATGGAATTATAGAATGAAGGAGATATGGCATTGTCATGGCCAACAATTTGTATCTCACTGCTTTCCCAACCTTAAAGTTGTCAATCTTCCGTTTTATCATAAGGAAGTATTGTCGCTGCCATCTTGCTTGTTCCCCTTGTTATCCTTGCCCAATCTTCAAAAACTTAAAATATTGTGGTGTGGCTTTAAAGAGATGATATTCCAAAGTGAAGAAGGGGGTAAGGAAAAGTCCACATGGGTGTCACTCTCTCTCATAACTGAATTAAGGCTAAGAGATCTTCATGAATTGATGCATCTATGGAAGGGAAAGGGAGGATTTTGGTTGTGGAGTCTTGTCCCAAATTAATTAATCTGGTTCCATCCTCGTTTCTTTTCGAAACCTGGTGACTTTGAAAGTAGAGAAATGTAGTGGAATCATTAAATTAATTATGCATACCACAGCCAAAAGTCTAGTGCAGCTCAGAGAAATGAGTATAGAATATTGCAGAAATATACAAGAAATAATAAAAGGTGGGGATGATGATGGTGATGATGAAATCAGTTTCCCCCAACTCAACATTGTGAAACTTGCATCTCTACCAAAGCTGCAGAGCTTCTGCCCATCAGAGAATTATAACTTTGGGTTCCCATCCTTACAAACTGTACGTGTGGAAGGTTACCCAAAGAGATGTTCTGTGGAGGACACTCAAATACCCCAGTGTTGCATGAAGTATTACCACATGAGGGGGCAAATATCAAAGCATATCCTTCAACTTCTAATTCCCAATTAATCCTAAATTCATTCTAATATATTGTTCTTCTCTTCTCTTTCATGACTAATATTAATATTTTAAGATAATGACTGTATGCAGAATCTCTTATAGGAATTTTCAAATTTCATAAGAGACAAGATAATTTTTCAACTTCTAGCATCCAATGACATAACCAAGTAAGGTCATATATAGATATAATGCAAATGGTATTTCTTAACTTCAAAAGATAGTTTCTTATGCTATACTTAGTCTGAATTTAAGGATGAGATGACTTTTGATATGATGGATTTGAAGGATTGTGAAAATGAGAATCTCAAATATACTAAGGAAGATTAAGGTAATCCTCATCAACTTCTCCCTGTTTAACTCAGTCTTCTACTCATATGGAAAAAAATAGCTCTTACATCTTGTCGTAACCGGTTTTCGTCCGGGCACGAAATATTAAATTTGGTGGGGAAATTGACGTGAATAAATAATTTTGAAAATAATTTAGGAGTCGCCATCGGCTTTTTGGGTCAGGTAGGTCGAATACCTAAAAATTATTTTTTAAAAGAGTTTTAATAAAACACCAATAAACTGATCTGCGTTTATAACCAAAAATTCATTCTTTTTAATAATAAAAAGGGATTCGTGGTCGGTTACGTTTAGGGAAGGATTAGCACCCCTACAACGCCCAAAATTGGTACTTTTTAATTATAAATTGTCTCTATTATTAAAATTTTTAAAATTCAAAAATATATTTAATTTATAATTCTATTATTTCAAAATTATAAAAAAAAATTTATTTATTTAAAAATATCCGAAAAGAACTTCTAGGTGCCTTAAGACAGCTCTTTTCTTTGATATTGATAAATATTAATTTAAATTATATTGTTTACTTTTTAATTTTAAAATATCAGAATAGGACATCCAGTTGTATTAAGACTGTCCTTTTCTTCGATATTAAAAATAAATATTTAAAAAATACTATTTATTATATATTTATGAATATAAAAATATTTAACAATATAATAAAATAAAAATACAAATACTATTAAAACAATATATTTAAAAACAATAAAATAAATGAAAACATATAAAATAAATAACTAAATTATAATAAAAATAAAACTAAATCTAATTCCTAATTAATTGAAATTATAGGGATTAAATATTTTATTTTCTAATTTAATAATTTAGTGACCAAAATAAAATTATTTAAAATTCGAATTTTATAATAAAATAAATTAAAAATATGAACTAGGGATTAAAAAATTATTTATTAAAATTAAGGGATTAAATCTGTTATTTATCCTAAATATATTATTTTAATATGAAGGACTAAAATAAAAGAAATTAAAATTCGAAGACTGAATTAAAAATATTATAAATTTAATTTAGTGACTAAAATGTAAAATTTACAAATACGGAGGACTGCGGACGGGGTTTAACTATTTCATAATTACGTGCATAGTCCTTCCCGAAACGACGTCGTTCGGGAAGGACTATATATGGTCCAAACCGGCTGGCCCGAAGGGCCAGCCATTTCATTTCTTTTTTTCCTTCTCTCTCTCTTCTCTGAGAGAGAGAAGTTTCTCTCGCTTCTCTCTATAACAGAGAGAAGCCCAGCCGGCCGGCAGCCGTTAACCGGCGTTCATCCGCCGTCAACCACCACCGCCGGCCACCGTCTTCGGTGGCCAGAAAAATTTTTTTTATTCTAAATGTAGATCGGACCGTCCTAATGACGGTTCCGATGTTTTTTTCCGTTAAACAGCTCCCAATCGGAGCAAATCTAAAATAATACCTTCGGCTTTTCGAAGGTTTTGGTGAGATCCGGCGACAGTTGTGGTTCTCCGATGACAGGGTAAGCTTCTTTCCTCTCTTCTTTTTTTTTTCTTCTTGCTGCGTTGATGTTGACTGAGATCGTTGGTATATTTGTTTTTTTTCCTTTCTTTGTTTTGTTTTTTTTTCTTCTCCGTTCTCTGTTTCTGTCTCCTCTTTTTCTTTTTCAGGTTCGGGTGGTGGCTTTTATAGCCACCACCGTTGTAGCTGTCGGACCGGTCCGAAGAAGGGCTCTCGGTAAGTCACCGGACTACCAGTGGTGACTCACCGAGTAGCCATGGCGTGGACGGCTGGTATTCTATCTTCTGGAGTCTTCGGTTGGGGACGTGGCAGCGGCGGAGGCGGCGAGATAGCAACGGCGGCCGCGTGTCCCTAGGGTATCAGACCCTAGGGTTTCCATCTGGGACAATCTGGTCCGTTGGATCTTGCCAGATCCAACGGCTGTGAGCTGAGGCGGCTGGGTAAATTAGGGTTAGGAAACCCTAACTGGAAACCCAAATATTTAGGGTTTCTGGTTGGATTTGGACCGGTTCTGGTTGGTTTGTAACTGGGCCGGTCCAGTTGTAATTGGGCCTGTAATTATTATTTTTTATTATTTATTTTTTTAATAATATTTATATATGTATTTAATATATTTAATAATAATAATAATGATAATAATAATAATAATGATAATAATAATAATAATAATAATAATAATAATAATAATAATAATGATATGGGTAAAAAATTAGTATCTTCAGCTGCCCCTCTTTTCTCATTCTTGTGTTAACAAGAATAGGGCAAAGATGAAAAGATAATAAATTTTTTTATCCATTTGGCTTCACTTGATCATAATGGAGATATTGAATAAATTCTTCTCTCTCTCCAAATAAGTTCTTATTATGAACTTTCTGCTGGGGATGTTGATGACCTCCTTTCTGTGATAGAGTCATTCAAAAGGTTGAATAAGCTCTTGATGAGTTCTTCTCATTATGAACTTTCTCTAGAAAGGCTGATGCTAATCTATCTCCTTCTGTGATAGAGTCATTCAAAAGGTTGAATAAATTCTTCTTATTATGAACTTCTTCTTTCTTCTTCAGATGAGTTCTTCTCATTATGAACTTCTCTGGAAAAGATAATCCATCAATTGATGAATTCAGGTAAAAGGTTGAACAAATTCTTCTCATTATGAACTTCTTCTTCCTTCTTCAGATGAGTTCTTCTCATTATGAACTTTCTCTGGAAAAGCTGATCGATCAAGTGATGAATTCAGATAAAAGGTTGAACAAATTCTTCTCATTATGAACTTCTTCTTCCTTCTTCAGATGAGTTCTTCTCATTATGAACTTTCTCTGGAAAAGATGATCCATCAAGTGATGAATTCAGGTAAAAGGTTGAACAAATTCTTCTCATTATGAACTTCTTCTTCCTTCTTCAGATGAGTTCTTCTCATTATGAACTTTCTCTGGAAAAGATGATCCATCAAGTGATGAATTTAGGTAAAAGGTTGAACAAATTCTTCTCATTATGAACTTCTTCTTCCTTCTTCAGATGAGTTCTTCTCATTATGAACTTTCTCTGGAAAAGATGATCCATCAAGTGATGAATTCAGGTAAAAGGTTGAACAAATTCTTCTCATTATGAACTTCTTCTTCCTTCTTCAGATGAGTTCTTCTCATTATGAACTTTCTCTGGAAAAGATGATCCATCAAGTGATGAATTCAGGTAAAAGGTTGAACAAATTCTTCTCATTATGAACTTCTTCTTCCTTCTTCAGATGAGTTCTTCTCATTATGAACTTTCTCTGGAAAAGATGATCCATCAAGTGATGAATTCAGGTAAAAGGTTGAACAAATTCTTCTCATTATGAACTTCTTCTTCCTTCTTCAGATGAGTTCTTCTCATTATGAACTTTCTCTGGAAAAGATGATCCATCAAGTGATGAATTCAGGTAAAAGGTTGAACAAATTCTTCTCATTATGAACTTCTTCTTCCTTCTTCAGATGAGTTCTTCTCATTATGAACTTTCTCTGGAAAAGATGATCCATCAAATGATAGATTTGAATCTTTACTAAAATCTTTGAAATTCCTGTTAGAAATTCAACAAGAATAAAAATGAATGAAAATGCATCTATTTTTGCAAATGCCTAAATATGATGCATGAATATTAAGTTGTTTGATTTCAAACTGGTGAATTGAGTATTTCTTCAATTGTAAAAACCCAATATATCTGTCTTCTTCAAATCAAAGAATCTATCATCTTTGACAAATGTAGATGTAGATATAATGTCACAAAACCTCTTGTGAATAAAACTCAATAGTATAAACTTTTGAAAAGCTTGCATTCAGGCAACATGTTGATTCTGATAACAACTCATCTGATTATGAAGTGACCTTTCAAGATGATTTCACAGATATCGATAGTTCTTTTAATACCGAGAAATCTTGAATTCTGATTCTGATGAGGAGAATAAACTCAATAGTATGACTAAGGCTGCTGATGTACTTCTTCTAGTAAAAGATAGGAAGTCATTATGCAATGATCCCAATTACAAGCAAAGGCAAAACTTGGGCTATGATTTTTGAAAAGGAAGAAGCAGAAGAAACTTGAAAATAAGCTTCTTAATGAAGATGATCATGCAGTTCATCTTTCAATTCCAACGATCGGTTCTGAGGTTCCTACTGAATCAAATCAGATAACTCAAAGAACACTTCCAGAAGATGCTATTGAATCTCCTTATTTCTACTATAAGCAAATTCATCTTCCAAATTCAATGATTGGTTCTGCCAAACCAGATCAGATAACTCAAAGAACACTTCCAGAAGATGCTATTGAGCAAATTCATCTTCCAAATTCAATGATTGGTCTAAGATATCACAACACTTATTTGATGTAGAGCCAGAATGTGTAGATTCGAAGTATTTCCATGCTACTACACTGAAAAGGGCTATATTCATAATTCTGCCAATTAAGAATAGATTTTTCTTTTATTCTGCTTCCTCCATGTGCTGATGCTTTTCCATTGACAAAGAAATGATGGCTTTCATGGGATCCAAGAACAAAGTTGAACTGTTTATAAACATGTACAGGAAGTGCCAAATTGACAGAAAGTATCTGTAAGGCTTTTGAAGCTTATGACAATGAACCACCTTCGAATGTCCAGAAGTATGTTCTTGATGAGTGCTGAAAATAGAATCTAGTATGGGTTGGAAGGAATAAAGTTACTCCACTTGAACCTGATGAGGTGGAAATGCTTCTAGGTTTCCTTAAAAACCATACACAAGGATCTGTATAGAGACATGTTTCCCAGTGATATCAATGTCTTGTTTCTTTTTGCCGGAATCAATGCTACAAAAGGTTGCTTTCTATTGCCTTAGTATATCTTTGAAAACAGATGTGCAAGAACTGAATGATGATCAGTTGGAGCAATTGATGAGTAGATTTGGTGGATTCGACCTTGTTGTCGGTAGCACCACTTGTAACAATCTTGATGTTCATGGCTTTAAGCTAGTGATGATTTGCCTACTTTGTATTCCATGTATTTAAAAGTATTAACATAAAGTGATATTCAGAAATCTTTAAATTATTTCAAAATTATGTTAATTCAATAGAAAAGAATAAATTGAATTTCCAAAAATAAATTGAATCTCAAATAAATTGAAATTGAAATAGATATAATTATATTCAAAGTTATGGCAAGCATAAGAATAAAAATTCAAATGTCTCAACAAATTATAAGCATAAGTATTTCTAAATTAATCAAGTTGACACAATTTAGAGTAATGATGTAAGCTTTTGTCTGGAAGATCTCAAACGTTGTCAAAATGCTTGTAGATGTGAAGTTTCTCCCAAACTATCAAAATCTTAAGAGAGTTCGATTGCGAGATGCCTAATATCAACCTGCATTTAAGCCGCCTTTTCAGGTTTTCAACTCAAATCCTTCCTTTGGTTACAAAATGCCCTTTGCGGGTTTTCACCTTGACTCCCTTTCTTTTTTCTTCTTTTCTTTTTTTCTTTTTTTCTTTTCTCCTTTTTTTTTCTTTTTTTTTCTTTCTTTTTCTTCAAGCATAATATTTCTTGACAGAATCTGAGTTTATCGGATTTTTCAGAATTTTTCCATCCATTTCTGCCAAGATCAACGCTCCTCCGGAAAAGGCCTTTTTCACAACGTATGGCCCTTCCCAATTAGGCATCCATTTCCCACGGAAATCTTTATGTATAGGCAAGATCTTTTTTAATACTAGATCACCCTCTTGGAATTCTCTTGGATGTACTTTTTTGTCATGAGACTTCATCATCCGTTTCTGATACATCTGTCCATGGCAAATAGCTTTCAATCTTTTCTCCTCAATAAGGTTCAATTGATCAACTCTAGCTTGGATCCATTCAGATTCGTCCAATTTTGTTTCTCTCAATATTCGAAGCGATGGAATCTCAACTTCAATTGGTAAGACTGCTTCCATCCCATAGACTAAAGAAAAAGGCGTTGCCCCAGTAGATGTTCGAACAGTAGTTCGGTATGCATATAGAGCAAAAGGTAACTTCTCGTGCCAATCTTTGTAAGTTTCAGTAGTCTTTGTAATGATTCTCTTGATGTTCTTATTTGCTGCTTCAACTGCCCCATTCATTTTTGGACGATATGCCACTGAATTTGCATGTTTGATCTTAAACTGTGCACAAAGTTCAGCCATCATTTTGTTGTTCAGGTTCAGAGCATTATCTGTAATGATTCTTTCTGGTAGGCCATACCGGAAAACTATCACTTTCTTTATGAATTTGCAGACTGTGGACCTCTTAATATTAGTGTATGAAGCAGCTTCAACCCATTTGGTAAAATAATCAATTGCCACAAGGATGAAACAATGTCCATTCGATGCTTTTGGTGTGATTGCTCCAATGACATCTATTCCCCACATAGAAAATGGCCAGGGTGTTGTCATTACATGTAGAGGAGATGGGGGTACATGAATCTTGTCTGCATATATTTGGCATTTATGACATTTCCTTGCATAATCAATGCAATCTGTGTACATGGTAGCCCAATAGTATCCATATCTCATTATTTTTCTGGCCATGGAAAGACCATTTGCATGTGTTCCACATATTCCGTTGTGTACTTCTTCAATGACATTTCGAGCTTCCCTGGTATTTAAACATCTCAATAGCATTTGAACACTGCTTCTTCTATACATAATCTCTCCATCAAGAAAATATCCAGCAGCCATTCTTCTCAAGGTTCTTTTATCAATTTCTGATGCATTTGGTGGATAACTTTGATTTTTGATATATTGCAGAATATCATGATACCACGGTTTACCATCTACCTCTTCTTCCACACTATAACAATGTGCAGGAATTTCATATACTTGCATTTTGATTGGCATCATATCAACTTTCTTAGTTGCCTGAAACATAGCAGCTAATGTAGCCAAAGCATCTGCCATTTGATTTTCTTCTCGAGGGAGATAGTTGAAGGTAACTTTCTCAAATTCTTTCACTAATTCGAGAGTAAAATTTCGGTATTCCAACAATTTGGGATCTTTTGTTTCCCATTCTCCTCGCAATTGATACACCACTAACGATGAATCTCCATATATCTTGAGAAATTTGATTTTTCTTTCTATAGCTGCTTTCAATCCCATGACACAAGCTTCATATTCTGCCATGTTATTGGTGCAAAAGAACTCCAGTCTGCTTGTAAAGGGATAATAAATATTTTCTGGAGAAATTAACACTGCCCCGATTCCTCGTCCCAAAGCATTAGATGCTCCGTCAAAATAAAGCTTCCAAGTTGCAAATTCATCATTTGTTCTGACTTCTTCATTCATGGATATGCACAACAGATCTTCATCGGGAAAATTAAAGTTCAAAGGCTGATAATCATTTGATACACGACTGGCCAGAAAATCAGCTATGACACTTCCTTTTATTGCTTTTTGGTTGACATATACAATATCAAACTCAGATAATAACATCTGCCATCTAGCCATTCTGCCTGTCAAAGCTGGTGATTCCATTAAGAACTTTAAAGGATCAAGTTTGGATATCAACCAAGTAGTATGGTATAACATATATTGTCTGAGTCTTCGAGTAGCCCACACCAGAGCATAACATAATTTTTGTATTGGTGGATATCGAACTTCACAATCAGTAAATTTCTTGCTCAGATAATAAATAGCTTTTTCTTTCCTTCCTGATTCATCATGCTGTCCTAGTACACATCCCATCGAATTTTCGAAGACCGTCAAGTAGAGAATTAATGGTCTATCAGGTATTGGTGATACTAAAATTGGGGCATTGGATAAATATTTCTTAATAATATCCAAAGTTTCTTGACATTCTTCATTCCAGACTTCAGGATTGTTCTTTCGAAGTAATTTGAACACTGGATCACATTTGTCAGTCAATTGAGAAATGAACCGAGATATATAATTTAATCTTCCCAAAAAGCCTCGAACTTCTTTTTTTGTATTGGGTGGTGGAAGATCTTGAATTTCTTTGACTTTATCTGGATCAATCTCAATTCCTTTTTTGCTGACTACAAATCCCAAAAGCTTCCCGGAAGTTACCCCAAAAGTGCATTTTGCGGGGTTGAGCTTTAATTGATATCTCCTCAATCTCTGGAAAAGTTTCCTCAAATTTTGAATATGTTCTTCTTCAGTTCGGGATTTGGCAATCATGTCATCTACATATACTTCAATCTCTTTGTGCATCATGTCATGAAACAAAGTTACCATGGCTCTTTGGTACGTTGCCCCTGCATTTTTCAATCCAAATGGCATCACTTTATAACAGAATGTGCCCCACATGGTTATAAATGTTGTCTTTTCCATGTCTTCAGGATTCATTTTTATCTGATTATATCCTGAAAATCCATCCATAAATGAAAACCATGCATGCCCTGCAGTATTGTCCACCAATGTGTCTATGTGGGGTAAGGGAAAGCTATCTTTCGGACTAGCTTTGTTGAGATCTCTGTAATCCACACACATTCGAACTTTCTCATTTTTATTAGGTACGGGAACAATGTTGGCTACCCATTCTGGGTATTTAGCTGCCTGTAGGAAACCTGCATTGATTTGTTTCATCACTTCTTCTTTGATTTGCAACAACATTTCTGGCCTCATTCGTCTGAGCTTTTGTTGGACTGGTTTATATTCTGGATTGATTGGAAGCTTGTGTATCACTATATCTGTGCTCAAACCAGGCATATCTTGATAAGACCATGCAAAGATATCTTTGAACTCTTGAAGGAGATTTATCAATTCTTATTTTATCTGGACTGTCAGAGTGGTACCAATTTTCACCTCTTTTATTTCTTCATCTGTTCCCAAATTCACAGTCTCCACCTCTTCCTTGTGTGGTAGAATTTGTTTATCCTCTTTTTCTACCAATCTTAATAATTCAGTAGGAACATCACATTCCAGTTCATCATCACAACCATTGATTTCTTCCAGACATATAGGATGCTCTAAATTTATCACTGGATTAAATTTAGGAATACACATGCTATTAACACTGTGACACCTGCAAATTTAAATCGGACATATTTCCGAAAGAATATAGTAAATTTATGAAATAAATAAATGTAAAAAAATGTAAAGAATGATTGCCATCTGAAAATTTTAAAGAAAATTTCTTATATTTAACATAATTTCTTTTACAAGATAACAAAAAAGTTTTCATATTTTTGAGCTAAACATAAAGATTAGTTCTGAATATTACTCTGTATTAATATTAAAAACTATAGGAAGATCTTTAGCGGTCCAATTGGTGAGTGTTTCTCTAGGAAGACATGGTCGAATCCTATCCAAGTACTTGCCAGTCTTGTTGTCATTCATGATCATGTTGATAAATAATCCATTCATAGCTTCTTCAACTATGTCTTGATCTTTCGTCAACTTTTCTTCTTTAAAGGCTTCAACAAGCTGCTGTTCTACATTAATTGTTCCCCCTGATCTGAATGTTGTCTTCAACTGTGGGAAAGACATGTGTTTCCAAAGGATTTCTCCTCTTTTCAATTTTGTCTTTCTTTCTTCACATCTTCTTTTCATCTCTTTGTTCTTTTGCTGAGAATTAGGCTTAAACCCTAGCCCAAAACGGTCTTTTTTCATCTTTATACTAATAGGAAATGAAATCCCTTGAAGATTCTTTCCTAAACCTCTCCCAGCTTTAGCTCCGATGCCTAAAGTTTGTTGTACCGTCATCTTGGTGCAATCAGACAATCTGGGATATGGAATTTTGCTTCCTTCTGCAATAAAAGTTGTATTTACAAATTCAAGAGCTCGAAAAGAGCATTCAAGAGCATCATCATTGGTGTCGATATATGGGACATCGCTTGTTACAGACGCAATGATTTCTTCTTCAGCACTGACGCATATTAGTTGTCCATCAACAACAAATTTCAATTTCTGATGTAATGAAGAAAGAACGGCTCCTGCTGAATGAATCCATGGCCTCCCTAATAGACAATTATATGTGGGGTGGATGTCCATCACCACAAAGTCAATATTGTATACGACGGGGCTGATTAACAACGGTATTTCCATTTTCCCAAGCACTTCTTTTTGAGTGCCATCAAATGCTCGCACCACATTCTGATAACTCTTCATGTGTGATTGATCCATAGGCATTCTTTGAAGTGTGACTAGAGGCATCAAATTGAGAGCAGACCCATTGTCAATCAATACTCCTGGCAACACATGACCATGACAATGTGTCGTGATGTTCAAAGCTTTTACTGACCCCATTCCGCCTTCTGGTATTTCATCATCCGTGAATGTTATGTAATTGTCAGCGGCTATATGTCCTACAATTCTGTCGAGTTTATTGAGAGATATATCTTCGGGGATGAATGTTTGATTGAGGATTTTCATCAAAGCATTCCTATGCGCTTCTGAATTCATCAATAGATCAAGAATAGAAATTCTCGCTTGTTGTTTGTGTAGTTGTTCAACCACACTATACTCACTATGTTTTAGGAATTTCAAAAATTCTTGAGTTTGTTTTTCTGTCACAGGTTCATTGAATGCTGGAAGGGATTCATCTTCAAATACCTTCTGAGGTATTGCCACGGCTTTTCCTTTTGCTTTCACTTGTTCTGAAGCATTAGATGTTTCGGGAGAGTAACATCTCCCACTTCTCGTAAAGAAACCGACTTCGCTTACTGCTTCGGACGTTGATGTTGTACTCAGACTTTGTATTTTCTCTTCTGTTTTTTCTAGAGAAACAGCTCCTCCTACCATTGAAACATTGGTAGTATAATTCCAAGGTACCCTGCGGGTATCTTTGTATGGAAATGGTAGAGGAGTGGTAATAACTACTTTTGGCCTTATTGGTGCAGGAATCACCGTGGATGATTTCACATTAATGATCACAGGATCATTTATTCTTTGATTTGGTTTAGAATCCTCTGATGAGCAAACATCATCTTCTTTTTTCTCGGGTTCTTCTTCAAAGAATTCTATTTCTCTGTTGTTCATCAATTTTTGCACCAAATTTCTAAACTCAGGACATAGTTGAATTTTATGCCCTTTCTCCTGATGATATTCACAATAATTCTTGCCTTCATTCTGCTTTGGCCTGAATTGTTGTGGAATTATACCGGCTAAAGAAAGTTGTTGGAATATCCAAACAAACGGAGATTTAATTTCAGAAATGTCAGTCTTTGCTTTCTTTCTGTTCTCTTCTTGAATTGCATTCACGTTTTTATCTCCATGATTTGGCAATGGATGACTTGATGCGGATGGTGTATTGAATTCCAACTTCCAGTGTTGATCAAATTTTGAACCACCCTTTTGAATGCTAGACAGTTTTCAATAGAATGTCCTGTAATTCCTTCATGGTAAACACAGTGTGCCTTTGTATCATACCAAGGAGGGAATGGTGGTTGCATGGGAACCAAAGGATAGGGCCGTATAACATCTGCTTTTAACAGCGAATCATAGATCTCTGCATATGGTACTGGTAAAGGTGTAAAAGACAACCTTTCATTTTCCTTTCGAGATCCTCTGGACTCTGCTCGATTAGTGTTTGTTTCCTCTTTCTTAACCCTTGGCTGGGTTATTGTAACACTTTTCGATGAATCCTTGCTGTAAGAATTTGCATTGTTGACTTCATTCTCCTTTTTCCGGTACGTAGGTCTTTTGGAACTAGACCCATCATTTGATCAATCTTGCCACTTTTCAAGACATTTTCAATTAATTCTCCAGAAATGACCAAATCTGCAAAATTTCTGGTTGCATTCCCCATTAGATGGTTTAAATAAGGAGCCTTCAATGTATGGACAAACATCACTGTGGCCTCTTTTTCTGACAAAGGTGGTTGAACTTGGGCTGCAGTGTCACGCCATCTCTGGGCATACTGTCTGAATGTTTCGTTATTCTTTTTCTCCAAATTCTGGAGAGTCCATCTATCAGGAACCATGTCTGTTACATGGCGATACTGCTCTAAAAATGCTTTAGCCAAATCTTTCCAGGATCTAATGTTGGCTTTGGTCAATTGAGTATACCATTTTAAAGCCGGTCCTGTCAAACTATCCTGAAAGCAGTGAATTAACAATTTCTCGTCCTTCACATATCCTGCCATTCTGTGACAAAACATAGTAATGTGGGATGAAGGGCATGTAGTACCATCATATTTATCAAATTCGGGAGCTTTGAACTTGATAGGGAGGATTAGGTCTGGAACTAAACTCAACTCACTAGCATCAAATCCATAGAATGATTCAGTTATTTCCACAGATTTCATTCGTTCTTCTAAGTTCTTGATCTGTCTGATTAATTCTTCATTTACTTTTTGTTTCTCATTCAACTCATTCAAATCTGGGATCAAATGATCAGTATTAAGATCCCCTATTTTCACATCTGATATAAGCGGATTTTTGCTTGAAGATGCAGGATCCACTTGTTGATCTTCATGTGGTTTGGCTTCTTGTAATGCAGATATACGAGCATTGATTTGTATAGGTGTAGTACCAGAATGATAAATTGGTTCTGGTGGGAAACCTAGAGGATATATGGGTTCTTGGTCAAAAGATACAGGATTTTCATGCATTTTTCCACTGATAGCCTGCCTTTTAAACATGTCCTCTATCTTCTTCATCATACTGTCTTGTGAATTTGCAATACTAGCTTCAATTTTTTCCAGCTTCATTCTCATTTCTTCTTGTTCTTTATGATGCTGTTCCTCAATACGCTGTATTTTATCCTCCATAATTCTCCTAGTAGCTTGTCTAGTACCGTAGTGATGTTGTATTCCTCTTTTGGCCAGAGTAACTGCGATTGAAAAATATTTTAATATTATTTTTTCAAATTTTAATTAATGAATTTTAACTTAATAAATAATAATTCATAGCGAAAATTATGAAATGAATGATGAATGTATGCAAAATGTATGTATGCAAAAAACATTGATCCCAAAAAGTTAACTGTTATAGAACAACTTTCATCGGCATACAAAAGTTTCTTTATAATAGTTCAGAACTACAGATAAGGCGTAGCTTTCCTATTAAGCTCTATAATTTCTTTCATTAACCATGAAACCTTCTTTCCGCACTTAGAAACTGGATCAACATGATGCTCAATTATTTTGGCTTCAACAGCTAGTTCCCCAACATATCTAGCAACTTCGCTCATTTGTACCATGGCCTCGAACACCATATTGCTTCTTTCTTCACTTCTTTCGACATAGAACTCAGTTGACTTTTGCCATTGTTCATTTGTTCCTTCAAGAGTTTTCTCTAACTCAGTGATTCTGACTTGACAATTGTGCAGAATTTTTTCAAGATCTCTAATGAGTCTTCGCAGTGAAGCATTTTCCTCATTACTTTCTTTGAGATCATTAAGTCCTAGACGAACCTTTTCTTGAAACAATGATTCTTCAAGTTGCAAAATGTAAGCATTAAACTCTGAGTTTTTGTTTCTAGACTGATCCAGATCTTCTTCCAGTTTTGTTCGTGCTTCTTGCGTTCTTTGATTAAGCTTCTGGATTTGAACATCTTTGTTTCTGCATCTTCGCATCCAATTTCTAGCCACTTCCTGCTCTACCTCAAGTCTGGTGTTGAAATTTTTTCTTTCCAGCTCCCATTTTCCTTTTTCAACATTGGATTCTTCCATCTTTTGGCCTCTGACTTCAAGTTCAGCAATCAACTGGTTCATTTCAGATTCAAATCCCTTGAACATGCTATTTTTCTCACCTTCAAATTTATCAAAGATGTCATTCTTCATCTCTTCTAAATCTTTGGCTCGATCCTTTTCTCTTTGCATTTCATTCATGATCTCGCGGTGTTCAGCCTTGTGTTTTATAATTCGCTCTCTTCTGTCGACCTCGAAATCTTCCATTTTTTGCTTTCCTTTTTCCAGGCTTTTGAGTAGACGGCTATTCTTTCCTTTCATATCTTCAACTCGTCTTTTCTCAATGTTCAATTCTCTGGTCATCTGTACCGTCGATTGGCTGGGTCCTGATGCTTTTCGGGATTTATATAACTCCTGGTAATTTTTTTGTAAGGATCTGTACTCATCCTCACCTTTTTCTTTATCTTTTCTCAACATTGCACATTGTGATGAATGAAAGTCAATGTCAACCCCCAACATAGCTTTATCTTGTCTCATTTGCTCTAACTCTTTCGACCAACCATCTCTTTCTGCTTCAAACTCAGCTTTCAAGATTTCAATCTCTGATGGAACCACCTTAATGCGATCTTCCATAGAAATATCCTCATTTTGATCTGGTAGAGGAATATTTTCGTTTTTTCTGACAGATCTCCAATCTTCATAATCAGGAGTTAGCATTTCTTTTGCTGCTTTAGCTCGGATACAAAAAGTTGTTTTCCAAGCTGTAACGGCTTCCATGATGTTTCTTTTATAATTTTTGCTGTGGAATGCGAACTCAGATGACTGTAATCCAGCAGTGACAGGTACAAATTGACGACCTTCATACTGTCTTATGACCAGAAGTGGTGCATATCCAATTCCTCCCCATAATCCAAGCAGCATTATCCAATTGTAATCACCACATCTGTAAATGAATTCCTTTTGTATTTGCCACGGGGCTCGCCAAACAACGTCATTGCTTTGCAGATTTCGAAAGGCATTAATCCACATATCTTTCTTAATTTCTTTAGGCCATTCCTGCTCCAGAAATTCTTTTAATGGTGAATAATCCGTATTAAAGCGTCGGTATGAAACCTTTTCCGTCCTCCAAAAATGACTACGGATCCAAACATATAACAACTGGGTACACCCTGAGAATCGTCCACCTCCTAACCTTCTGCAAGCATTTAACGATCTGAAGGTCTCTGCTAGGATGGCAGAAACAGGATTAATCTTCTTCGGTAGCTGTTCAAACAAGTCTACCACTGCAGCTTCAATATATCCCAATACTTTTGGGAAGATGACCATACCATATATACCCAGAGCAAATAGATCGAATCGTACTTTAATATCTGGATGGTTCTGAATAAGTTCTCTGATGTTGGTCCAAGCAATGCCTTCGCTTTCGCCTTTTTGTTTTGTACGGGATGCTACCCATTCTTCTCGTACCCCGGCAATTTTTGCTAATTTAACTCGAAAGGGTTGAGTTTTAATTGACTTTGAATAGATTCGATTCTCTAAAGCCCCTTCGATATGTAGCAAAGTTGTGTATTCTTCAATAGTAGGGACCAAGTCTTCCTTATTGAGAGTGAAGCAATTGTACCCTGGATTCCAGAATTGAATTAGGGCTCTGAGTAATTCATCATCAACTTCTACATAGAGCAAATATGGGATGTCTCCGTAAGTCTGATAAAACTGCAATTTTTTGTTTGAATCCCAACTTTCCCAAATGCTTCGCAAATCTTGCATATCATTTCTTTTTAGTGAAACTGAAACATAACTGGCCAAGTCAGATACATAATCATCCTGCAGACTGTCTCCTTCTTGTCTTTGTAAATCCTCAGCCCACTGTCTTACTTCTGAGTTTAGAATTATTTGACTTGAACACTTTTTATCCATAGATGAAGGCTTTCCAATGAGACAATTAACACAAGGATCAATGTCTTTTATCCTGTATGATGCAATGCAAACAGAAAAATAAAGAACACAAAAAAGAAAATAAATTAGTTTACATAATAATAACATTTAGATAAATATTTTTTATTTAAACATGCTTTTCTGAATTTAAATAATTTAAATAAACATGTAACTTAAACAATAAATAAATTAACAGGAAAGACAGAATTCATTTCTCCTGTGTGTACACCTATTTTGGACAAAATTTTGGCATGACTTCGGATTAGAAGAGTTTCTAAGGTTTTTTATATGCAAGGTTTCAGATCTAAGAATAAAGGTACCCGAATTGTCCTTGTTAGTGCCCCCTTGGGTTGCTAACCCTCAATCCTAGTCCATTACAGACTAAAGTGGATCGAGTTCAATTCGAGGGGATACATTTCTCTATGCCTGACACGGAGAATAAATTCTCACGAAAACATAGAGTATATGAACCCCGAAAGTTACTTACTAGGTCTGACACGGAGAATAAATTCTCACGAAGACGTCGCTTTCACTCCCACTTAAAAGGGACAACTCAATTATAGAGCTTTATGTAATGCAATGCAAGTGTTGTGTGTGAGGAGAAATGTTCAAACCTTCAACAGGGAAATAAATAATGAAATAAAATACTTGCAAATAAAATAAAACATATAAATATTATAAAAATAATAAATAAATAAATAATTTGAAAAGAAAGAATTAAAAATTAAATATATAAATTTTTAATTTTTAACTAATAGAGACAATTTATAATTAATTTTTAAAAGTTTGACCAGTCCCCAGCGGAGTCGCCAAGCTGTCGTAACCGGTTTTCGTCCGGGCACGAAATATTAAATTTGGTGGGGAAATTGACGTGAATAAATAATTTTGAAAATAATTTAGGAGTCGCCATCGGCTTTTTGGGTCAGGTAGGTCGAATACCTAAAAATTATTTTTTAAAAGAGTTTTAATAAAACACCAATAAACTGATCTGCGTTTATAACCAAAAATTCATTCTTTTTAATAATAAAAAGGGATTCGTGGTCGGTTACGTTTAGGGAAGGATTAGCACCCCTACAACGCCCAAAATTGGTACTTTTTAATTATAAATTGTCTCTATTATTAAAATTTTTAAAATTCAAAAATATATTTAATTTATAATTCTATTATTTCAAAATTATAAAAAAAATTATTTATTTAAAAATATCCGAAAAGAACTTCTAGGTGCCTTAAGACAGTTCTTTTCTTTGATATTGATAAATATTAATTTAAATTATATTGTTTACTTTTTAATTTTAAAATATCAGAATAGGACATCCAGTTGTATTAAGACTGTCCTTTTCTTCGATATTAAAAATAAATATTTAAAAAATACTATTTATTATATATTTATGAATATAAAAATATTTAACAATATAATAAAATAAAAATACAAATACTATTAAAACAATATATTTAAAAACAATAAAATAAATGAAAACATATAAAATAAATAACTAAATTATAATAAAAATAAAACTAAATCTAATTCCTAATTAATTGAAATTATAGGGATTAAATATTTTATTTTCTAATTTAATAATTTAGTGACCAAAATAAAATTATTTAAAATTCGAATTTTATAATAAAATAAATTAAAAATATGAACTAGGGATTAAAAAATTATTTATTAAAATTAAGGGATTAAATCTGTTATTTATCCTAAATATATTATTTTAATATGAAGGACTAAAATAAAAGAAATTAAAATTCGAAGACTGAATTAAAAATATTATAAATTTAATTTAGTGACTAAAATGTAAAATTTACAAATACGGAGGATTGCGGACGGGGTTTAACTATTTCATAATTACGCGCATAGTCCTTCCCGAAACGACGTCGTTCGGGAAGGACTATATATGGTCCAAACCGGCTGGCCCGAAGGGCCAGCCATTTCATTTCTTTTTTTCCTTCTCTCTCTCTTCTCTGAGAGAGAGAAGTTTCTCTCGCTTCTCTCTATAACAGAGAGAAGCCCAGCCGGCCGGCAGCCGTTAACCGGCGTTCATCCGCCGTCAACCACCACCGCCGGCCACCGTCTTCGTTGGCCGGAAAAAAATTTTTTATTCTAAATGTAGATCGGACCGTCCTAATGACGGTTCCGATGTTTTTTTCCGTTAAACAGCTCCCAATCGGAGCAAATCTAAAATAATACCTTCGGCTTTTCGAAGGTTTTGGTGAGATCCGGCGACGGTTGTGGTTCTCCGATGACAGGGTAAGCTTCTTTCCTCTCTTCTTTTTTTTTTCTTCTTGCTGCGTTGATGTTGACTGAGATCGTTGGTATATTTGTTTTTTTTCCTTTCTTTGTTTTGTTTTTTTTTTCTTCTCCGTTCTCTGTTTCTGTCTCCTCTTTTTCTTTTTTCAGGTTCGGGTGGTGGCTTTTATAGCCACCACCGTTGTAGCTGTCGGACCGGTCCGAAGAAGGGCTCTCGGTGAGTCACCGGACTACCAGTGGTGACTCACCGAGTAGCCATGGCGTGGACGGCTGGTATTCTATCTTCTGGAGTCTTCGGTTAAGGACGTGGCAGCGGCGGAGGCGGCGAGATAGCAACGGCGGCCGCGTGTCCCTAGGGTATCAGACCCTAGGGTTTCCATCTGGGACAATCTGGTCCGTTGGATCTTGCCAGATCCAACGGCTGTGAGCTGAGGCGGCTGGGTAAATTAGGGTTAGGAAACCCTAACTGGAAACCTAAATATTTAGGGTTTCTGGTTGGATTTGGACCGGTTCTGGTTGGTTTGTAACTGGGCCGGTCCAGTTGTAATTGGGCCTGTAATTATTATTTTTTATTATTTATTTTTTTAATAATATTTATATATGTATTTAATATATTTAATAATAATAATAATAATGATAATAATAATAATAATGATAATAATAATAATAATAATAATAATAATAATAATAATAATAATAATGATATGGGTAAAAAATTAGTATCTTCACATCTTATTTTGGTTCAAATGTTTCAGGCCTTAAAAGTTCTTTTCATAGAAGCAAAGTTACTGTGGTGATTTCCCCCATCTCAATATATCTAACAATGATTCTTTAAAATGTGGTAACTATTTTTTTATTACCCTTTAATTTTTATTTTGTATGGTAATTATTTCTTATTACTTGACTTTTAGTTGTATCACCTAATGAAATGTTTGGTTGGTTTAATGAAGTATGATGATTTAGAAGTTACCTGACTTCCAGTTGGATGATTTAGTCAACTTATTTTTTTAGTACAACATGGACAAAGAGAAGACAGAAACTTCAACATGATTTTGAAGTTATGGACTGTTAAAAGTTGATCCATTCACTAGATTAAAGCTTTTGGCGATGTATTGGTGATCCTAGAGATTGTTTTTGTTGTTGTCAGGTTAAACAAAATCTTTTTCTTGGCATTCACCTCATTTTAACGGTTCTATGAAATTGGATGTGGATAGGTATGCTTTGTTTTTGAAGTCCTTATCATGCAGTAATGGATACAAATATTGTTCATGTTCAAGCAATGAAGATGGGCATGGAGGGTCTCCTGCAAACTGACAATAACCACTGGTGTGTTCAGCAGGCAGCAGTACAACAAAAGTTTGTTTGTTTCTATTTGTGTTGGCATGCTTTTGTCCAAATTAGTTTACTGATTTCTTATCCGTTCATTGTTCAAAATCTTGCTGCTTATAAGATTATCATCCCATGATTTCTTGAATGCCTCATTTGATTGGTTTTCCTGATTTACCTTGATGCCTTTTATATACAAAAGCAATAGGGAATTGTGCTGTTGTAAATGACTTCAAAGTCTGCAAACAATCGCTCTCGGCGATAACTAGTCTCCAATAATTCACACTAGGATTGGAAGGAGGCTGCGCGAACGCAGGCCCCCACTGCAACAAATAATAACGTAGGCTCTCCCACATTAGGGAGACCTTAGGCGAACGCCCCTCATAAGTGCAATGGAGATCGCTAACCTAGGCCATAGGCCTCATTGATCACCCATTGACCCCGTCCAGGTAAGTATGTTGCAAGGTAGCTAGTTGCCTCTTATTTGTTTAGCCTCGCTCGTGATCTCTTCTCGTTCCTGATCGATGTGGGATAAGTGCTTTATCACGATTAGTCCTCGATACGAATTTTTCGAATCTGTTTCATTCCTTATTTCAGATGGTCATAAACTAAATGAAATCTCAGAGTCTGATGAGGGTTTTGTAACAAAGTGTGCCCGTCTTTTAGCATGTAAGCTGAAAGGTAAATGTTCCCGCGGCTACCAATAACTGATGTATTTCATTCCACTTCATCCGTATTGTTTTCAATATTCTCTTAGCTTGTCTTGTCTTGAACATGGTTGGCTACAAAAATTTAGGTCTTTGAATTTAAACGATCATCCAAATTGTTTTCTTTTGCAGTGAGGCAGCTTTTTTTTTTGAAGAAAAAAAATAGGAGTGGATATTAACAAGGAACAATCACCAACTAAAAATTCCCAAGAAGCTTCTTCTTGTTTCCCAGCTCGGATAACATTAACCCATTTGAACAATTTTGCTTCAAAATTATGTGTTGATACCTTGTAAGCTTATTAATTAATCAACTAATATGATATTGATATTGACCTAGCCCAACCCATCTAGGGGTGCTTAATGAGTTGTGTAGCTCAAACTCGACTCGATCAAAACTAGGTTAAAGCTCGACTTGACTCAAATTCGAGTAAAGTCCAACTCGATTCGATAAGTTCGCATGTAGGTCGTTAAATTTTTTAATAATTATCTTTAAATAAAATTTTCATTTAAAATTTTCTAATAGATAATAAAAAATATAAATTACTAATCTATTAATTTTCTAACAAAAAATATCAAACCTTAATTATTATTTTTAATGTATTTGTGGATTGTTGTTTTAAAGTTTAGACTTTAAAATTGCTTCATACATTCTTTTGGTAATTTTTTATTAAATTTATTAATTTATGTTTATATTAAGTTCTATATAATATTAGTAGATTTTACCTATAGTTAAAAAACAATGTAAAAGTTTTGGCGAGTTGAACGAGCAACGAACTTAACGAGCAACAAGTTTTTTAACGAGCATGAGTCGAGTAAAATTTTAATGAGCTTAACGAGAAATGAGTCGAGTCGATTCGAACAATAAAATTTTTTAACGAGTCGAGCACTATCCAACTCCCGATCGACTCGTACGATAAGCACCCCTAAACTCACCCAGGTCACTACAAATTCTAACTAAATCCGAAGCAAATCTAATTTGACAGCTTAAATCAAACGTGATCCAGACCCAAAAAATCCAACCCAAACGATGTTTGACACCTCTAGTCCTGAATTTCCCAAATCAGTTCATTTACAATAACCAATGCTGGAAGCAAAATGTTTAAACTAACATTGGACGAGGATCGCTGACCTAGGCCATGGATTTACTGATCATCCGTCGACCGCATCCAGGTAAGTATGTTGCAATGCAGCTATGCGTCTCTTGTTTATTAACACCGGCTCATGGTCCCTCATCTTTCTCACTTGATATGGGGTTGAACTTCATCGTGATTCTCCACGTCCCAAAGAGTATAATTTGATTCTTTCTTTCTTCTTTATCTCACTAATTAAAAATGGCTGCAAATCAAACATTTACCATCTTTCCATTCATCCTAAACTAAGTGAGATATTAGAGTTTACAAAAGCTTTCATCAAAGGTGTTGGGGGTTTTCTAGCAAAGTTTACCAGTTCAATTAATTACCATGGCAGCAACCAAGCTCTGCTTAACTTGAACATGAATGGTAACAGAATGTTGAGAATTTGGGTAAATTGTTTTCAATCCTTTCTTGCTTTTTGCAGTGAACCAGCTCAATGTCAATGAAAACAACTAGGCATAGCTTGTCTTGAACTTGAATGGTTAGAGAATGTTAAGGATTTTGGACAAATTTCTTCAATCCTCTCTTGCTTTAGTTGTCCAATGCAGTATTTCGTAGGAGTAGATATTGACAAGGCACAATCAGCAACATAAAAATTCCAAGAATTATCTTTGAGAGTTCCAAGAAGCTTTTTCTTGTTTCTCAGCTCAGTTCATCCATTTTTCTTCAAAAATCACGCGTTGAAAAACACTACCTTTCTTTGAAAAATTTGTAAGCTTAATATTTAGCTGTTTTCTTTTTTTGTTTTGTTTTTGCTCAGTTCATTAGTGGATTTTCTCTTTTTCCGCCTCTAGTTTTTCTTGGAAGGGTCTTCCACATAAAATCTTAGTGTTCATTTTATTGGACGATCATTATGCATGTTGTTAACTTCTAACATTAAGAAACAAATGGGAATTGTGCAGTTTACATTTCCAAAGTTGCATCAACTATATTTCGGATGGAATGCTGGAATGAAAGAGATATGGCATTGCGATGACCAACAACTTGTATCTCATTGCTTTCCCAACCTGAAAGTTGTGAATCTTCAGTTTTATCCTAAGCAAGTAGTGTCGCTGCCATCTTACTTATTCCCCTTGTTATCCTTACCAAGTCTTCAAAAACTTGATATATGGTTGTGTGGCTTTAAAGAGATGATATGCCAAAGTGAAGAAGGTGGTAAGGAAAAGCATGCATGGGTGTTGCTCTCTCTCCTAACTGGATTAAGGCTACGAGATCTTCCTGAATTGATGCATCTATGGAAGGAAAATGAAGGATTCCAAAATCTAAGGATTTTGTATGTGGAGTCTTATCCCAAATTAATTAATCTGGTTCCATCCTCGGCATCTTTACATTTTGAAATAATACAAGGTAGGGATGATGATGAAATCAATTTACCCCAACTCAACATTTTGAAATTTTATTTTCTACCAAAGTTTGAGAGTTTCTGCTCATCAGGGAATTATCCCTTTGGGTTTCCATCCTTAAAAACTCTACTTGTGGACATTTGTCCAAAGATGAAGATGTTCTCTCGAAGATACTCAAGCACCCCAATGTTACATAAAGTTACACTAATTGGGTGGAGGAAAGGAGGGCGTTGGGAAGGCAACCTTAATCGCACCATACAACACCTCTTCCGAGAAAAGGTAAATATATTTCTCAAAATTTCCTTATCATTAACTGGTACATCATTTCACTCTAAACTCTGTTGTGCAAGCAAATCCAAAGATTTACAATGAGAAGAACGACTTCTAATAATGGTTTTGAGGTGATACTTCACGTGATGGCATACAAGTTTGAACATAACTCGACTCGAAAAACTATTTTTTTTAACTTGATTCGACTTGGAAAAATTCGATTTGAATTGGTTTTGAGTTGTAATTTCATAAACTTAACTTGACTGTGAAAACGGCTTTCCAAAAAGGAAATGGGGACTTGCATCAAAATGATTTTTTTACTTCTTAACGATAAAACATGGTTTGAGAAGTCGACACCAATATTTGGTTAGGGTGTCATTGGTACCCAAAAAAGTATTTGTCATTTTAAAAAACATTCATTTTAATTAAACAACAAATTTGCGGTATGCGTTACCAAAATTTGAGTTCGGGAGTTGGTTACGTGTGGGGAAGGATTAGCACCCCACAAGTCCCTAAATCGATACCTAGTCGTTTAATTAGTTATCTTTGCAATGAAATTTAAGAGTTCAAGTCTAACTTAATTCAAGCTTCCATACAAATATTATTCTTTGAATTTTAGGATGAAGCACAATAATATTAAATTATTTCATATCGAGAAGAATCGACTTCTCATACCTTAAAGCAATCAATTCTTTCTCCAATAGAAATAAAGAAATATTAAAATTCCATTCTAAAGTTCATTATTAATTCAAAATAACAACACTAAAATAATTTTAAGAGAGAAAACAATAATATCTAATTATTTTCAATAGAGGATGAATGACCTCTCATGCCTTAGAGTGGTCATTTATTACTCCAACCGAAATGAAAATGTATCACTATTTCATCTTAAAATTTAATATTGATTCGAGAGCAAACAGTAATATATAATTATCTCCAATCAAGAATAAATGACCTCTCATGCCTTACAGCGGTCATTTATTACTCCAACCGAAACGAAGAGATATTACTATTTTCAATATCGATTCGAGTGTTACTTTTTTGAAAAACACATGCAAAAATAAAACAAATTAAAAGCATTCATCAAGCAAGTATAATTAATTATTTTTTTACCAATATTTACCGAGAATAAGGATGTTCAATTATTTAAATACACCGAGATGAGACCTTGGATTCGATCTAACAATCTTTTCCCGGTGAATTTAAATAAAAGAACATGATCTTTTTCTCGGTCCCAAATTTTAGAAATGAAAACAATTTAATTAGTGTCACTTAATGGGACAAACTTTCATTTTAAAATCATCAAAAATAACTTTCTTATGCATTAAGACAATCACTTTATAACAATATAAAAATGAAGGAATGTTACTCTTAGTCAAATTATTTTGATTTCAGTTAAGTAATGCTTATGAGGTTTTATTCAGTTTAATATGCCATTTAACTAAAGCATGCCACATTAATAAATACTTTAAAACATACTAATTTCAGAAATACATTAATAATTTATCTTTATCTAATAAAATTAGTATACATATCTACAAATATCCTTAAAAAGGGTATATCTCATATTAATGAATTAAATAATCTATTATGATAAATTTAATGAAAGAGAACTAAGGACAAAGAAGTATTTACAAAACTAATACATTAGGAAAGTACCAAACATGTATTGTGCATTATATATTAAATGTAAAATATTCATCATTATCAAATTACAAATTAATATATAAATACATATCAAATTAGCATGCACTGGTGCACTGGTGACCAAATTTAAAAAAAAAAGCAAATTCCAGTTTATAACAATAAATTAAACCAATCCACATCTATGCCTGAAACAAAAAAAATCAGCATTTCGGGGACTGATGATTTATCCATAAACAAGCTTGTGGTTAAAATGAAAGTTTAAAAAAAACATATCAAATGTGCGACCAGGGAAGAACTTGAAACATATTACTACAACAAAACTGTTCTACATCGACGTTTTTAGTGGCGTTTTGAGAGTAAACGCCACTAACTTTAAACATATAGCGGCGTTTTAAATGGAAACGCCGCAAAATGGTAAATTTAGCGGCGTTTTTATACAAACGCCGCAATAGGTTTCATATATAGTGGTATTTTTCAACGAACGCCCCAATAGAGAGAATTTTAGCTGTGTTTTTTGTACAAATATCGTAATAGGGTTCATATAAAGAGACATTTTTTACAACAAACACCACAACAGAGTGTATTTTAGCAGCATTTTTATACAAACGCCGCAATAGATTTCATATATAGTGATGTCGTTACTACAAACGCCGCAACAAATAAGTACTTTAGCTGCGTTTGTATACAAATGCCATAATAGGGTTCATAAATAGTGGCATTTTCCCATCAAACGATGCAATGAAACAAGTTTATTTTTCCAAAATGGATGATCAAATATGGTAGACTATAAATAATGGTGATAAGTATAGCGTCTTTTTTAGCGGCATTTTTTTATAAAATGCCGCAAAATAGTCTTACGTTAGTGGCATTTGTATACAAACACCGCGAAAGATTAATACTTTTGTAGCGTTTGTAAACAAACGCCGCTATATACTTGTACGTTAGCGGTATTTTTGTTCAAACATCGCAATAGTCATGGACTTTAGTGCCATTTTTTTTTTGTAATAATCGCTACAATAGTGATGTACTTTAGTGGCGTTTTTATTATAAACGCCGTGATTGTGCAGTCCTTTAACCCATCGGGTTCCAAATCCCTAATTGTTTCATTCACCCGTCTTAAATTACTTACCAACGGCAGCCATCACACCGAAGTCACCCCAGGGCAACCATCATCAAAGGCGCAGCATCACGCCTTTGCCTGTTCAGCTTCTTTCTAAGCTCTTAGTGCAGCCCGAGCTTGGGCCTTCTATGCGTTTCATCTCTTCCTTTCTAGTGCCTCCTTAGCTTTAGTTATCTCCTCCAGTTGACGTAGCTCCCTCAATTTAGCTGCTTCCTTTTCCTTTCTCAATTCCTCTGCCTTCCTAAGCCTTTCCTCTTCCTCCTTTGTTATCTTTGGTTTTTCTTCTTTTGCTGCTTCAATTCAATTGTATCCCTGCTAGAAGCAGTTATTGAGCCACTTACTGGAGGAACAGGTTTCGTGGACTTTTCTGGTTTACTTATCTGATTCTTTTGCTCCACGGACTTCACTGCAGGTTTATCCTTTGCCGTTTCAGTTTTAGCAGGAGTTGTTTTCTCTTGCAGGCATTCATCTGTCGTCTAAAGTAACTAAAGCCCCAGAGCAGCCAACGCTAATACGCCAGTCATCAGGTACTTTCAGTTTTGACCATTGTTGTCTTCCCTCTCCAATTGTTTAAATCATAATAAAAATCTATTGGAATATATGAAAATAATTACTTGAAACATGAACTAGAGACTAATTCATATTTTGTAAATTGGTTCAATTGCAAATCAATCCATGTATATTTATTGTTTATATGCTTATCGCGAATCTTGGTTCTTTTTGTTGACCCATCAATTGGGGTTTCTCTAGGTTTGTGTTGCTCCAAAAATATTCAAATTAAAGATCGTAATTTATTCTTCTGGCTTGTTTATCAAGAACAGGTGTGTTAAATTAATCAAATATGATGGTTTATGCTTGCTGCAGTGTAAAATACGATTAGATCATGAAAAAAAAGGTTCCCCTGAATCCTGAGTATAGAGCATGTGAATTAAGTAGTACGTTTGACATCGGTGAGGTAATACAAAAACTTGAAGTTTTTCCATAGTAATATCCTTTTCGTTTGCCCGTCATTCATTTTAGAAAATTTCATTTTAGATTAAATAAATTATTTTTTAAGGGACTAGGAATGAAAAAAATTTCATTTAGTTAAAGGGATAAAAAAACATAAATTGAATAATCCAAAGTTTGGATGGAATAAAATGGAAATATCCCCATTTAATCGATGGAGTTAGTGAATCCAAGCTCCATGCTCGTCTCTCAGCAACCCACCATCTATACTAATAATTTCTACTGAATTTGAGGCCCCATCCGAGTTTAGCAACACCAAACCTGGTGTTGTTTTCTTCCAGTCCACCCAACGAGACAAGACTTTCGATTTACAATTAATCTATAACCATAGCACAATAATATATCTTTTGGGCACTCAGAATTAAATAAAGGGCACTAAGAATTAAATAAAGGGAACTAAGAATATAACAATCTAGTGGCAGACAATGGCTTAACAACTATGTCATGTTTTGTTTTTTTATTGAAAACAAGAGATGGTGATTTTATTTTATATATTGGGTGATAACCCATTTTACCCGCAAAACCGCTCCCCGTGCAGTGAACCCAAACTATATTTTTTCATAAACGCACCCCTGACACAATTCGGCCTGCCTCCTCCGATCAGTGGTGTGGGGCATCATCGTGTCCTTCAGTCTCAACAGCGACCATCGATCCAACCTCGACTAACCCAGTTCCGAAATCGGTCACAGTTAGGCCGAATCAAGAAGGGAAATCGACACCTAACACCCCGATTTTCATTTTAAATTTTGTCGATTCCGACCATTTCAACGACCGTCTTGTTTCGTCTGTCCGCCGTAGGTAAAGTCATATCATTTAATTTGGATAATATTTCAGTGTTTAGATTGAAAACATATTACAGTTGGTGTTGGTTTAGATTGTTGATAAATAGTTTTAAAAGGGTGACAAATACGTAATTAATTTCGGTTATTGTGGTATTTTTGTAAATAGTTTTAAAAGGGTGCCTAATACGTAATTAATTTATGTTCGGTGTTATTTTCGTAAATATTTTTAAAAGTGTGCTATTTTCGTAAATATTTTTAAAAAGGTGTTAGTTTCGTAAATATTTTTAAAAGTGTGTTAGTGTCATAAATATTTTTAAAAGTGTGCTAGTTTCGTAAATATTTTTAAAAGTGTGCTAGTTTTGTAAATATTTTTAAAATGATGTTAGTTTTGTAATTAATTTCGGTATGGGTGCTATTTTAGTAAAAGTTGATTGTTGACTGTTGAGAACCGTTGACCAGAACTTTGACCGGCGTTGACCGGCTAGTAAACGACCGTTAAATTTTTCCGGGTGTATTTATTTTGATATTTTTCGACGTCCCAAATCCGTTTCCGAAGTTCGTTTTGCCAAATTCAAACCCGAAGGCCTCCAAATCGTCAGTCAAACCCGTTGACTTTGACTTTGACTTTGACCAATAATTCGAATTTTCAAAAAGTCAAGTTTTATTTTTTTGACGACCTGATTCTGATTCCGCAATCCGTTAGGTCAAATTCAAACTCGAAAGCCTCCAAATTGATAGTCAAACCCGGAAAATGCATATATACTTGAGAGTTTTAACTTTGAATAATTAAGTAAGACTTAGGACTGATAAATTATTATTGTTTGAAGGTACAAGAGACTCTCCTGATCGCTCGATAGCTCGACCCAACTCCTCTAGATTAGTTAAATTGCGTGGGTCTGTATTCACTCGTATGACCCGTAAATCTTATGATTTTAGAAATTAATTATGTTACCCACTAGTAATGTAGTGTTTTTATGAATTAGGTTCGAAAACTGTAGCAGAGCATGGCGAGGCCAGTACTCAGTAGATCTACAGTTTGATCCTATTATCGAGGTGTGTTCCCTAAGCACTTTTTAATTGTTTTATCTGTTTTGAAGTATGGTACACTAAAATCTATGGTTTACTGCTTATTGATACACCGACTTACCGGTGATGATTTATAGACTATGACTGATATATGATTATTGGTTTTCACTGATATATGATAACGATGATCACGGATTTATGGAAATTATGCTTACTGCATAAATTGTATTTTGAAATACTGATTTTGGGTTGGATAGAATTACGGAGGTATAGCTTTGATCAAGCTGGTAAACCTTACGGACCTAATGTGACTTTTGGGTAGGCTCACGGGCCTCAAGATGCTTCATTAGGTTGGCTCCCTTTGCTGTGTGCTTAGGGTAAGCCCTACGGACTTACGGACTTAAAGGATACAGGCCCCAAAGCCTATCCTTAGGTTGGCTTCCTTTCTGCTGTGTGCTTAAGGTAAGCCTTATGGACACAGTTCTGGGAAACTGTGGATCGTGTACAGGAGAAGGTTTTAAACTACGAGTTTCAAAAATTAAACTTCATTATGGTTTTATGATGATTTACTGAACTATTGCTCGTTTATAGTACATACTATGATTTTATTGTACTGTTGGGACACACTGAGCCTAGCTCACTTTTCGAAAATGTTTTTTCCTTTCAGATACTGTTGGTTAGATACCCCGGATCAAGCACTTGGAGGATCAACATATCTCTTGAAGTACATCTGAATGTAATGATTTTATCATGACATTTGACTTTACTATCAAAACATGGGCCTTAATTTAAAGTTTTGGATTTTATAATGTTTACTCTTTTTCTATTTATATTCGGTTTATTGTAATTTGGATTTTAAGACATATTTTAAATTAAATTGTTACTTTTTAAAATTTTATTTATGAGTTAGATTTTTATAGTATAATCTATTATAATTTCATAAATGTTAATTATAATGTTATTTTACATTGATTGAATAACGATTTCAAAAAAAATGTCTTTAAAAATCATTAAGGTGATTCACTAGATTTAGTCAAAACGCATAGGTCGGGTCTAGGGGGTTACATTTTACTGGTATCAGAGCTTTTGGTTTTTAAACCTCGGACTGGGTATGAGTCCAAATTGAAAATACGATTTTGAAATGTTTTACAAAACAAGTTACTAAGGCCATGTCACAAGTTTTTACGATTTTAATTATGTTCGAGACTCCAAGTGCTTATCTAACCATATGTTTTATCTTCTGTAGTAAACTCAAGATCCTCTAAAATGCGTGTTAGACGTGGTCGTCGAACTAGTCGTGGACGAGGTTGAGTGGCTAGATTTGCAGATCTGATTGATGAGATACGACTAGACCCCACCTCCGATAGGTGATCCTGCTCCTACAACCCCGACGAATTTGCCTCCTGCCGCTAGTATTGGCATGACTACACCGATCATATGAGAGCGACTGATATTGAGCCTGATTCTACAGAGTGCACCAAACTCAAGATCCTCTAAAATGCGTGTTAGACGTGGTCGTCGAACTAGTCGTGGACGAGGTTGAGTGGCTAGATTTGCAGATCTGATTGATGAGATACGACTAGACCCCCACCTCCGATAGGTGATCCTGCTCCTACAACCCCGACGAATTTGCCTCCTGCCGCTAGTATTGGCATGACTACACCGATCATAGGAGCGACTGATATTGAGCCTGATTCTACCAGAGTTGCACCTGATGAGAATTTTGGTAGACAATTTCTACAGTTGATTCAGGGAGCGGTCAGAGCTGTTGGTGTTGGATCCGAGGTGCCTATTTCTCAGACTCTGATCGCCAATGGAGATAGAACTTTTGGAGGACAGATTGGTGGAGCTCCTACTGAAGCGGAAGATTGGCTCTAGGATACAGAAAGAAGCATGAATCAGTTGGGTTTAGATCCAACTAAGAGATATCTAGGTACAATAGCGATGTTAGATGGCAATGCCCAAACTTGGTGGGAGTCGGTGGTCAGTAGTGTTTCGGCTGATCGTCTGACTTGGGATTTCTTTAAAGAGCGATTTAGGAGCCGTTTTCTGGGAGAGCATTACTTAGCTCAGAGACGACAGCAGTTTCAGGACCTGGTTCAGGGAGACATGACCGTTTCTGAGTATGAGATCGAGTTCTTGAAGTTACTGAAGTATGGATTCAGTATGGTACCTACCGAGAGAGATCGATGTCGTAAATTTGCCCTTGGACTCATAAACGAACTGCGTAGGCAAGTTGTAACCCATCAGAATGAGATTTTTGACGTGCTAGTGGGTAGAGCGAAGGATGCTGAGGAGGTAGAGACCTTGGCTCCAGCAAGATACCGTGCTGATCGAGAGAGGCCTGGGAAATTTTCTGGCCCGAACGAGTTCTCTGCACGTCCTGGAAAGAAGACTCGTACTTCAGGTCCTTTGAGAAGCAATACCAGTTCTAGGCCTGCAGTATCTTCACCTTCAGTTGTTTGTCGAGGTGGTTCCTCGTCGTTTTATCATGGGCCCCTCTGTGAGTATTGTGGTAGTCAACACAGAGGAAAGTGTCGTAAGAAGATGGGTCTTTGTTATCAGTGTGGATCTAATGGCCATTTTCTGAGAGATTTTCCGCAGCTGGCTTCGTCTAAGCGGACCGCTACTCAGACTCCTATACATTCTCAGGCTTCAGTATAGTCCCCAACTAGAGGCCGCAATCAGGGAAAGCCTTCCAGATCAGCATCCAGAGCCGATAGTAGAGCTCGACCCCAGCAGAGTAGAGAGCCTGCAGTTTCAGAGGCTAGACATCCAGCTTTGGTTTACGCCACCAGACGTCGGGATAACAGAGATGAGCCTGAGGTTATTGCAGGTACATTTACTATTTATTCTATTCCATACTTCACATTACTGGACAATGGCTCCATCCACTCCTATGTATCGAGTTCACTGTCTCGAAACCTTCAAATTCTGATTGAGAACACTGATAATACTATTACGGTTACGAGTCTAGTAGGACAGTCAGTGTTAGTAAGTAAAGTATTTCGGCATTGTCCTCTAGAGGTTCAAGGAGAAATTTTTCTCGCTGATCTTATGGAGCTTCCTTTAGAGGAGTTGGATTTAATTCTTGGGATGGATTGGTTGAATAAACACAAGGTAAATCTGGATTGTGAGTACAAGAGAGCTACTCTGAATACTTCTGATGGTCGGAATGTGGTGTTAATTGGTGAACGTCGTGGCTATCTCTCCAATATAGTTTCAGCTATGGAAATTGATCGTATGGTCCGGAAGGGATATAAGACTTTCATTGCTTGTATTTTGAACACTAAAGGTTCTTTATCCACGATCGAGGAGATTCGTACAATCATGGACTTGATGAATCATGTGTTCCGACCATATTTGGATCAATTTGCAGTTGTCTTTATTAATGATATACTAGTCTATTCTCGGACGGAAGCAGAGCATGACGAGCATTTGAAGATCATTTTGCGGACCTTGAGAGAGCATCGCATGTATGCCAAGCTTAGTAAGTGTGAATTTTGGCTTCAAGAAGTATCGTTTCTGGGGCATATTATTTCTGCACGTGGCATTCAAGTTGATCCAAGCAAGATCGAGGCTATTGTGAATTGGAAATGACCCAAGAATGTTTTTAAAATCTGCAGTTTCTTGGGCTTGGCTGGATATTATCGACGTTTTGTCGAGGGTTTGTCGATCATTACTGCTCCTTTGACAAATTTGTTAAGAAAGAACGTGTCATTTGACTGGGGCGAGGCACAATAGGAGAGCTTTGAGAAGTTAAAGGTGATTTTGACTCAAGCACCGGTGTTGATTCAACCAGAGTCAGGGAAGGATTTTACAGTGTATAATGATGCTTCATACTCAGGACTGGGTTGTGTTATAATCAGGAGGGTAAGGTAGTGGATTACGCGTCCCGTCAACTGCGACCGCATGAGTGTAATTATCCGACCCATGATTTGGAGTTAGTAGCAGTGATTTTTGCCTTGAAGATTTGGAGACACTATCTTTATGTAGAGGAGTGTTACATTTTCACTGATCATAAGAGCTTAAAGTATCTTCTGATCCAGAAGGAGCTTAATTTGAGACAACGGCGCTGGTTAAAACTTTTGAAGGATTATGATTGTGTGGTTGATTATCACCCTGGAAAAGCTAACATTGTAGCGGATGCATTGAGTCGAAAGGCGATAACGGAATTAAGGTCTTTAATGGCCAGGATGAACTTATATGACGATGGCACTCTGTTAGTAGAATTGCAAGTTAAGCCGACTTTGGTTGATGAGATCAAGGCTAAACAATCTCTTGATAGCTCATTGCTTTCCATTTTTGAGCAGTTGGAGCAGGGGAAAATATCAGATTATAGTGTTGATCAGGATGGAGTATTATGCTTCAAAGATCGATATTGTGTGCATGATGATGCTGAGTTGAGGCAGACTATCCTTAATGAGGCTCATAGTAGTTCATATGCTATGCACCCCAGTGGAGATAAGATGTACATGAATTTGAGGAGAGGTATCATTGGATCGGCATGAAGAAGGACATCTCAGATTTTATGGCTAGGTGTCTGACTTGTCAACAAGTTAAGGCAGAACATCAACATCCGTCAGGTTTATTGCAGCCTATCAAGATCCCTGAATGGAAATAGGAGCGTATTACTATGGATTTTGTTACTGGTCTACCTTTGACTCATTCAAAAAAGATTCAGTCTGGGTGGTTGTTGACAGATTTACAAAGTCAGCTCACTTCATTCCTGTGCGGGTAAATTATATGTTGGACAAGCTGGTGAGGTTGTATATTTCGGAGATTGTCAGATTGCATGGTGTTCCGTTATCTATCATTTCAGATCAAGATCTGAGATTTACTTCGCGATTTTGGAAGGCGCTACATATGGCTTTGGGTACGATATTGAATTATAGTACATCCTTCCCCCACAAATTGATGGTCAATCTGAAGAGTGATTTACATTCTGGAGGATATGTTGTAGGGCTGCGTAATTGATTTTCGTGGTAGCAGGGAGAACATTTTGTCGTTGGCTGAATTTTCTTACAATAACAGTTACCAGACCAGCATTCGTATGGCACCCTACGAAGCACTCTATGGGCATAAATGTCGCACTCCGATTTGTTGGACTGAGTTGCGTGATCGGAAGACTTTGAGACCTGAGTTAGTACGCGAGACGGAGGACACAATCAGATTGATCCGTGACCGTCTGAAAGAGGCATTTGATAGACATAAGTCTTATGCAGATCAAAGGAGGAAAGATATTCAGTTTGAGGTTGGAGATCAGGTCTTTCTAAAAGTATATCCGTGGAAGAAAATATAGAGATTCGGGCGTAAGGGTAAATTGAGTCCAAGATTTATTGGTTCATTTAATATCTTAAAGAGGGTAGGACATGTTGCTTATCAGCTTGAGTTGCCTCCCCAGGTCAGTCGTATTCATGGTGTCTTTCATGTGTCTATGTTGAGGCGGTACCGTCCAGATCCAGGTCACATCATTCAGGTTGAAGAGGTAGAGTTGAGACCTAATTTTTCATATGAGGAAGAGCCCATTCAGATCTTAGAAAGGGATGAGGGAACACACCTCGATAATAGGATCAAACTGTAGATCTACTGAGTACTGGCCTCGCCACGCTCTGCTATAGTTTTCGAACCTAATTCATAAAAACACTACATTACTAGTGGGTAACATAATTAATTTCTAAAATCATAAGATTTACGGGTCATACGAGTGAATACGAGCCCACGCAATTTAACTAATCTAGAGCAGCTGGGTCGAGCTATCGAGCGATCAGGAGAGTCTCTTGTACCTTCAAACAATAATAAATTATCAGTCCTAAGTCTTACTTAATTATTCAAAGCTAAAACTCTTAAGTATATATGCATTTTTCGGGTTTCAATTTGGAGGCTTTCGAGTTTGAATTTGGAGGATGTCGAAAAACATAAAATATGACTTTTCAAAAATTTTAATTCTTGGTCAAAGTCAAAGTTAATAGGTTTGACTAATGATTTTGTGGCCTTCGGGTTTGAATTTGGTGAAACGGACTTCGGAAACTGATTCGGGACGTCAAAAAATGTCAAAATTATTTACAAAACTAACACCCTTTTAAAAATATTTACAAAAATAACCCACTTTTAAAAATATTTAAAAAATAGCGCCGAACAGAAATTAATTACGTATTATGCACTCTTTTAAAAATATTTACAGAAATAGCACCGAATAGAAATCAATTACGTATTAGGCACTCTTTTTAAAATATTTACAAAAATAGCACCGAACATAAATTAATTACATATTAGGCACTCTTTTAAAAATATTTACAAAAATATCACCCGATTTTTTTTTTACACATTTCACTAGTCAGGTCAACGGTCGGGTCGGGTCAACGTTCGGTTACTCCCTGAGCTACAACAATCTAAACCAACACCAACTATAACATGTTTTCAAGCTAAAACACTGAAATATTATCGAAATTAAACGATCTGACTTTATCTACAGCGGAGAGACAAAACGTCAATTTCAACTCAACCCACCTACTGGGTTTTGATCGGAAAGCTATGAGGAGTTTGAAATCGAGGCAGTGAAACAAGATGATCGTTGAAATGGCCGGAATCGACAAAAATTAAATCGACGATCAGAGTTTTGAGTGTCTATTTCCTTTCTCGATTCAACCTAACTGTGACCGATTTCGGAGCGAGGTTGGTCGGGATCGCTTTGTGGAGGTCAGACACACCTGATGGAGGTGGCGGTGCTGTCCACCACCGGCCGGAACAAGGTGTAGGAGAAGGGGCGGAAGCTGGCTTAAATGAGGAAAAATGAGTTTAACACACGAGGAAGATGAATCTGCCAAACATGATAATCATCCACATTTAAAAATAAAACAACCTTCTATTATTTTAAATAATAAAAAAATACATTATGGCATGGTGATTCATCCATTGTTTGCCACTAACAATTTTTTAATGTTTAAATCCCATAGTGATCAATCCATTATCTCCCACTAACATTTTTTTAAATGTTTAAAACCCCATGCCTCCATTATTTTACACTTAGTGCTCTATATTTATTTTTATATTATAGTGGCAATTTATGGGGTGTGACAATTCTCCCCCTCTAAAAGAAATTTCGTCCTCGAAATTTACCTTATGAAAATAGATGAGGAAACTGAGCCTCCATTGACTCCAATGTCTCCCAAGTAGCTTCTGAGGGGCCTCGATTACTCCATTGAACTTTGACCATTGGGATACGCCTATTTCGAAGAACTCGCTCATCCCTTTTTAAGATCTGAATGGGATCTTCCTCATATGACAAATCAGGTCTCAACTCTACCTCTTCAACCTGAATGATGTGACATGGATCTGGACGGTATCGCCTCAACATAGACACATTAAAGACATCATGAATACGACTGAGCTGGGGAGGCAACTCATGTTGATATGCAATAGATCCTACCCTCTTTAAGATATTAAATGGACCAATAAATCTTGGACTCAATTTACCCTTATTCCTGAATCTCAATATTTTCTTCCAAGGAGATACTTTTAAAAAGACATGATCTCTAACCTCAAACTGGATATCCTTCCTCCACTAATCTGCATAAGACTTCTATCTATCAAATGCCTCTTTCAAACGGTCACGAATCAATCTGACTGTGTCCTCCGTCTCGCGCACTAACTCAGGTCCCAAAGTCTTCCGATCACGTAACTCAGTCCAACAGATCGGAGTGCGACATCTACGCCCATAGAGTGCTTCGTAGGGTGCCATACGAATATTGGTCTGGTAACTGTTATTGTAAGCAAATTCAGCCAACGACAAAAAGTTCTCCCAACTACCACGAAAATCAATTACGCAGTCCCGTAATATATCCTCTAGAATCTGAATCACTCTCTTAGATTGACCATCAATTTGTGGGTAGAATGATATACTATAATCCAATCTCGTACCCAAAGCCGTATGTAGCGCCTTCCAAAATCTTGAAGTAAATCTCGGATCTTGATCTAAAATGATAGATAATGGGACACCATGCAATCTAACAATCTCCAAAATATACAACCTCGCCAGCTTGTCCAAAGTATAATTTACCCGCACAAGAATGAAGTGAGTTGTCTTTGTAAGTCTGTCAACAATCACCCAGACTGAATCTTTTTTCGAAGGAGTCATAGGTAGACCAGTAACAAAATCCATAGTAATACGCTCCCATTTCCATTCATGGATCTTGATAGGTTGCAATAAACATGACAGATGTTGATGTTCTGCCTTAACTTGTTGACAAGTCAGACATCTAGCCGCAAAATCTGAGATGTTCTTCTTCATGACGATCCAATGATACCTCTCCCTCAAATTCCTATACATCTTATCTCCACTGGGGTGCATAGCATATGGACTACTATGAGCCTCATTAAGGATAGTCTGCCTCAACTCAGTATCATCAGGCACACAATATCGATCTTTGAAGCATAATACTCCATCCTAATCAACATTATAATCTGATATTGTCCCCTGCTCCAACTGCTCAAAAATAGAAAGCAATGAGCTATCAAGAGATTGTTTAGCCTTGATCTCATCAACCAAAGTCGGCTTAACTTGCAATTCTGCTAACAAAGTGTCATCGTCATATAATTTGATCCTGGCCATTAAAGACCTTAATTCCATTATCGACTTTCGACTCAATGCATCCGCTACAATGTTAGCTTTACCAGGGTGATAATCAATCACACAATCATAATCCTTCAGAAGTTCTAGCCAGCGTCGTTGTCTCAAATTAAGCTCCTTCTGGGTCAGAAGATACTTTAAGCTCTTATGATCAGTGAAAATGTAACATTTCTCCCCATAAAGATAGTGTCTCCAAATCTTCAAGGCAAAAATCACTGCTGCTAACTCCAAATCATGGGTTGGATAATTACACTCATGCTGTCGCAGTTGACGGGACGCGTAAGCCACTAGCTTACCCTCCTGCATTAGAACACAACCTATACACTGTAAAATCCTTCCCGGACTCTGGTTGAATCAACACCGATGCTTGAGTCAAAATCACCTTTAATTTCTCAAAGCTCTCCTGTTGTGCCTCGCCCCAGTCAAATGACACGTTCTTTCTTAACAACTTTATCGAAGGAGCAGCAATGATCGAGATACCCTCGACAAAACATCGATAATATCCAGCCAAGCCCAAGAAAATGTGGATTTTAGAAACGTTCTTGGGTCGTTTCCAATTCACAATAGCCTCGATCTTACTTGAATCAACCTGAATGCCACGTGCAGAAATAATATGCCCCAGAAACGATACTTTTTGAAGCCAAAATTCACACTTACTCAGCTTGGCATACAGGCGATGCTCTCTCAAGGTCCACATAACGATCTTCAAATGCTCATCATGCTCTCCTTCCGTCTGAGAATATACTAGAATATCATCAATAAAGACAAATACAAATTGATCCAAATATGGTCGGAACACATAATTCATCAAATCCATGAAAGCTGCGGGAGCATTCGTCAAACCAAAAGGCATTACTAAAAATTCATATTGACCATATCTAGTGTGAATGGTCGTTTTTGCAACATCCCTTTAACTTTCAATTGATAATACCCCGAACGAAGATCAATCTTAGAGAATACAGTAGCCCCTCGCAATTGATCACATAAGTCATCAATCCTCGGTAGTGGGTACTTATTCTTGATCGTCATCTTGTATACATAACCTTAGCGACCCATCCTTCTTTTTCACGAACATAACTGGAGCTCCCCAGGGTGAGGTACTATACCGAATAAATCCTCGATCGAATAATTCTTGCAATTGTACCTTCCATACGATAAGGTTCCATAGAAATAGGTGCAGATCCTGGATAAGTCTCAATCTCGTAACCCAGGGAACTCCTTCGGAAAGACATCAAGAAACTCGTTAACTGTACGAATCTTCTCAATCATGGTCAAAGAACCTTTAGTGTTCAAAATACAAGCAATGAAAGTCTTATATCCCTTCCGGACCATACGATCAATTTCTATAGCTGAAACTATATTGGAGAGATAGTCGCATCGTCCACCAATTACAACCACATTCCGACCATCAGAAGTCTTCAGAGTAGCTCTCATGTACTCACAATCCATATTTACCTTGTGTTTATTCAATCAATCCATCCCAATAATTAAATCGAACTCCTCTAAAGGAAGCTCCATAAGATCAGGGAGAAAAATTTCTCCCTGAACCTCCAGAGGACAATGGCGAAATACTTTACTTACTAACATTGACTATCCTACTGGACTCGTAACTGTAATAGTATTATTAGTGTCCTCAATCAGAATCTGAAGGTTTCAAAACACTGAACTCGATACATAGGAGTGGGTGGAGCCATTGTCTAGTAATGCAAAGTATGGAATAGAATAAATAGTAAATGTACGTGTAATAACCTTAGGCTCATCTCTGTCATCCCGACGTCTGGTGGTGTAAACCAAAGCTGGTTGTCTAGCCTCTGAAACTGCAGGCTCTCGACTCTGTTGGGATCGAGCTCTACTATCGGCTCTGGATGCTGATCCAAAAGGCTTTTCCTGATTACGACCTCTAGTTGGGGTCTGTACTGAAGCCTGAGAACTTATAGGAGTCTGAGTAGCAGTCCGCTCATACAAAGCTAGCTGTGGACAATCCCTCATAAAATGACCACTAGATCCACACTGATAACAAAGACCCATCTTCTTATGACACTCTCCTCTGTGTCGACTACCACAATACTCACAAAGGGGCCCATGATAAAACGACAAGGAACCACGTCGACTGACAACTGAAGGTGAAGATACTATAGGCCTAGAACTTGTATTGCTTCTCAAAGGACCTGAAGTACGAGTCTTCTTTCCAGGACGTACAGAGAACTTGTTCGGGGGGCCCATGATAAAACGACAAGGAACCACGTCGACTGACAACTGAAGGTGAAGATACTATAGGCCTAGAACTTGTATTGCTTCTCAAAGGACCTGAAGTACGAGTCTTCTTTCCAGGACGTACAGAGAACTTGTTCGGGCCAGAAAATTTCCCAGGCCGCTCTCGATCAACACGGTATCTTGCTGGAGCCAAGGTCTCTACCTCCTCAGCATCCTTCGCTCTGCCTACTAGCACGTCAAAAATATATTATCCTGATGGGTCATAACTTGCCTACGCAGCTCGTATCTAAGTTCAAGGGCAAATTTACGGCATCGATCTCCCTCGGTAGGTACCATACTGAATCCATAATTCAGTAACTTCAAGAACTCGATCTCATACTCATAAATGGTCATGTCTCCCTGAACCAGGTCCTGAAACTGCTGTCATCTCTGAGCTAAGTAACGCTATCCCAGAAAACGGCTCCTAAAGCGCTCCTTAAAGAAATCCCAAGTCAGACGATCAGCCGAAACACTACTGACCACTGAGTCCCACCAAGTGTGGACATTACCATCTAACATCGCTACCTCACCCAGATATCTCTTATTTGGATCCAAACCCAAGTGATCCATGCGTCTTTCTGTATCCTGGAGCCAATCTTCTACTTCAGTATGAGCTCCACCAATCTGTCCTCCAAAAGTTCTGTCTCCATTGGCGATCAGAGTATGAGAAATAGGCACCTTGGATCCAACACCAGCTTCTCTGATCGCTCCCTGAATCAACTGTAGAAATTTTCTACCAAAATTCTCATCAGGTGCAACTCTGGTACAATCAGGCTCAATATCAGTCGCTCCTATGATCGGTGTAGTCATGCCAATACCAGCGGTAAGAGGCAAATTCGTCGGGGTTGTAAGGAGCAGGATCACCTATCGGAGGTGGGGGATCTACTCATATCTTATCAATCGGGTCTTCAAATCTAGCCACTCGACCTCGTCCATGGGTAGTTCGACGACCACGTCTAACACTCATTTTAGAGGATCTTGAGTTTACTACAGAAGATAAAACCTAGGGTTAGATAAGCACTTGGAGTCTCAAACACAATTAAAATCGTAAAAACTTTGTGACATGGCCTTAAGATTGTTGGATTGAGCTTAGAGATATAGGTTCTTGCTAGTCAAATATGAGTCAGAAGTATTAAAACTTGATCTCTTAGATACTCTTCGATATTTAACTAATAAATAATATGACTAGAGTAAGGAAACATGATAACTTAAGTAGATAATATAGATGAGAATGTGGAGTGAAAAAGAAGGTTGGACTTGAGCACTCATACATATCTCTCGGCTGGTTGTCTAAATGATTATTGTTTTTATGTTTAAATTTTTTCTTAATATGTTGAATTATAAATGTAGTTGTTTGAATCTATTTTTTTAGGATGAATAATATTATTTTTATTATTAAAACCTACGTTTAAAGTCCGGGATATTTGTGGCTATTTTGAAAAAGATTTATGTTAGTTGATTATGGGGCCATTTTCGTTTCTATCTACTCCTGTAATTCATATGAACCGGACCAGACCCATCGAGATATTATAGATTAGTTAGGCTACAGGAATTAAGGTAACTTTCGATCTAAATTGTTTAAAAAACAAAAGGAAATTGAATATACTAAAACCAGTAGGATCACTTGAAATTGATTATTGATACGTTGAGGCCCTTTAACCAGTAGGAATTTGAATTAAGGTAATTCTTGTTCTTTTGTACTGATGCATGAAGTTGTGAGGCACTCATGAATAAGTTAGGTGTACTATTTTAGCAATAAGGGAGGATATGTAATGATTATATTTAGTTGTGCCTTTCTCTATAATATTAGCAATTAACACTTGAAATTGATATTCCAGAAATACGAAATGGATAAGAGTTTGATGGATTTGTCAAGGGTAAGCGTCAAATGTCGAAATGGAGTCAAAACTTTTCTAAATTTAGCTTTTGTGAATGCTAGCGAAGAGAATATCATTCTTTTCCCATGTAAGAAGCGTGCTAACATTAATTGGCACATTCATGAAGTTGTCTACAAGCATCTAGTTGTTTTTTATTTGTTTGTGGGTATAGAAAATGGATATTTCATGGAGAGTTTACATCTCATAGATCTTCTTCCACGAGTTATTCAACTTATCCTTATACTTCTCGCCATCGATCTGTTAGAGAAGATGACATGGAAGGTATGTTGTGAGATGTATTTAATATGCACAATCATCATCAATCTGTTAGAGAAAATGAATGTGACAATAATGTTAATGAATGAGAAGAAGTGGATGTGTTGAAGAGCCAAATGAAGAAGTAGCAAAGTTTTACAAAGTTGATTAATGAAATGAATGAACAACTTTATGAGGGATCAAAATATTCAAAGCTATCTTTCTATATTCGTCTTTTCCACTTAAAATGCTTGGGAGGGTGGGCTGGTAACTCTTTTATGCAGTTATTAGAGTTTCTAGGAGAAATGTTTCCTTTTGCAAAAATTCTTCAATCATGTAAGATATGAAGAAAATGATAAAAGATTTGGGTATTGGTTATGAGAAAATTCATAGTTGTCCGAATGATTGTATATTGTATTGTAGTGATCGAAAAAATCAGGAGTCTTGTCATGTATGCGAAAAATCTTGGTGGATGACTAGGGACACAGAAAATGTGAGTGAGGATGAAGTTGAAGCACGATCAAGAAAGAAACTGGTAAAGATTATGCGATATTTTACTCTAATACCTAGGCTTCAAAGATTTTTTATGTCCTCCAAGACTGTTGAGTCTATGAGGTGGCATCATGATGGAAGAACTGATGACATATTATTACGGCATCCTACGGATTATTTAGCTTGGAAGTCATTTGACAACAAGTTTCCAAGTTTTGCGAGAGATCCACGAAATGTTAGGCTCGGTCATGCAACTGATGGGTTTAATCCTTTCAAAATAATGAGTACTTCATATAGTACTTGGCCTGTTATACTTGTTCCATACAATTTGCCTCCGTGGATTTGCATGAAACAATCATCTTTTATCTTATCCATGATAATCCGCACCGAGGAAGGTCCCAGAAATGATATTGATATTTATATGCAGCCGCTTATTGAAGAGTTGAAACAGTTATGGGAAGGGGTCGAAACATATGGTGTGTTGAAAAAGGAGAACTTTAATTTACGTGCAACTTTATTATGGACAATTAATGATTTTCATGCGTATGCAAATTTATCTGGTTGTAGTACCAAAGGTCATTATGCTTGTCCTTGTTGTGTTGTACAAACATGTTCGAAGTGGTTGTTTAATGGAAAGAAGTTCTCTTATATGAGACATCATTGGTGGTTAGCTGATAATCATAGATTTAGAAGTCAAATAATATGTTTGATGGTACTGAAGAGTTTCGAAAAGCTCCTGAGCAAACAATTGGGTCTGATATATTCTCCATGTTGAAACATATCAAGTTTACTTATGGAAAGATTAATCAAGCAACGAATACACAATCAAAGAAAAAGTTAAAGTAGGTGTATGATTGTGATGTTGACCAACAGAGTGATGATGAGTCTGATGAAGAGGATGATCCAAATAAGGTAGATTTGTGGAAAAAGATGAGTATTTTGTTCGAGTTGCCTTATTGGAAGGATCACATTTTGAGAGATAATCTTGATGTAATGTACATTGAGAAGAATGTTTGTGAGAATATTATCGGGACCATTCTCAACGTCGACGGAAAATCTAAAGATAATATTAAGAGTTGACTTGACTTAGTCGACATCAGAATTCAACATGATCTTCATCTGTAATTACATCATAATGGAAAATATTTCTTGTCTCCTTCTATTTTTCCTCTTTTCGAAGAAAGAAAAAGAAGTGTTTTGCACGAAGTTAAAGAATATAAAGGTCTAAGATGGGTATGCATCAAACATATCTCGATGTGTCAGTGTTAAAGATCGAAGACTTTATTCTTTAAAGTCACATGATTAACACATATTAATGCAAGATTTACTACCAATAGATGCAATATGTTACATGTTGAGCAAGGTGATGTCTTGTATCATTAAACTTTCTAATATAATGAAAGTTGTGTGTGGGAAAGTTCTGATGGGTGAAGAACTTGAGAAACTACTAGATCGAGCTGCCTTGACTTTATGCAACTTGGAGAAGATATTTTCGCCTTCATTCTTCACAATTATGGTGTACCTGCTAATTCATCTTCCTCACGAAGCAAAAGTTGGTGGACCAGTTTTCTATCGATGGATGTACCCTATAGAGAGTTGTTAATTGAATTATATGTATTAAATGACTAGTGACTATACATTTTCATCAAACCTATTTACATAGTATTTTGTTTTGTGTATAGGTTCTTGTGCAAGTTGAATTCTTATTGTCGTAATAAGTGTTATCCAGAAGGATCAATTGCTGAAGGGTATTTGGGAGAGGAATGTATGACATTTTACTCTAGATATTTGGAATATGTTGAAACAAGATTGAATAGACAAAATAGAAATGATGTGTTCAGTACTAATGACTTGACTTAGCCTTATTTGTTTGGAAGTTATGGTGAACCACTCGGCAAAGTTGAAATTGCACACTTAGATGATACGTCTTGGGTACAAGCACACTGATATGTTCTTTTCCATCACGATTCAATAGATCCCTTTCGCACGTAAGTTTTACGGACTAAATCCTAATGTATTTACTTAATCTTTTATATTTCTCATTATTTAATGACATAATATACTTTATAGTGAGTTTAAAGAAGTCTTGAGTTCTCATGCACCCTCCCCGAAGATTACATCAGCGAGAGATACATAAGTTATTCACAAAAACTTTTCATGAATGATTAGGCAAGATAGTAAAAAACTAAATCATTGCACATAGTTGTAAATAATATATAAGTCTTGTTTGTTTATATAATCATAAATGCAAGTTAATTCACCTTTCACGTGTAATAGGTTTGGAGTGGGAGATAAGATAGTGAAGATGTTAAATGGCTTTCTCAAGGCCTGAATATAATTGTTAAAAGATATAATGCCTTCCTCATTAATGGGTTCAGGTTCCACATGAAATCTCGTGAAAGATTAAGGAAAACACAAAATTATGGACTAGTAGTTACTTCTTCAACTACAAGTTATGCTTGTGCCAGAGACAATCATCATTTGGAGGGAGATGTAGAATATTATGGAATTCTTACGGACATTATTGAGTTGTATTATTATGGAAAATGAAAGGTTGTGTTGTTTCGATGTGACTGGGTTGATGTAAACACTACTCGAGGCATAAAAAGAGATAAATTATGTTTTACAATGGTGAATTTCTCTCGATTAATTCACACTGGTCAATGATTGATGGATGAGCCATATGTATTTTCTTCTCAAGTGAAACAAGTTTCTTTACTATCACGATCCAATGGATGAGGGTTGGTATATTGTGATCCGTAATACCCCCCAGAGACTTGATTGACATCGAGATGGAAGTAGAGATGACATTGAAACATGATCAGAATCTTTACCTTTTTTAGCACAAAACTTAGATGAAACTATCACTAATACTACACAATTTCAATGGTTTCAGGAGGAAGTGGATGAATATATTTATGAGAATTGTTATGACATAAGAATGTATTAAGATTTAATATCTTAATTTATTAATTTATAATATTATAACTTATATCATGTTGTCCTTCAATATATTCATCAATTAAACCATTTTCTTATTAAAATTGTTGTTTGTTTATTACAAATATCATGCCTAGGAGAAAATTAAATGATTTGCGGATTGTTCGAGCTTCTTAAGAGTATGAACAAACAAATAATGAGGAATCGAATGATGTTGACTCTTCGGAAGTTCCTATTACTGTTGAAGAAGTTCTAGAAATTGAAGGTAATGTTTAACACTTTCTTTAAATGTTGATTCATTTTGAAAACTTACATTTAATTATTTCTTATATAGTTGAAAATGCTGGAACACGCAAGACTAGAGGACATACAACGTTTAAAAATTATACAAACTTCCTCATGGGCACCGTGTGAAAGTTTCAAGAAACGATGTCGATTAACCTATTGACCTAGAAGCACGTGTTCTATCCGGTTACTTAGGCATGGTTGGAAGCAATTATAATCTTTTACCGATCAATTAAGAGTCATGGCGTGAAATGCCAAATAGTAACAAAAATCAGGCTTTGGATTTTATTAAGGTAATAATGTCATTATAATAGATAATCCATAACAGTTCACTAGTAATTTATACTTACTTTGAGTATTTATGTTATGTGTAAGAGTAATTTTCTTTAGAGGTCTTAGACGATTATTTAAAACAAGCGTTAGGGAAGAGATAGAGAGACCACGAGAGTTCAGTAAAAAATAAGTACTTCAAGAATGATCTCAACCTTGAAGAGAAGCTACAAACTATCCCAACTGGAATGCTCAAGTATCAATGGAAAGATGCAATTAGGTTTTGGAGTTCACAGAAAGGACATGTATGATATATTTTTCAAAAATAATATTAAGGAATTATAATATTAACTTTATCAGTGGTTGTTTCAAATCGTAGGACTGAGAACATGTTGGTGTTGTGAGCAGACAACAACAAAAGGTTAGTCACACAGCTGGATCGAAGAGCTTTGCTTGTATAGTTAATGATGAGGTATTATAGATTATTCACATAGTGATTTAAGTTTAATTTTTATTCTACATTGTAGGAAAATACATCTGGTTCTAAAGTTGGACGAATCAAACTCTTCGACATGACACATACAAAAAAGGATGACACTCCTATGATTGCTAAAGCTGTATAAATTATTGTACATTTATTGGACAGAGGATTTGAATTATGTTATATTTATATATATAGTATGACATTCTTATTTGAAATAATTATTGAATTGATTATTAGGAAAAATTGAGGGATAAAAGGGCGGAGTATAAAGCTACGGCTTCAAGTCATGGTATTGTTAATGCGGATGATATCGAAAATCAAGTTATTAATGAAGTTTTAGGTCCTGAAAGATATGGTCGAGTTTTCTGTTGAGGATCATTCGTTACTCCCGCCAAATAATTTGAATCCAGTTCATCTCATACATGTCATCATAGACTCAGTATTCCTAATTGGAAATTAGCTATTTAAAACAACAATTGGATGAAATGGATTAAACAATAGCTAACGTGAAAGCCAAAAATTTTGTTCATTCTAGTTAATAATGTTGAACTGCATTATATATTACGTTAATGTAAAGTTTGATTTATTATAATGGATTTAAAGTTGGTTGTTATGGAATTAAAGTTTTTTGTTATAGATGTCATGTTTATTGGATAATGCTACAGGTTGAAAATTTAAATTTGGGTAACAAAAGAGAGGAAAACACCAGTTGCAAAATATGTGTTAATTAGTTGCGTTTGTATAACAAAAGCCACTAAATAAATAATCAATACCGGTGTTTTATAAAAAAATGCCACTAAAGTTTTAGATCATTTACGGCGTTTATACAAAAAAAAAAACCCACTGTAGAATAGTCAATAGCGGCGTTTTTCTTTACAAGCGTCGCTATATGTCATGACCTTTACCGGCGTTTTTGGGAACAAACACAACTATATGTCATAACATTTAGTGGCAATTTTTTACAAACGCCACAAAAGGAAAAGATATATAGTGGAGATTCTTAACAATGCCGCTAAATGTCATAATCTTTAGCAGTATTTATGGAAAAAACGCCGCTAACACTCATAACCTTTAGCGGCCTTTGTAGACGAAAAACGACACTACCTTTTGCAGCGTTGGTTTCAGGGGCGCATTGGCGGTGTTTTTTCCCCATAAATGTTTTTAGAGATGGTTAAAAACGCCGCTAAAAACCTATTTTATTGTAGTGTATAAACCTGAGGACCAAAATAAAACAATGTCCAAATTATAAGAGAAATGTACGAAAACAACATAAATGAAAATAAGCTAATACATAAGACCAAAATAAACATTATTCAAAATAAAAAGTCAAATGTAGAAATTAGAACAACCAGATTGGGGACCAAAACAAAATAAATCAAAATTGAAAGTACGTCTACCTAAAATATCCCATGTGCTGATGGGATGGTTGCCCTAATCCCTAAACGTTATCGTTTTGACAACGATATAAATATACCATTATGCAAAAAAAAGTAACCCTAGCTTCCATTTTCTTTCACCCGACTAAAATCATTCTCACCCTTTAACTTTCTCTCTTTCCCCTCTTCTCACCCTTCACTGCGAGAAAAAAAAAACCCCACAGTCACCGTATATCAGAGACGCTGATGGGAAAATGGGTCTGAAACGTCGTTCCCCCTCTCTTTTTCTCTTTTCTCCTTTATAATTCACCGTTCGAAACCCTCCGCGAAACCCAAGGACCCAAAATCAAGCCCCTCTCTGGAGGACTAAGAACCCAAACCCTAAAAAAAGATAAAGGTTTTCTTTTACCTTTAGTGATGTTACTCCATCTCTGCTGAAACGGTCGTGGTCTCGATTTGGAGGAAGAAGATGAGCAATTTTTATAGTTTCAGTTTCCTTTTTTTCTCTTCGATTTACTCCCTGAAAGCTCTCCCCCTTTTTTTCTTTGTTTTCTTCCTCTTATGAAGAAAATCGAATACATCCCATTAAGATCTGATTTTTTTTTGCGTCTTTAACTCCCTTTGCGTGTTTGGTGGGATTTTCGCAGAGGCCATCATCACCAGTTTGACCGACTCAGGGTGTGGTTGAGAAATCAATTCCTTTTTTTGTTGTTTAGTTATTTGTCTTTGTTTCTCTGTCCTTGCATGTTGATTTGGTGAATATCGATAGGGAGATGATAATATTGGTATTTAAAAAGGTGGTTGTCAGGTGGTCAGAATAGTGGCAGCAGTTAGGGTTTAGAAACCCTAACAAATTAAGGTTAGCAATGGGCTAATTAGGCCCTCTTGTAATTGGGCTCGGATTTGGGCTTTGATTATGGGTTTGTTGATTTGTAATTTAGGCTCGGGTATGTTGGGCCAGTTGTATAGGCCTGCACAATCAATAATAATAATAATAATAATAATAATAATAATAATAATAGCGGGACGAAAATGGGTGTCGACAGCTGCCCCTCTTTACCAATTCTTGTGTCAACAAGAATAGGGCAAAGACAAAGAGACAATGGATTTTTGTTTGGTTAAATTTGTTCTTTGAAATATGATAAGGGATTTGCTCCGTTATTTATTTAGGATATATCAAATTGAGAAACATTGATTCATTTAACTATTCTTCAGGGAAGATTGAATCGAGGCAGACTTGTTCCACTGCTACTTAGGGAAGATCAAATCTTGAAAGAGAAGGATTTTTTATGCTTCTTCTAAAAGGAAAATCAGATCTGGAAATGTTGATTCATTTCACTGTTCTTCAGGGAAGATTGAATCGAGGCAGACTTGTTCTACTGTTCCTTAAGGAAGATCAAATCTAGAAAAATAGGGATATGTTCCGTTGCTTCTTGAAGGAAAATCAGATCTGAAAATGTTGATTCATTCCCCTATTCTTCAGGGAAGATTGAATCGAGTAACACTTGTTACACTGTTCCTAAGGGAAGATAAAATCTTAAAAAGAGGGATTTGTTTCGCTACTTCTTAAGGAAAAATTAGATCTAGAAATGTTGATTCATTCCACTGTTCTTTAGGGAAAATTGAATAGAGGGAGACTTGTTCCACTATTCCTTAGGGAAGATCAAATGTGAAAAATAAGGATCTATTCCGCTGCTTCTTGATATAAAATCAGATCTGGAAATGTTGATTCATTCCACTGTTCTTCAGGGAAGATTGAATCGAGACAGACTTGTTCCACTGTTCCTCAGGGAAGTTAAATATGTAAAAAAGAGGGATCTGTTCCGCTGCTTCTTGAGGGAAAATTTGATCGAGAAATGTTGACTCATTCCACTGTTCTTCAAGAAAGATTGAATCGAGTTCGATTTGCTTCCCTTGTCTTCGGGAATATCAAATCTGAAAATTAAACATCACCGCTTGTTAGTACATGTTTGAGAATTTGAAAACATCATACTTGAAAGCTTTGGATTTTAAGATAATCTTTGAAAATCGATTTTCTTGTGGAAACTTGTCTCGCAACACCAAATATGGGAATTTACCTCGACTTGAGTGCCAGTTGAACTTTTTCCTTTTAGATACTTTGAATTGGTTACTTTTCAAAAATATCATTTTCTGAAAATACTAAATGAGAAACTCTCAGAATCGCTTTCTCACTTTTTTGAAAATCATGTTACAACCTCTTGCCCAAGGACTTATAGATGACCTTAAGGATTTAATCATCATGCTCAAAAGACTTATTGATGGATCTAAAAACTTACCAATTTTGGAAATAGTTTAATAGGTAAACTTTGGAAATTTTTTTCTTACTTTTAAAAAAATCAATTTTCAGAAAAGATTTAAATGAGAAACTTTGGAAATTGTTTTCTCATCTTTTGAAATCATGTGAAAACATCCTACCCGAAGGTCTTATGGATGGCCTGAAGGACTTATCATCTTGCTTGAAAGACTTATAAATGACCCGAAGGATTTAAACATCATGCTCGAAAGACTTACTGATAGCCCGAAGGACTTACTAAGTAAGAAACTTTGGAAATCAAGTTTGGTTTCTTAAAAACTTTTAAACATCATATTGGTTGAGTAATCGTCAAGAAATCTCTGAAAATCTGACTTAGTTTCTTTAAAAATGCTTATTGATTGGGTAAAATGTCCTGCTTTAAAATAATGATCATTTTGTGCATCGAGTTCCTTAATTCTCGAGATTCTACCACCCTGAACGTAATTCCCTCCATTTGAGGCTTGAATCCTGACTTTTCTTTCTCTTCTTTCTTTTGAAGAATATGTAATAATTATGTATATATGTATGGCAATATGAATGCACTTAATGTTGGGACCGTCAGCGCACCTCATGGCACATCGGAAACAAAACTCGATAGTCTCATCAGTGATTCAAGTACGGAAAAATTGAAATCCGAAGGAAAGGATGTGAATATTTACAATGGGTTCCTTGAAAAACAGTAAAGCCAGTAGTGACTAATGGTGATCACGAACAGTTTGAATTGTAAGCCTCCACGAAAACACGTCTCGGCCTCTACTTAGTTCACCCGATTGAGTGTAAAATTTACTTT